>NC_136591.1:32322677-32922677 GCF_910589615.1 Taurulus bubalis | reverse complement strand
TGCATGATGTTATTGCAGCCTATTATCAAATTGGAATGTCTATGTTTTGAATTAAGCTTAAAATATTCGGTAAAACCTTAACATATAACATTATACTTACCACCTGTTTTTCTATTTTGTTTGCTTCATACCACCAGTGTTGCAGCTGTAATGGACTACGCTAAAATAGTGTCATTTTACATGATAAGAATACATCTTAGCATCACATTCATGTTTTAGAATACCCACATTTTTATTATGGTCAGATATTGGGCTGGGGCAGTGATATTATAAGTATATAAATTTACGCATTCACGCGGTCAGCGTTTCTTTGCCAGCTGGCCTGCACCCAATATTTTAATCCATTCACAGTGTACTCAGCCTCTGGGATTTGCAGTGAGGATTGGACTGGAAGCAAAAACAGGACACGTAGCAGGAGGGACAAGAAGCACAAGGAAGTCAAACTGAGGACTCAAAGTTGCTGTTTGATTTTCAGTTTGTGCTCAAATATAGAAGATGTGTACCATCCCCCCCCCCCCATCTGTCCCCAAAAAGCAGGTTTACGTCAGGTGATCTGGTGATCTGGTGACTTTGTCGAGAGAAAAACCCATCTTAAATAATTATACAAATGATGGCTCAGTTCCATTTAGCTGCTTCAGTTACTGGGATTTGGTGTTTTCTGGCTTACTGTGGACCAATGGTCGCATTTGCATGGTCGCGCACCTCTGAATTTTTTCGCCTGCGCGATCATGTGACAATAAAAAGCACTATTTACATGTCTAGGGATTATACAAAGAAGGACAATTTAAAGAGGAAGTCAGTTGAAGTTTGTATAGAATGTTGACAACAAAGATGTAGGGGACCTTCATAGTCACGATCTTTCTTGGACCCTTAACAAGTGTTGTGCCTCAACCTAACCAAACCTTAAGCAAGAGTTGTTGCTGCATGAAGCAGATTTATTTCCCCACAGTGATAAGTGACGCTTTCAGAATGTGTTGAAAAAGTTGTGTTCACCATTCAAGTGACAAATCGTGTGAATAAATCACAGCATGTGATTTCCACGGCCTGAAGTTTTACACAAGAGATTAATGAGACAAAGAGCCATACTTTGGCTCTGTCCCAGTTCTTCCCATGAAGTGGGCATAATTGTATACAAATATTTGTATAGAGGAGTGATTAGTGTGTCAATTTAAACACTATTTATGTAACAATGCATGTAACAATTCAACATACATATTTAAATTGGAATACACATTTAGTCTTTTCTGGGTTTGGCAACCCTTTTCTATATAATATATAATAGTAATAATAACAGCAGCAGTGGATATAACATTATTATAATTATAATAAAAACAGTAATAGTGATATGTGGATGGTTCATTATGAGATTTACTTGTTCAGAGACATTACCTTCCCAAACCAGATGAAAAGGTTTGGATGGGCGAGCAGCCGTGACACACTTTCCACTCGCTGCAGTGCGAGTGTGTGTGTGTGTGAGCGCCTGTCCTCGTTTACAGCACGTCTCAGCAAGACAACGGCTCAGAAGAAGAGTGTCACACAGTGTCTAAGATTATTAGGTAGCAACCCCTCCGCCATCTGTTCCACTATCCAGCAGAACACTCTGAATGGTGTGCACGGACTCCTCCACCCTGCCAGCTCTGTTTAAACTCGCTCTGACTGAACACCTTGGCTTGAAACCATAACTGGCCCTCGGGCCCTTAAGGACCAGAATCTGACATTTCACTGCAATGCACCAGAGTGGAGCAATTAATCTTATGTCCTTACATTTAATTTTCTATATGCTAACACCGTGGCTTTGCATTAGTAGTAGTGCACTAAGGCAATAGTCATTTATAAAGGGTCATGGCCTATGAATTAGCCCGTAGCAATCACTATAATATCAAGTTTGTTGTTGTCATGTCAAACGTTATCCTTCTGACTCTTCCAGCAAGGAACCGTTTGTACTATTCTTTCACATTATTGTGAATATGATAGACACGAGAGTTGCTGCTCTATGGATGACTTTATTCAAAGCACTACATAGTACAGAGAATGCTTTTTTTTATAGCTCATAGGAATCAATCCCAAATTAATCAAAGCACACAATGCCAACTTGCCTCTCAAATTACCATATGACCGGCTGCTGCACTGCTACATTACACCGCTTACAGCAAACTTCACCGAGAAGAAAGAGGGAAAAACAGCATCACCGTTCTGTTTAAACTAAATATGCTCTGTTCTAGCTCAGCTAAAAACACACAAAGACCAAACCCGTGTCGCTCACTTCATCTGCACCGCTGGCTTTGGCAGTTGGATAACAAACACTTGACGGTCCTGCTGTTATTAGAGATGTGAACTAACCACAGGAACTTGCCTCAGTTATGGACTCACGCCGATGCTGCGCTGCCAAATATTATAAGAGAAAACACTTGAGTGGATATTTTGCATAGTTTTTGGCATTAAAAACAACAGATTTGTTTTGGGGCTGAACAATCTGGAAGCAAACCAGGGGGCTTATGTGCTGAACAAAACCTTTTCATTCAAAAGAATTGACGACATATCAGAGTCCAGTATCAATTCTTATTTTAAATTAGTGGTTGTTCAGATACACGGGTGTGATGTGGGAGTCACTAGATCCACCTGAGTTGAGGCGTGAATGGTTCTGTAAGAGGCAAGAAAAGATCAATCAAAGACGACATTTCCATTAAACTTGTATGGGAGGGATGTGTAGTATTCAAGATAACTGCTGAATGGATGCATGAAGACATTATTTGCTTTATCGATTTGACCACTTTGACCCTGCCAAGCCTGCCACGGGGGTTCATTATTACTGAACAAACAGCTGTTGTGTAGAAATGAAAACACTGAAGGAAAACCCTCATGCGCTGATTTCCAATTTTAGACCTGACATCAAGGCTTACAAAACATACCAAATGTCAGGCTGAATAGAAAATGTGTAATAACGGCACACAACACAGCTGGAACATATCCACTGCAACACAATGCTTTTTCAATCTAACACAATACACATTCTTCTCAAGGGAACATTTTACTGCAAAATGAGGAAAACTTTTTATTCTTTCATTTTCAAAATGCGTCCTGTGTTCTAACTTATTGCAGCGCTTGAAAAAGTGTTTTATGTTACAGTATAGTGTCGAAGCCTTTCTGTCTGTCTTCATATTATGCACATGATAATACACGAGTTTGCGGACGGAACAATACCAGGAGGCTGATTGTGTCTGAATGCATGCTGCTTGTGTCGCCCAACAATAAATATAGTATATGTTATCTCAACAGAGTCATATTCTCTGAGCAGGGGTAGTTCCATATAACATCTGGGCAATGAAACATGTCCAATATGATGATGCAGGTTGTCAACAGTAGGTTGCACCCATTATCAGGGTAGTTATGGCCTTCTCCTTCTCAGTTCCCTACGGTTCAACATTTTTTTCCCTCTTCCTCCTAGTTTCTTCTACACTTCTTCTTGCCTCTGTCATTCTCCTCAAATTCCCATTCCCTCCATTTCCTGTCTCTCCTCAATTTACCTCTAATCATGTCCACTTTCTATTTATTCTCCCCTCCTAACCTGTCCTGTCCCCCATCATCATCCCTGCCTTTTCACGTATGTCCCTCTTTCATCTTCTTCTTCCCTTCTCCTCGCACAGAAAAATCCATCAGAATCCGCCTGTGATGTTGAAGCGCCAACCTGCCGAAGACTTACATAAATCAAACTCTCCCCCCCCCCCCATGTTAAATAGAGAAAAATAACTCCCCTCTTTCCTCAAAGTGGGAGAACAGCTTTCGGTACTGTGGTAGCTACAGAGGTCAATTATGGTTGGCTATCAATTTTACACACACACTTAAATGGAGTGCCGGTCCAGGTCGTGAAACACTCTCCATCTGCTACATACATCAGTCATCTTTACAACCGCTGGGGCTGTCACTCGCTTCCTACGTTTCTCTTCCTCCAGGCCGTATTTCAAGCCGCTTTTGGACATTTGTAAATATGAAAAGAATGATTGTGAGATTTGAAATTGTAACTTTTTTATTTCATTTTCATATATTTTTCTTTCCAATCTCTTGCATTTACCGGTACTCAATTGTTCAATCACTGTGTTTACTTCCTCGCTAACTCTTATTCACGAGTCATTCATTTGAACAATGTGTTTATTGGCATTTTAGTTTTTAGCAACTGGCAAAAGTGTTAAACAAAAGTAAACAAAATAAAATACATTCACTTGCTCACTGTCATTGTTCAATTCAGTTGCCATAATGAATTTTTTCCACATTGTACGCTTCTACAATATAAACCACGTGATACATTGAATGTGGACGTTTCTGAATTAGAAATATGTTCCATGAATAAATTTCATGTAGGGGTGGCACCACATTTCAATTCTAAATCGGAAACCAAGCAAAAATAAATGTAAAATTTTGAGCTTCAAAGTGAAAAGCGGGATTAAGGATTTCCCCCATATTTCTATATCACCACCCCCGCCTACTTGAGCGCACCATGGCCACTGGCGCAGTCGGAGATGACTGAGAAACAGCAGACCTGGAAATTCATCCTGCGTCACTGACGGCCGCCTTCCCTTTGAGTTATGTGAATAACAAATGCTTCATTGACCGAATAACTATAACTTGTAGGCTGCAGAAGTCTCTTTGCACATGTGGGCACCGACAGGGATTTCATGATTTGTTCCCAATTGACATGTGAAGTACGTTAATATTACATAATTAACAAATTATTTAAAATATCTATTATGAAGAATTTCAAATCGTGGTTGTGGAGAATCGTGACACCCTGCAATAGCGATTACGGTTTGAAAAAACATTATGGTTTGTGTTAAAATAATAACACACAACATAGTGTAACATGGTAACTATAGTTAATAAATAACAACCGCCCTAAGCTGACTTTCCTATGTAGAAAGCGTTGCAACGTTATGTAACGGGTGGAAAGTAAATGTATTCCTTCACGTGGGACATGAACAGCCTCCTCCTGGCTGAAAGGAGGAAGTCATGCTTTTGTTGGACTCATCCACCACCACTCGACCTTTCGTGGTATTTGTTTGCTTATTATACTCATTATAACACCACCTATCATGATAGCATACTACGTCACTTGATTTGACCAAATGCAAACAAACTTCTGCATTCAACGTATCCGTGGTTTGCAGAAATGTACAACGCCATCATTAGTTGGCGACTGAGCTGCATTGTTACACACTCACACAGTAAGCAGGGGGTTGGTAGGACAGTGCGTTAATAATATTGGCTCTGGTTTTTGGCCACTGTCTCCGTTCTATTGTGGCAAAAACAGTGCTGTGGGAAAGATCCTGAGTAATGGCTTTGGACGAGAGCTATATACACAAAGTAACCTTGAGAGAAACAACTGAATTTACTTCATCTGAAGCATGGCCACTGAGGGCCTGAAAGGTTTTGTTCTTTTTTATTATTTTATTTTTAAGTTTGCTCCTTTTATATCTCCAATTAAATACACTGTTTTGAGGTCATTAATAATTACCAATGTGCTCCCACTGAGGTGGTTTTCATGTTGAATGTTTTTTCATGAAGCAAAGAAGGAACTCAAATCACACAGGCTGTTGCAGTGGAGAATACGGTCCTTTAACGACTGTTCCTCTCTCTCACCATGTGCAAAGGTGTAGGTTTGCGCCTCAGAATTTTGGGGAAATCTGTGGTTCTTCACACAGAAAAAAAAGATGTGAATTTCAATTATTTAAATCCATGGTTAGGGCAAACTCTGTAGCCTGAATGGGAAAACCCCGGGCAACCCTCCACCCAGAAGAACTTAACGCTTCTCTCTCGCTTAAAGGAATAGTTTATTTTTTTATTTTTTTTATACGGCTTATTTGCTTTTGTGCTATTGGATGAGAAGATAGATAGATACCACTCTCATGTCTGTATGGTTTATAGGAAGTTACAGCTATAGCAGCTGGATAGCTCAGCTTAGTATAAAAAACAGAAACAGGGTGAAAGAGCTAGCATGGCTCTGTCCAGAGGTTTTAAAATCAGCTTACTAATCAGCACCTCTCAAGCACACTATTTTAACATGATATATCTCACTTGTTCAAATTGTTAATCCTTTTGGCGAGAAATTTAATGAGGTAATTTCCCTAAAAAGTTGAACTATTGCTTTATTATTGCTGCAACCACATGGAAACTATTCAAGGTGATCTACCTTTCCTTTTATTATTGGGTATCTGACAATTCTGAATCCAATCCAATGCTTTGTAGAATTGTAATAGTTTATTATGACTTACACTTGTAAATAAAGAATGTCTATGTGTAAATTATAATACTTAAGAAGGATATAATCAGGAAGGAGTAGCGAGCCTTATGACATTGTGTATTAGTAACATAGCAGAAAGTCACCGTTAGTTTTGTATCACTTAGAAGTATGTGAGCTGTGAATTTTATACTATATCATTATTGAATTTGTAATTAAATCTGTTTTATTATAACTCACCGAATTCGGAACTTCTCTTCGAGTCCATCCAAAGATTTTATATACATAGACTTATATCCTTGAATATATAGACTTTATATACTTGAATGTTGAATAAATCTGCGTCTGACATTTTGCAATAACACTCAATCTTACCAAGCGTTTTCTTTTCACATGCTGCTTGATCTAAATACCTGAGGTCCTGGTTCAAATATGTAATGCTTAAAATATTGATATGACATGAATAGAAGTTTAACTGGGAGAATGCGACTCCTGAAACTGAAAGGTTTTTTATGCGAGAGATCAAAGAGACACATAACTGAAAAATTGGGATGGATAAAAATAGGACTTTTTAAAGTGCTGAAAAGATGCCCTTGTCAGTAAATACAACTGAACCTTTCAAAGTCTAAAGGATACATAATCTCATCTGCAATTGATCCATTGCTGTCTGGATCGCCTCCTGTAAATGTCATTCACGGTCCTTGTTTAGCCGTCCATCCACTTGTTCCCCCCTAATAGTGCTTTTAGCTTTGAATTATTAAACACAGTGGTTGCCCAATAAATCTTTTATATTTTACCTTGACTTTGATATGCTTTTATACGACTGCTGAAACCCATCTGGATAAGTGAAACCTGTACCCATTGACTGAAGCTTCCGGACTTTTTAAATGTTCTTGGCTTTCTTTTGATAGCTTCTCATTAAGCCTCCTAATTAATGCTGAGTTCCCTCTGCTGTGTGTCCTGATAAACATTGTCAAAGTCAAACAAACATTCTCAGCGCTGGTGGCCTTGAAATACCAAAATGGAGCCCGTCTGTCTTCAAGGTGGAGGTATGGCTCTTCTTCAGTGTAGTTGTAATTTGATATGTTATGAAGATCCTAATAAAATACTGATTCTGGTGTGGTTTTCAGCTCAAAAGACGTCAAAGCATTTACTTGAAAAGTAGGATAAATATGTCAAGAAAGTGAAATTGTTTTTAATGTTGTTGAGGTTTTCAAAGTCATCAAGTGAGTGACGATAATTCAATGTAGAGTGGAGAACTTTTCAATAAGATCAAGCCAAGTTCTAACATAGACATCCGGATGTGTTTTGACCTGCAAATTGAGATTTAGGTTTTTGAGAGTTTGTAGTGATTCTATTACTATATTTAAATGATTTAAATTACTATATTTCAACCTCGAGGTAGAAATGTTGAAATATTATTGAAACAACAGTTCCTAAACATCTAAAATTGTATGGCATCTGAACATTTTTTCAACCTGCTGATCACCAAATTAGTGTTTACTTAATTACCTCAACCAGAGGTCATTTAAAACTTGGAAAAGTGTAAGTCCTTATTTAGTGTTTTGTTACTCTGCCCAACTCCCAGCCTCTGTGCTCCTGTCGACTGCTACATTTTCAACTCTACTTCTGACAACACACTCACACAAGGCCTTTCAGACAGCTGCCAACATCACTTCAATGCCTGCACTAAGTACTGGCATTGAAGTAGAGATCAATCCAATTTAATCTGTTGGCATTATCTTGAAGCTGTTCTGCTCTTAAAGAACAAAGAGAGAATACATTCAAGAACAACCGCTGGCATGGCTAAATGTAAACTCTCTGCTGCTGTGAAGACAAATGAAGCTAAACGCCTAAATATATTATTATTATGCTGCAGAGATGATGTGTAAAGTGTAAAGTTAATGATGCAAGAAAAGCAGCTCACTGTTATTTATAGAGCTGTTAAAACTTTCTTTTCTTTTCACTGCACTGATGTTTCCGCCCCAAAAAGGAAAGAATAGAATACTCCTGATTTCCCCGTCTGATAGGAAGTCATCCGTTTGTAGTAAGCTGTTTTTGAAGACAATTTATTCCCGGTCCTGGAGGAAAACAGTCCGAACCTTTCTGCCAGGTGTTTTATCAGGAGCACTATATTTTCATTTTATTGTTGGATTCATGACTTGTGTTGTTTCTCCAGAGAATAATCTCACATTATGAGAAATACTCTGATTCACTTTCTTGCTGGGAGTCGGTGCAGGTCTCTATCGTGAAGAGGAGAGAGGAGGAGGAGAGTAGTAGGAAACAAGGAGAGAGGGGAGAGGAGGTGAGGAGGATAACTGGATGAGAGGAGGGAGGAGACGAGGAGTAGGATTTCACTTTGCTTACTGCTCACAAATTACAACAAATATATATTTTTTTTATGTTGCAACATTTTCTGCTGCTGAATAAAACACAATGCACACAAGTATGGCGCTTTGTGCAGTCGACTGACCTCACCTTGCAGTGCTTTTGAGGACTACCTCTTATGGACACTTGGGCTCTCCAACATGCAATGGTTGCGTAGGACAGCTTGAATCCTGAGCCTGAACACAATGAGGAAGAGCTCTTACTTGTCTTTGTAGTTTCCTTTAGTACACGGGTTACATGTTGAGAGATGTGGAGAAGCCAGATGTTGAATCATTCATGTCTTTGTGTTTGACTCCAGTCCACAGAGGGATGCAGTCAAGCTTCGGTGAGGGGGAAAGAGGTGGAAGATGCACTTTCTCCGGCTTTTTTCCCGCTGTACTGCTGTTACTCTATTGCTAAATTTAAGCTTCCTTGTGTATATTGTAGACACTGTATAGAATGAATATTTCATTCTTCTTATTTCTGTATGTTGGTTTTACCTCTGTCTGTAAATAACTTTTGAAAACAAAAAACTTTTGAAAACAAAAGCACATTTTCTGGGGTTTGGTCTGGTCTTATTCCTTTATACAATTCCACTCAAGGCCATTCTTTGCTGGCTTTGTTGCTTGTTGTCAATTAATCTAGCACTTAATAGTAATATTTACCATTTGGGTTTGACTTTGCTTCAAACACAGCACTCTAGTTAGAACATGTAAGATACAGCCAATATGTATTTTGCTCAGGAATGTGTTCTCTAGTACATTTCATGACAACAATCCTTATTAAAGCCGGTATGAGTGGTTATCCACCAAACATAATTTATCCATTCTTCTCTTGAGAACCATCTTTGACTTCAACTGTAGCTTTCTTTTTCTTTTGTGTGCTTTCAGAACATGACCAGCAACACCCCAGCCAGCCTGGGCCCTCACCAGCATGCATACAGAGCCAAAAGATCAATAGCGGATGCCGTCTCCACTGCCCTCCTCTCAGCCGAAAATTACATCACCTCCAGCACAATGTTGTTTGTTGATTTCAGGTCAGCATTCAACACAATCTCCCATGTGAAACCGATTGCTAACTTAGCACTCTGGGCTTTGAGTACAACACACTGCAACTGGTTATTAGACTTCCTCACAAACAGACCCCAGGCAGTTCGGATCATCATCCACACCTCCTCCACTTTAGTGTTGAACACTGGAGACCCCCACGGCTAAGTGCTCGACCTCCTCCTGTTCACGCTGTACACCCCTGACTGAAAGCCCCGACACGAAGAGGACCCTGTTGGGAAGTTGGCAGATGACGGTACTGTCATCGGCTGGATTACAAACAACGATGAGACTGAGTGGACATCAACAATCTTGCATCTGAGTGGTGCTCAGGCATGTGCAAGGCCAAGTGAAGGAGGACTCTACTGCGTGTGCTTATCACCACCCAGCAGTGGCGGGCCGTGGATTTTTTACCTGGGCCTTCAGTGGATCAGCAGACTCCCTAATTCATCCTCCACGTCCACATTCATAAAGAAAATTGGACTACAAACTGCAACGTTGCACAATTCTGCACAAGGGAAATAGATAACTCTGTAGGTGTGTTCTTGGTTGCCAGGTTGGATGCGCTTCATGGGGATTTTATTATGAATTGCTGACTCTTTGTACCTTGAGTGAGTTTAAGTAAATGCCTGTTAGACATCAGATAAACAGTGTCCAAATTGTGGAAATAGCTTTCCAGGTCAACGTGATGACTTTGTTGAGGTCAAAGCTTAAAATCCTTTCCAACCAAAAGCAGCTGTGACCCACAGACTTCAGCAGACTGAGATTTCCTGTTGATGTTCTGCCAGGTCTGCTCTGCACTGCAGCATCTTCACATCTTTCTTGTTTTGAGGCCTTTTTGCCTCGGGTCTGGTCTTCATGATCAGATGGATTTAGGTCAGCTTACTGACCTGGCAGTTCAAGAACATTCCTCCGCTTTGGTCATACAAACTTTGTGGTTGGAGCACTTCACCTCATAGTCATTGTTCCGCTTTAAATGCAGTTTCTTGGGGTGGCATAGCCCAAATAACTGAAATACTGTCAACTGTTCATGTACTTTGTAAACCCTAAATGACCCATTATTTCATCTAATGAAATATGGATGTACAGAAGAACTGTGTCTCTCTTATCATGGAACATCTGGTGTGAGACAAAGTTCCTGCTCATCTGTGAAGCAAAATAGGAGAGTTTGGAGGCAGACATGAAACAATGTGACAAGGTGCTGGCGATCTGAAGCACATCGTTACAGAAAATACCCCAAACAATGTCCCAGAGCTTTGCTCCTGAAATAAACTCTCCCAAGTGCTGTCTCACTTTCACTTCTTCAGTCGAGCTGCACAGTCACTTCCGTTTGCATTGAATTTCCTCCACCTTGTCAACCTGGAAATATACATCTCTAACCTCTTCTACGATATAGGCCGAGAGTGGTGTCATGCAGCCATGGCAGTTTTGTCATTGAGACATTAAGTCAGACTCCTAATGGGAACCAACGGTGTGAGCTGTGTTTGAGACTACAACTACAATATAAGATTTTTAGGATTTATTTTGTAATTGCATGTTAATTCAAGTCAACATGAACTATGTCTCTGAAATGGTTTTGAATAGTTTCACTGAGCTCTTTCTTTCGTCTGTACAGAGGGAGAAAAAGACGGATATATAGTGAATCTATACGTATAAATGATTTAAGGTTTATTTTTCTCACCTGGTTCAGTCTCCTCTGCTTTACTTGGACTCATCTACTAATGGCTGAACCACACATATGGTGAGTGGTTTCATAGATGTCAAGAAAAACAACATCCATTCTGATGTAAAATGTTCTGACAAACACTCAAGCAGTTTATGTTACAAGCAACCATGTGGTGCCGGCTGTGATATCCATGTCATCCTTCATAAATTTCATATAACGGTAACTGCAGTGCACGTGTACATCACTGTCATCATAAAAGTCAAATAGATGGAGGCTGTTAAGGACAATGCACTTCGGGGGAAAATATCAAAGGAGATTTTCCTTCAGCTCATTAATCTTCTCTCGCTAATCTTGCACATGGCAGTTAATAAAGAATGACCTGCTTGAGGAGGGGTACATATTCATCAATATCTTAATCATACCTTTGAACTGCGTAGCACTTACTTAGCTTAAAGGGGAATTTGAATTACATTTTTCACATGCAGATGAGTTTACTGATCAAAAGCAGTCCTACTATGAAACCACCACATATTGTCTTCTTTGGCATCGGAGGAGCTTTCTTTATTCTGAGAAATAGAAGGTAACGTCTAATGATGGATGCTATGAGTTACCGCAGTACCCATATAACTTCATTATAAACCCCTTCATACTACGAGCCAATTACTAACTTTAGAACTAGTAAAAAAAAAGAAAGTTTTGCATATGTTTTATTGAGCCATCTGAGCACAATTTTGGTCCAGGTGGTCACTTAATCATGGCTAGAGTGAGGAAACGCAGTGTGCTAACTATTGGCCCTGTTGACAAGTCAAGTGAAAAGTATTCTGTGATATCCATTGAAATAGAAGTGGCGTAGAACTAAATATGTTACTTGTTTATTTCACTGGTATTAAAGAAAATGGCAATTGTTGTTCTGGTAGCCTCAAACCTCAGCGGGTCGCAGCATTAAAGCGTGGCGGAGTTAACAAGCTTGCTAATTCTATTCTAATCGGCGATAGTAATGTAATGAAAGTATTAGGGTTTGCTCATTTACTCTCTCATTTACGCCCTCTACGCTTCGTAACGTTACAACTCTGTCACACTAAAATCTTCATGTGAGCCTGAAAAGACTCGGTCTAAGTCTGAGGTCTTTATACAAGAGGAGGGAAACGTGTCATCACTTTACACGCAGTTTATCCACCAAGTCAAGTTAACGTACACACAGTTCAGTCTCAGGAGGTATTTGGCAACTCTAGTCAAAACAAGGTACATTTCTTTTTTTCGGTTAAATCCACTGTGTACATGAAATACAGTCAGAAAAACAAAAGGACGCAGCTGGAAGCGAAAAGCGTGTAGACAAGAGCTCATTACTAAAATAAATACTCAGTTCTCCTCTTCTGTGTCGTCTTTTGTCTCTTTTCTCCAATCACTTTCATGCACGAACACCAGCGAGGCTTTGTTCTCTTCATTTGAGCGAGTTGTTTATGTGTTATTCAAGATACAAGTTAGGAAGTCTTTCTGTGTGGCTCCAGAGGGCCACGCTCAAAAGTGTTTCTCAGGCAACCTTATTTAGCAGGGAAGAGCCAAACAACAACAAGACTCAAACTCTATTCCACAAGCAGATGAAGAGTGATTGAGCGGGAAAGAGATACAGGCTCATGTCAGTGTTGTTCTTGTTCTGCTGTCATGGCGCTCTCGATGGCCGCTGCTGCAGTTGAAACTCTCGGAATAAATTGTTGCCCCGCCCGGGTCCAGACCTCTGAATCCGCCGACTCCACCGAGTTCGATGTCAACCGATTAGTCCGGCATCGTGGCATTAATCGTTTTCTAAATGAAAGAGTAACCAATAAGGATAACTAACCACGAGATAATGAGCGCCATGGGCAGGACTGACGCCTTTGTGCAGTCGTTGTGAAGCTGTTTTAAAGCCGCTAAGTGTTGTCTGCTATGCACCGGAACCAAGGATAACCAATGATAAACACACACAAAAGAGACAACTACAGATGACACTGACGTTGCCTTCAAGGCTGTTCTACATAGATTAAAAGTGCCCATTATGTCCGAGCAGCACTCTACTTTTGTCTGCAATTGTTTGTTTGTTTACCTCTGTCGTACTGCTCCAACATGCCGGGTTGAGACTGAGGTGTGTTTTCTTCTTCTCTGGTGTCTTTGTTGCTGTTTCCCGGTCCCTCTTTTGTGTTGATCACCGTGACGTTAAGCTGCGTCTGCCACCTCTTTACAACACATTGTGCATCTTCAACTCTTACGAGGTGTCTCACACATCCACACAAATCCTCCCAGAATAGATGCTGAGTCTATATGGGAGACTTACCCGCTCATCTCTGACTCCTTCACTCAATGGCCTCTCCTCTCCTTCACAGCAGGGCTGCTGAACAACAGCTTTCAGTTTGATACGACCCCCTTGAATAAGAAATGTATTTTACATGTGCGGCAGTCGTTCCTAATATCCAAGACTATTTCTGTTCTGTTTTTTTTGGACTTTCTCTTTAAACTCGCTCTGCTCCATTCTTTAAACACCGGCACAAAGTATGTTGTCATGGAAACATTCGACCCAGGCAATTTTTGTCCGGAATGTATTATTATTCTCTATTATAAATATATTTCGGCCTCAACAATGTTTTTCTTTTTCTGCTCCACCTCTTTGCTTTTTCGGTCCTTTATTATTCATTTAATTTGTATTTTCATTCAACGCTGATCTTTAGGTCTTGATGTTATTTCCTTATTTCACGCTTGACCTTGACATTAAATTACATGACCGTTACATTAAAGTGGTTGAGGAAGGTGACGATAGTTGACACCACTGGACCAGTACAATAGGTAACATATTGACAATTTTCATGCTGTAAACCCCTAATCAGCAGAAATTAGCAGGTACATTTTTTGTACCAACATTGCTGGCGCTGGCTGAACATTTTGTCGTAAGGTCGTAATACGTTTGAACTCCTGAGCTCCTCACTATAATATACTGTACATGTTTTTACTTTTGTGATTTTACCTTTTTTTCCATCCACATATTAAAGAGCATTGTTAAAGGGAGCCTGGAATTTTAGATTGTCATTGCTAACGACCGCTTCGTTATAATTATAGTGCACCTGATTATAAAGAACTGGAAACTACATCACCTTTTGTCTTGTAAATACTTGTTACTACCTGTGACAAAGCAAAACAACAAAACAGACTAAAACAAAACAAAAGAACACAAAAACAGTGTGGAGTCGCTTTCCTCATAAGTGACTTTTGGCTGAGTGCAGACACCGGCTGCAGAGAGCACACACACCCATAACAGCCAAGTTTAATTTTGGCCTGTCAGCAAGTTTCTGACGGAATTAGTGTTAATTAGTGACAGGAGAGCAGCTTTTCAACACAAGCAGGCTGAGGTAGACAAAACACAATAGAGTCCATTAAAGAAAGGATCGGCATTCAGGGGGTTTATTTTACGCATTAAGGTACGCCTGGATTGGCTGAATACCAGTCCTTAGCAACATGTATAATAAACACATTAAGGGTGTTAACTTGTAGGCATTAATTTCAATGCAGCATAGCGAATAACAATCTGTGCTCCAGGTCGTACCTTGGATTGTCTTTTCCCCGAGGGAAATTTCTTAAATGCGGTTTCACCGAGTACTAAACTACATTGCTAAAAGTAGGACACCAGAACTTAGCAACTATATAGTTATTAAACATCTCAAACCAAAAATGTGGGCCTTAATCTGCCGCTGTAACTCTGCTGGGAAGGCTTTCCACAATTAGGCATATTTCAGCCGCAAGACTATCAGGGAATTCTGCCACTGATGTTGGGTGATTAGGCCTTTTCTCAGATGTTTTGATTTTAGCCAGTGACTTTTAGAAAAAAATATTTGTAGTCGACAGATTTTCTTTCTTGAACTTTCTCATGTAAATGGCATAAAAAAAACAACAACCCAAGATGGCCATCAAAACCTATACGTTTAACCCAAGCTTCCAAAAACACACACTCCTTTCTTGAACTTCCGTGCCTTTCCCTCTCTGTCAATTAGACTGAATGCATCTGCAAGATCACACAGAATTGATTAAGAAAGCACCATCTTGCCACTGATGAATTCTTAATGGGTTTCAATGCCTTTGGGGTGTCACCACATGTGTCGGCTGGCCTATAAACAGAAAGCCAGGAAGAAGCTGTTGGAACCATGCACACACACACACTGCATGTAACTGGTTTGGGATGGCATATATAGAATGAGTCGTAAGAGCAGGAGATCACAAGCTAGATTGACATGAAAGATGTTAAGGACATTATGTTGAGATAAGGATCAAGACACTGGACTGAAAAGTGCTGAACTGGCTTGAAGGAAAAGAGCCCCTGAGATATAATTATTTTGTCTGCTCAAGGGACTACACCATGAAGTCATGTGATATTCAATTAAGACATGCCTCAAGAGACTGTAGAGGAAAATCAATGCAACCATGGCGACTGGAAGGTATCATATATCGATGGCAGAAGTCCATGAGAGTCCGGCAGGACCGAAACACGTCTGTGTTTGAGGACAGAGTCTCCACAGAGACGGGCTCCAGAGGCATTAACACACAGACCATTAAACACCAATTACAATCCAATTACTACACGCTGACATCGTAAAGGGAAGCCTCTTCGTTGGGGGGAGGGAGGGGGCGGGATCAATGCTTGTCAGTCACCATGGAGATACTGACACTAAGCTGTCATTCAGGAAGGAGACAATGATGATAGATAAAGGAACGGCTGTCTTCTGCCAGAAAATCAGTGATGGTAACCAGTGGGGTGTGTAACGGCTCTCAGGAGACACACACACACACACACACACACACACACACACACACACACACACACACACACACACACACACACACACACAAAAGAGTACTTCTCCCTTCTTTCCGTTCAAGACATGGTAAATAACCACCTTGGCGCCACCACAGCCCAGCAATTTATGCATGAAGAGGATGCAGAAAGGAGAAAGCATCTTGTCTCTCTCTCTCTCTCTCTCTCTCTCTCTCTCTCTCTCTCTCTCTCTCTCTCTCGAACACACACACACCAAAACACTGGGTCCAGGAAGTGACTTTTGCATTTCCACGTTACCCGGAGTCCACCGTGAATCTCTGACACGCTGGTGAAACTGCGGTATCGTGGGGCGGCGAGTGCCAGCCGCCGTCTGAGGTATGCATGGGGCCTGATGGTCACCACAACGTTACCACGATGTTGCAATTTCTTCAATGTGCAGTCAGATTTAGGATGTGCTCACAGATTCCTCTGGTTGGATTCAAAATGAGTCTGTGTATCAACTTTACACAGAAGTTGAATTATTTTGTCACAGAAAGTCACTCTCATGGTTTAATATCTCCACAGCCGGAAGAAGTGAGAGTCTGACTCAGTTCTTCCGAGGATGATACGATGAATACTTTCTTTCTTTCTCCCTCCATTTTTTCTTATAACTTTGATATTTTCTCACCTGGAGGCTATAAAACGGATTTAAAGGAATCGCTGTGATGCTTCTTGAACAGAGGTGGAACCCCGCGTCGCCTCTGTAATGGCGTGGGTGATACCTCACCATCAGAAGCTTTGAATGTGCACCTGCAGCGCTTGTGTGCGTCCTGCTGAACGAATGAATGCAACACTTTCTGTTGCCCTCTCTTTTCACACTCATCTCTCATTGATTTGCCTCCTCCTGTGATTTTGATATTACCTCCCTCTCATCCCCCATTGTCCGCCTTTTTCCTAGCCGCCATTCCTTCTCTTTCTTGTCTTCATCACATTTATCATGGCCTGGGCTACTTGCTGCAACTAAATGGGTGTCAAATCCCGACCCTGAGCGATGCTGGAGAAGAATATTACATTTTCAAGACTCAAGTTCTCTTTTCTTCTCTTATGTTTTGTTCTCCTTCCGACATCTCTCCCTTTTTGTGAACCATGTCTGTTTTTATCTCTCACTTCATTAGAAACCCACCTACCTGCGCCACAGAATCGCGGCACTATGATAATAATAATAAGAAAAAAAAAGACGGGTGGTCGGTCTGGGACTGAGTAATGGTACTTAAGGCATTAATGACTCAAGATGCTCCTGTCTGCCTGCCGCTGATGACTGTGCGCCCTTTTGATAACGGTGCACTGTGGGGGAAGAAGGAACATGTTGAATATTACACAACTTTCAGTAAATGGAGGTAAAAATAACTGTTTAAGTGGCTTAAACTGTATATGCTTACTCTTACACATATGGTTACTTACTTCTCTGGCATGATGGCTTGTATATGGCCAATTTGTAAGGTAATTTCATGTTATGTTTCCACAGTTTTACAAAATCAAGATTCTTACTAAAGACTCTCCTCTGGATTCCTGGGTCTTTATTTAATGGATCTGCTGCTAGCTATCTCTTAAGCCAGTGATTCTTAACATAGGCCCATTGGGCGGCGAGCGCCACCTAGAGCGCCGCCAAAAACTTTCCGTTTTCTATCTGTGGGCTGCGAGGGCCGCGGGAACGTATAAGATATAAATTGAAGACACCAGAGATATTACTGTTAGTCACGAGACGCTTGGTTACAATATATCTTCCCACCACTGTAATGCGTCAGTCAGTTGTTTAACAAGCTCCAATATGCAGAAGAAGAAACTCAGCCAGCCTCTAGCCCAGGGGTGGGCAAACTTTTTGGCTAAGGGGCCACATTGAATAAAAAAATTGGCAGACGGGCCGGGCCAGTATCAGATGGATGGAGAGTGTTTGTGTGAACCTGTCACGGGAGGACAATGTTGTGGACCCAAATGCAGACCACATGAGAGTATGAGTATCTGGTAAAACAGATTATTGGAGCCAAAGGGAAGGTGGGGAGCCTGTGGTCCGCCACAGGGGGTGCTGGGCGGTGTGAGACCTGTGGCTCTACACTTGAGGACGGCGAGGCCGGCAGGGGGCGGTGTGAGAATATAACGTAAATGACTCAGCTTTTTTGTTCAACTCGCTGGTTAAATCTTCATCAATTTGTTCTACACGCCGAGTCACTGTTCTACGTGATAAACTAAATTTTTTAAATTTGTTTTTGCTCTCTGGACATAAGAGACCTGCTGTTTCTACCATACATTCTTTCAAAAACTCTCCTTCAGAGAAAGGCTTGCTGGCTTTTGCTAATTTGAATGCTAGCAAAAAACTTGCCTTGGTGCTTGATTCTTGTATAGCAGTTTGGCGGAGAAAAATATTTTGCTGACTCTTTAAATTGGCTGCCAACCTCTTAGCAGTAGCCGCCCGTTCTGTCGTTGACTGTTGGCTAGCATAGTTAGCATGCTTGAGGGAAAAGTGGCGGCTAATATTGTATTCTTTGAATACTGCAATGGTTTCTTGGCAAATAAGACATACTGCCTCTGATCGTACTTCGGTGAAAAAATACTCTGCACTCACTGTGGACTTTTCTTTTCTTGGGTCCACTCATTGTGACAGAAGGGATCAATGCAAGAGGATGGCAGGAGGCTGACAGACAGAACCCTATATGTCACATGACATGAGCGCGCAGGGTGGCGCAGTTCCGTGGGTCGAATGTGGTTAGTTATGTTAGTTATACTGAGGAAAAATACTCTGTATGCAGCTGTCAGTTCATTTTACAACTCTAAAACTGTTGTAGTACAAACTCTGTCTCCGGCGACAGAAAGTGATTCATATTACCGTAATTCTTCTAAAGTTAACGCTTTACGACATAATTAAAAAGGTTTCTGACCGCTAAGAAGTGGAGCTTTTCAGTGTTTTGCGGTATATTACGGTAATAAAAAAAATAAAAAAGTGTCGCCCTTGTCTGTGGGATCAGTGGGGGAGGGGTGGAATTGACCAGCGCAGCACAGCAAGTGTTGTGTGTCGCTCTAGTTCAGCAGAACACGGCAGGCAGCGGGCCGCACGGCGCGTACAAACTGCTGTAACGCCTCTCTGTTCCCGACTTGATTTTCCCAAAGCACGATGACCACAACAGACCAGCGTTGATGTTTCTTCATGCTTATTTATTGCACAGCGCTCTTTTAGGCTTTTTGTGTGTGTGTTCTTTTGCAGCAGAGCCGTGTGTGCAGCAGAAGGCATTACAGCAGTCTTTCTGCTGCAGCAGAACACACGAAAAGCCTAAAAGAGCGCTGTGCAATAAATAAGCATGAAGAAACATCAACGCTGGTCTGTTGTGGTCATCGTGCTTCGGGAAACTGAACTTGGGAACGGAGAAGCGCTACAGCGGTCTTTACTATAACTTTTTTTTTTTTTTTTTTTTCTTTTTTTTTTTAAATGTTATAATAATTATAATACTCGGCGGGCCGGATTAAAATGCCCCGGCCCGCGAGCCGTAGTTTGCCCACCTCTGCTCTAGCCTGTAGCGAATGTTATAGAGAAGTATTTAAAACGAAAACATGAAAACGAAAGTGCTGCCGAACACCCCCCCAAACGTCTAAATGTTTGTGCAAGTATAATCCTGACTTCACGAAGTAGAGCTTTGTGAACGGAGGTAACGAAGTGGAGCCCTGAGCATGTGTGGAGTGTGGGCTAATGCTAGCTAACGCTAGCCTCGCTAGCTAACGCAGCACTGAAGACTTCAAAGCTAAAGCGGCATCTAGAAACCAAACATCCACCGCTCATGGGAAAGCCGGTGGGATTTTTCAAGAGAAAGGACGATGGGCTCCAGATGCAAAAAAAATGACTGACAACTCCAAATGTCCTGTGAAAGACAGCTGTCACAGATATGAAGAGCAACTTCTGGTTCTGCAAACATGAAGACTGCTGAAACATATTCACAGATTATCAGGCTATATTTTAATTTGCAGTTTATTTAAATGTTATTTACAGTTTATTTAATTAAATTTTTTTTTATTTTGAATTGTGTGCACACTTGTCTGCACACTAATAGTTACCCAATAATTGTGCACTCACAGATATTCTCCTAAGAAAGTAAAAACCTCACTTTTACTGTCTTAAATATTCAGGTTTGGGATTTATTAACATTTTGGATTAACCAAGAGCACTGTAGTTGTTCAATAATATAATTAATCCTCAAAAAAACATTTCCCTTGTTTTAGTAGAAAAATCTAATTATTAGTAATTTTTTTGTTAATACGCCTGACTTGAGCCTTTAAATTAGTTTTGCTCCATGGCTTTGTTGCCTGTGCAGGTTTACATACACATGATCAATAAATGTCGTTGTTATGATCACATTGTATCATGTTATTTATTTGACAAGGTTTTTGTATGTTAAACTGTAGGTAGATTTGACTTAGTTATTGAATACAAATCAAACCAAGAGTGTGATCAATTAGTTAATAAACCAATACAGTGTTAATATTTGAATGGGCCCCGGGGCACTTTGTACTTGAAAAGTTGGGCCCAGAGGTCAAAAAGGTTAAGAACCCCTGTCTTAAGCTAACTTCTAGAAGCAAGAGCAGAATACGGTGCATGTTTTCCAAGTATTTAACCTACAAACCTACAAAGTGGCTTTGTGATATTTGTCAGACAGGCTAAACCAATTTCAAGGCCTGTACCAACCTTACCGAACAAAAGGCCCACTGACGTTGCCATACCACAGCTAAAAAAAACTATACACAATAAAAATGTAATGTTCTATTCTACTGGATCTATTTGATTCATTCTTTATTCAAGATGCAGACTCTTCTTCTCAATAAAACTTCAATCACTTAATTACAGGACATGGCTATTGAAATGGAGATTTGTTTTCACAACTGCTCAATGGCCAATGTCATGATGTCTTTGTCCTTTGACTGTCTAGTTTCCAGTAATAATTGTGGAAATGTTTTGAAGCCAGGAGATCAGTTTATGTCTACAGCCATCCATAGAAATGGAATAGGAGAAGCACGGACATTGAAACGTTTTCTGTTGTCATTTGACTGGGTCAAAAGAAAATGGTGATTGTTGTTTGTTGATGAGGTGACAACCCATGCCAGTGGGGCCCTTAAAGTGTCACACTCACCAATTTGAGAACTTCTTTTTAGCCTACGATTCACATTTGGCAGTCGTTTTCCTTTTGTTCTGTCTCTTGTTGATGCTCATAGTGTTGTTTTTTAACCAGTGTAGGAAGAAAAAAAAAAAGGATACGGATATGGAGACTGCGTGGAGCTGAGTTTGGAAGCGACAACCATCCTCAAACAGTCTTTTATCCTTAATATCTTGTCTTGTGGGTTTTATTTTTCTCTATGTAAAGAGAGGTTGTGGGTGTGGGCGGGTGGGTAGCACTGGGAATGGATTTGAGAGTTCGATTTCTATGTTTGCCTTGTGTAATTGGGGTCTTTTAATCATTCCGTGGCCAATGCATTCCGCCTTTTCATCTTTATGTTCTGTTTGGACTGTGCTCTCTCACTGTAATGGGAGCTGTGCACCACTAGGGGGGCTGGGCCAAAACACATTGTTCAGTTAAATGCCTTTAGACAGTCTTTATTCAGGAAGCATGCTCATATAAGTGGGAAGGGACCTTTTTTTAATTACTCATGCGACACACTCGAGAAATGCATAATCTGAGGTGTTTTAAGCATTTCAGTGTGCTAATTTAAACCACTGAAACCCAGCCATCATTGTGTGATGGTCTTTGTTTGTAATCTCCATCTGCTTTTTTACTGTCTGTCTTTCTCGGTGTAGGTGTCTGAAAAACGAATAAAGGTTTGGAAAAGTCTGGCTGGGCCACCAAAGAAAAGAGCAATCACCCCCGGTTACCATCCAATCAGCCAGGGTTCAATAACTTGGAATGTCTCATATCACATCAGCGCTCTGTTCAATCTGCTGGGAGAGAAGGGACTTAACCCTCTGCTTTGCACATGAACTCACACACACACACACACACACACACACACACACACACACACACACACACACACACACACACACACACACACACACACACACACGATGATAACCTTGTCTGCAGTATGAACTGACTACAGTTGTCCCATGAAGTGAAACCACATTTTAAAAGAAAAGCAGATGTTAAATCATGTGCTTTTATGTTTTATGCAGAACCTCTTGGGTGCATTGATGCTAGCTGAAGGTCGGCTGAGACCCCAGATTGAAGACTTTTATGTTTGAATTTTCAGTAGCACTTTATAATAAAGTACATACTATTTAGCATTAGTAAAGCATGAATAAACACTGAATTCATATTTTATTTTGCATTATTCCAACATGAACACTCATTAGTATGCAATTCATAAACACAGTTATAAATGTTTCATACTTAACTAACGAGTATTAACTACTTGAATTAATCATGAATTGCAGATTTTTTTTATCATTTACTAACACTTTACAAATAATCTTATTAATCATCTATAAGTCCTTAATATCCATTTACAAATGGGACTCCATCATTTATAAAGTATGAAAACCCAAGCTTATTAATCAAGAATGAAACATTTATAACTGTGTTTATGAATTGCATACTAATGAGTATTCATGTTGGAATAATGCTTTATAAATTCAGTGTTTATTCATGCTTTACTAATGCTAAATAGTGTGCACTTATTATAAAGTGCTACCGAATGTTCTTAATTTTTAATAAATATTGTTTTCTTCTGCATGATGTCTTGATGCTTTTAATGGTTTTATATGAAGCACTTTGAATCGCCATGTTGTTGAAATCTGCTATACAAATAAACGTGCTTTGCCTAGGTGAACATATGTACTCAAATACCAGAACATTTATATAATGATCTACGTTTAAACCTC
The DNA here is from genome assembly GCF_910589615.1 of Taurulus bubalis. Taxonomy (NCBI): domain Eukaryota; kingdom Metazoa; phylum Chordata; class Actinopteri; order Perciformes; family Cottidae; genus Taurulus; species Taurulus bubalis. The sequence continues at coordinate 32,899,685 of NC_136591.1, read as the reverse complement.
ACTTTTCAAGCGTGATAAAGACTTGTCACACTTAATCATGGCAATTTATTAGATGACAAAACAATATTCCACTAGATTACTTTGCAAATACAAGAAACGCTTAGTGTCTGTAAAAAGGTCAGCAGGTTTTATCAAAATGTCTTTTGATAAAAACATCTGACGTCTCTCTGTGGCCATGTCCTTTGCATATCTCAAGAAATCGTCCATCAGATCTACTTCACACTTAGCGGGTGTTTTGCTGGGGACCCAAGAGAATGCTTTGTCAAATTTTGTGCAATTTGGTTCAACAATAATACACTTTGAATTCATAAGCACGCACCGTTTGCTACATGGCTCTGCAAACTGAGCTGAGCGTGTCCTCTGCAGTTCACCTTTGCTGCTCTATGCTCGATATACTAACGGTACAACATCGCTTTTCTTCAAGGAGCGATGAGCGGTTCTCAAAGGCCTCAAGCAGCACTTTCCTTCGGCCAAGCAGTCGGCCAGCCCGGTCCTGGAAGTTGAGTCGTGTCGGGATACAACACTGGTAATAAGCCATGAAACCCAAGAAGACGGAACTCATGTGATGAGCTGTGTCTGATAGGTCCTAATACCCAATATAGAGTACAACCCCTTTTGGTTTAGGTAACAAGGTGGTCTTTCCTCCTATAACAGCCTCACAGAGTCTGCAAGCACGAATGTTGACTTTTAGTCTTGTTTATTTGTTACCAGCCGGGACACTGGCTTCGTTTTCACTTAGTAAGCACCCTCGCTTCACCTTGCTTTCACCTTTCACCTTGTGTGTCCTCATGAGGCCCTGGAGACAACTGCTGTAACAGCAACCACCACAGAGGCATTTGTTGTGTACTGTGGTGAAGGGGCCACTGGCCCCCCACTTCCAGCCTGCTCCGATTTAGTGCTGCGGCTGACAGGATATCGCTGATTAAATATCCACAAAAAAAAGGCTTTTTAAAAGACACACATTTTCTCGATCCCCTTATATTTCTCTCTTCCCTATTTATTCCCATTCTCTTTTCCTCTTTCCTTTTCTCGAGCTGACAGACTCTACAATTCCCATCTCTCAGTCAGATCCTTACTGGCAGACTGTGCTCTGTTCAACCCTTCTCTTACTAGCTCTAATTGGAGTGTGGACAGGGCTATTAGCGTGTTAGCGCTCCCATCTGATAAAGGTCAAACCTCCTTTCCCGAACAGGCAGCCGGGAAAAGGTGGACAAGGCGGGAGTGTGTGTTGGGGTGTGTGTCTTCACTTATTAAGCTTCACCTTTAGGCTTCGGTGAGAGGAGAGGCAGGCGCTCTCTGATGGCTGCTAAATGCCTTTTCAACCCACTGTATTCTGGGAGTTGAACTTCTCCCCCGGCAGAGTTTGTACATATATACAGACACGCACACAAACATAAAGTGTGTAGACGCAGGGTTGTTGTGCTGTGATTATAAAGGTGCTGTGCAGGTGCATGGCTGCTGTCAGATTACGGTAATTTGCTCTCCAGGATGATTTAGTATCCGCTGTGCTCCTGCTCATTATGGCCACAGAGACGAGGAGAGAAAGCAGAGGGGAGATGATTTATAAGGATTTAAGGGGGGACGCAATTGAATTTAATGCAAATCAGATTTGAATTTTAACGAGGTTACGAGGAAGTAACTGAGCGTAACTGCATACTGCTTAGAAAAAGTTTGGTTGAAAAAAATGCGGGAACGCTATTCACATTTATGGTATTGGGTTTACAGTTTTATCAAAGAGGTGTTTACGATTTAAAACTGTAGTGCGTCTTTATATACAGATTACAGATAATGCTGTGCTGTTTTTTTATGACATTTTGTGACTGCTTTAAATAGTACACATAGCTTGGAGCTATACAGACAATCTTGAAAACAAAATATGCTGTCACTCATTGAACCATTGACTTAGTTTCTCACCCCACTGTCGTACATGACAGTGGCGCATAAGCACAGGTTTAATTGATGCTTCATGACTGACCTGTATTCAGTTAACCCTCTGGACTCTGACTCTTTGTGACGTCTACCCAGCGTGACCTTGTGCAGCTCTCAGGTTGTGTACAAACAGACTGAGCATCCATCCAGAGTCGTGTCAGTTATAGTTTAGTTACCGTGTGTTATTGATGTGGGCACACATCTGGCCCTGACTTTACATTTCCACACGATGTGCAGATGATTTTGCCCTTTGAAAAGGCCAGTATATAAAACTATGACTTTGTTGCATATGTTAAGTGATCTCATGCACGGTTCTTTTTTCTTTTCTTTTTTTACAAATCACAGAACACAAAACTCTGAAACAAAAACCCAACTCCCCAATGGCTTCCACAGGCTGCACTATCACAGTGTTTATTTTTTTCCATAAGCCTTCTGGCCCTATAGTCCAAAAGGGCCTCACCTTTGTAAAAAAAAAGCACATCTGAAGCACATTTCTGACAATTTAGATTTTGATTTATGTATTTTGTACCGGACAGTCCGTGCCAGTTGACAGTCTGCAGCTCCGTACCTCCCAGCAGGGAGAGAGTAACTAAGTCCAGCCAGCGTTGGGAAGGCTGCTTGCACAGTTGGGCGAAAGTCCACCTCTGTAAAGGAAAGGGGAGCGCTGGATTTATGACACAAGACAAATCGAGAGCATCATTGCGAAACAGAGTGCGGTACAATGTCAATTTGTCTTGATTATCTTATTTTCGGAAAACTCGGATGTATAAATTTGTATTAACCTCCCAGCATTAAGGCAATAATGTATTTAAAAGCACATTTTTAAACAAAATCCGTGACCTTCTTTGAAGCAGCATACAATCAGATCTAAATCTCGGGAAAAGTTCAAAATAATGGACCTTGACGTGAGATTGTGTCCTCACATGCACCCTACTGTTGCAATCCAAGAAGAGTGACAGCAAAACTCACAAAAGTAAGGCAAACAAATCATCACTAAACTCTGTCTTGAAAGCGGAGGTGAACTATATGTTCAAGAAGGATGCTTGTGTCTACCATCTTCCCCGCGGTATGACAATTCAATACTGACTTTGAGAAGTCCACATTCTCATCTGGGACACTTGTGACAGTGGAGGAGATTCCTTATGAAGTATAATAAAACATTTTAGGTTGGTCTCTGTTTGTTTACTTCACTTCACAATTCCCAGAACTAGCCTGCATTTTTAGTACCAGAGTGAGAAAAACTGACACCTCGTTTGCTTACAATTTGTATTATTTGACAGAGAAAAGGCTTGTATAGTGTTCGCCCCACAGGAGATAAGACGGATTGTCAGAAGGTGACAAGAACGATGCCGTAAAGATATTTACATTGATATGAGGAACATTGTTATTTTTTTCTCTTCTGGCAACAACCTTTGGAGTTATATTTTCCCCAGCTATCTGTTGGAACGGCTCTATAATGAGATCGACTGGGAATCTCTCGGAGAAACTCCCAAAAGCAAGAACGAAAGAGGAGGGGAGGATGAGATAGAAACCTCTGCTTGATGTACCAAGAGGCAGATGTTTCCCAGGTAACGGAGGAGTTTGACATCTCAGAGAGGAAAGAAAAGGACAGAAAGATGAGTGGCATGCTTTGAGGAAGGAGCCGGAGGGTTTCGTATAAATAGCAGATCGCACATAACTTACCCACCTGACGGAGACATTACTACACACATCACTCATATCTGAGGAGATGGGTACTTGTGGAAAGATCAGATCAAGGTCAGATGATGTGTCACTCCGTCAGGTGTCACTTTTCTTTTGTCTAACTGTATTGACCAAAATGAAATACAATGTACAACAAGGACAAGAGTAATATGTTACACAAAACCAGGACACCATCAAAAGAGTCTTCAGAACAAGGACATGAAGGAACAACAATATAGAGTAAAACATTTATTCAAAATGATGACATTAATATAAAAATGAGTAAATAAACGCATAAAGTGAAATTGACAAAAAAATTGATAAATTACAGATTAACATCGGGTATCGGGAGAGTTATAAGGACTTTTGTGGTGTTCATATGGCTTAAAAAGAGAAGGCAGCCATCTGGATGAGAGTTTATTTGTGAATATAGAATTGAGCGATCAAAATAACAGTGAAAAAAGGTGGCACATATTTTCTTTCCATTGAATGAGAGGGTCAGGCATTGGAAAGCCAACGCATTAGTATGGCTTGGCACAAAAGTCAATACAAAGGTGCTGCAGAATGCAATATATTAAATTCAGAGGCAGGAAACGGGGATCCACATCCCGTAGTGTGCTTTGCCACCTGTCTGAGTTTACGATAAAAAAAACACAGTGGAGGTGTAACAAGAGCCTGTGTGTGGGCGTCACTGCCAACACAGAAGAGATTAGTGCAGCTCAGGAGAGATAAAAGTTTTTGAAGCACTGAAAGATCTGCCCTTTTTCATATATGCTGCAGGAAGTGGGACCGACTGTTGGATTTTTAGCATAAAAAAATAATCAAAGCAGATGCTGTACAGCCTAACTTAGCTTTTTATACACAGGGCACTGCACATATGCTTGAAACAAATTAGTTGACATGAAGTGCTGTCTAACCACGTGTTAAAAGTATTTAAAGCTGTTCTGAATGGTCACGCTCAAATCCAGGCTGAAAAGACTCCTGTCAGAGCGTTCAGAAAGGGATAACCGTGCTTAACGTTCAGACTCCTGGGAGGCCTTTATGATGTTGTATTCAATGGGTGCATGTTAAGTAACAGAAATACTCTACCCTCCGCACAGTGGAAAAAAGACAGAAATAAACGGGGAATTTATGAGACAACCTTTTAAATCACAGGATAAGCAGAACTTGAGAACAGGATTACTATGAAAACCAAGAAATCTGAGAAAAAATGGCTTAAACAAGGTGCTATCCTTCGACTATGAAGCATGACATAACGACCCTAACGATGCAAGATCACGTCATATTTTGAGGGTGAGATCAAATCATCTTTTCAATATAACTATTAGGAACTCATCAGTGAGAACTGACATTTATATTACACACTGGAAGGAAGCAGTGCAGGGATGATGGTAATGAGACCACAGCAACATAAATGATGATCATCTGATTCTTGGCAGTTTGTGTGGTGTTAGAACTCAGAAGCTGCATTTGAACCTAAATCCAAAACTGTCATTTAATTAGGTCATCTTCAGATACACTTAAAGTGCTTGTTTATGCCACCGACAGGCTCAGATTGATATCGTGTCTGACAACTTTACGGAAAAAGAACCCTGTAGATAGAGAAATATAATATTTGACCTCATAGCTGTCATGTCTCGTCCTGTCTCCAAAGTTGTGTTTTCCTTCTTTGATCAGTTATCATAATTTTCCTGTTTTTATTTTGTCACTTACCTCTACTCTCATTTGAGGTCACTTCACGTCTTGCCTTTCTGTGTTTTCCCGCCACTGTGATTGCTGGACACGCCCCTGATTGATCCCACCTGTGTCTAATCACCTGCACCTCCCCAGTGTATTTTAACCCCGTGTTCCTCTGTCTCTGTGCCACTTTGTCTTCGTTCAGCCGTGACAAAGTAAAAATATTTTAGATTTCAGAACTAGACTTCTCCTTGAGCGAGACTCTTTCCACAATGTTGTCAAACACTTATATTAACTATTGGAGCTGTTCGGTGGGAAGAAGAAAAAAAAAAGCACTTTTAAAAAGAAAAAGAAAAAGTGCTCAATACTGCACTGATTTTCAAAAAATGATGTTCCCATTAGTCAGTTGCACACAAAACATGGTAAAATAAGGTACAGAGTGAAAAATACCAAAGACAATTGTTGTCCTTCGGTTCTAATTCGTGCTAAAAAACTTCTCAAGTAGGGGGTCTTTAGTAGGGATGGGTATCGTTTGTTTTTTTCCGATACCGGTGCTAAACCGATACTTTTAAAACGATACCAGTGCCTGAACCGATACTTTTTTATTGCCAAGGCAATTTTTTTTCTTCAAATTGAACAATATTATTAACTGTTTGAAGTATACTATATATAAATAAATAGGTACATACAAAACACACTTCAAACTACAGCTTCAAACCTTTTAACTTCAAACTATAAAAATATATATTTAAAAAAAGAACAGACACAAGCATCAGGTGGCCTGATGGGACCGTGTGCAACAGAACTCAGACACTGTTGGATCCTAAAACTGCTGCTTTACTGGACTACACGTCATCATTAATATCAACTGGAGAAATTTGTTCCATCAAGCCGAGGACGGACGTTCAAAAGCTCGTGCTCGTGTCTCCAGCGATCTCTGCGTGTGCTCGCGTTGTGTGTGAGCGCTGGAAGCCCCGCCCCCTCGAGCCCCGCTCTGCATGCAGGCAGACAGAGAGCAGAGCAGTAAGTGTGCTCTGATCCGCGCTATTTTAATAATCGTTACCGTGCTACCTTTTTAGTATCTATATACCGTGCAACTTTACAGAGTAGTGTAAAAAAAAAAGTATTTAAATCGGCTCAGGCACCGGAAGGAAGCACCGAAATCTGCGTTGCTTTTCGGTTCTCGGTACCCAACCCTAGTCTTTAGTCCAAAATCTTGTCAGAGTGATCCATTTGGTGGCCTTTGGTGAGGAAAAAAAAAAAGTAAAAAGTTGGAGAGCCCCGGGTCTAATTGATCATCAGTCACTGCAGTGGGTCCGGGCCCTGTAGTCGCTATTCAGCACTTCACTTCAGTTCTCAGTATCTTCCTCTGCCAGCAGGCCCAGGATAGAGTCATTACAGCCAGACAGAGAGACTCGGAAATGACTGGTCTAAATCACCAACTCACCTGGAGCACTTTGTGATAAGCTGTGAAGGGAAGGAGCTGTGTGTGTGTGTGCGTGTGTGTGTGTGTGTGTGTGTGTGTGTGTGTGTGTGTGTATGTGTGTGTGTGTGTGTGTGTGTGTGTGTGTGTGTGTGAGACTGACAGAGAGAGAGCAGACACATTTCAACAAATTACTTCCAATTCACTTTTTCTTACTTTTCCCATGCAGTACATTTGTCTCTTCTTTTCACAACTTTATAACATAAACTTCAGTCAGTGCCTAATTTTACAGGCCCTACTATATATACACTATGAATGTGTGTGTATATACATACCCTGGAGAGGCTGGTCCTTGCCCATCTCCGCCCTCTGATGAGTTCATCCCTGGACCCACTCCAGTTCACCTACCAGTCTGGCATCGGGGTGGATGACGCCGTCATCTTCCTGCTGCAGAGATGCCTCTCTCACCTGAAGAGGCTGAAAGCACTGTGAGAGTCATGTTCTACGACTTCTCCAATGCCTTCAACACCATCCAGCCTTTACTTCTGAGGGACAAGCTGGAGCAGACCGTGGTGAACCACCACCTGACTGCATGGATCCTGGACTACCTCACCAACCGTCCACAGTATCTGCGGATACGGGAGTGTGAGTCAGCCCGGGTGTCCTGCAGCACGGGAGCCCCACAAGGAACCGTTCTGGCTCCATTCCTCTTCTCTATATACACCTCGGACTTCAACCATAACTCTGCTAACCATTACCACCTGCAAAAGTTCTCTGACGACTCTGCAATCGTCGGCCTCATTTCCGCCGATGATGACAGGGAATACAGAGAACTGAACCAGGACTAGCCTCCAGATAAACTCCAGTAAAACCAAGGAGCTGGTGGTGAACTTCTGCCGGGGTAAACGCTCTCCTCCGGTACCGGTGAGCATCCTGGGACTGGACATTGAGATCGTCAAATCTTATAAGTACCTGGATGTTCACTTGAACAACAAACTGGACTGGTCTGACCACGTACACACACTTTATAAAAAGGGACAGAGCAGACTCTTTCTGCTGAGGAGACTGAGGTCTTTTGGGGTGCAGGGAGCACCCCTGAAGACCTTCTTTGACTCTGTGGTGGCATCAGCCATCTTTTATGGAGTGGTCTTCTGGTGCAGTAGCATCACTGCAGCTGACAGGAGGAGACTGGACAAGATGGTAAAGAAGGCCAGCAGCGTGCTGGGGCGTCCCCTGGATATGGTGGAGGTAGTGGAGACAGGAGGATGATGACTAAGCTCTCGTCCATGATGAACCGCGCAACCCACCCCATGCAGGACACTCTGGCAGAGCTGCACAGCTCCTTCAGTCACCGGCTGATTCATCCCCGGTGTCTGAGGGAGAGGTACCGCAAGTCTTTTCTTCCCGCTGCTGTCAGGCTGCATTACACACTGAGCTTCCAGTAGACCACTTTGACAATCGAACACTTAAACTGAACTTGGTAACTTTAGCATTTACCTGGTGCAATATTACGTGCAATACGTTACAGTACTTTTTTTTTAATATATACTTTTATATTCAGTCTGTATATTAATATTCTTCTCTACTGTTTTACTGCTTATTTATATTTATTTATATTACTTGTTTCTATTTTATTATTCTTTTATTCACTGTGAGCAATGCTGCTGTAATCCTGTAATTTCCCCACTGAGAGACTAATAAAGGATTATTTTATCTTATCTTATTATATATAATAATGGGGGGTAAAAGTTTAATAAACCTTTGACATCATCTAATACGGCTGTTTTCTGATACAATTGAATTATTCATTGCCGTATTTCCCTGTCAGTAAGAGATCAGCCTAGCTCCCTGGATGGATTTAGCAGTTCTTGCAAATCCTGACCTTCCCTATTTAACACAAACTGGCTGGTGGTCTCAATCTGCAGAACACACACACACACACACACACACACACACACACACACACACACACACACACACACACACACACACACAGAGAGAGAAAGGTTATCTTGTAGGTCAATGAGAGAGGTCAGTCAAACCTCTCATTCTTTACGTTCCCAGTGCAGTGCAAGACGAGAAGTGTGTGTGTGTGTATCTGTGGGCACTCTATTACCCACCTGATTGTCAGCAAAAAAAAGACTTTAACTCTCTGTGCTTGAGCATGTGTGTGTGTGTGTGTGTGTGTGTGTGTGTGTGTGTGTGTGTGTGTGTGTGTGTGTGTGTGTGTGCGTGCAAGGTCTATCAGCTGCTGTCTTGTCAGAAAACGCCTCTAATTGTGTGTTTGTGTGTGTCCTGGCGCTGCCTTGTTCTGTCTAATCCGCTGCAGTTCTCCCTTGACGGGCTGTCAGCTCTGACACCAAACTAGAGGAAGTGCGGACCTCCTCTTCAGCCTCTGTGCACACTTCTCTGAAGTCGTTTCAAGGTTTCAAGGAGCGGAGATTCTTTTTTAAGAGATTTGTTGGTGGGGTGTAAAGTTGGAGGGGAGGCGGAGAAACCGAGAGACAGAGATAGAGTTCACTGCCTCTGAGAAAACTGAGATTTTTTTCTGATTGGGCATGACGCATTGACAAGAGAGACGCTATGAGGCGGGCAGGCAGACAGGCATGCCGAACAGGAGAGGCGTCCCTCAGGACGGAGGACTCAACACAAACAAAGACAGCCAGATATGGTGGAGGTTAAAGATTTTTTTTTGCTGCAGCTCTCTGGCCTTCGACAGATTCAGCTTAGGAAACCAAACATTTAGCTATACATACATGATATGAAAACATTATGTACCTAAATATCTAAAAAGCCAACAATATTCTACTTAAAACGACATAAAACCTCCCATGAAGATGTCAATGAAGAGAAAGGTATGCAGACTATTGGGCATGTAGAGGGCTGGAGCTGCAGTTAAAATAGACAACCGGGAATGTGTTAATAAAGGCCAACAAGGAAATCTGTGGTGATTTCACTCGGATAGACTTCAATGACTTCAACTGAGTATGAGACACAAATCTAGTCAGAGTGACAACGAGGTAAAAGTGAGGTTAACTAGATTGTGGATGGAAGTCACATCTGTCCAATATGAAGAGGACGTGCCAGAGGCGATGCTATTCATGATGCAGAGTTGTGAAACATTGATGATGTCATCTATAGGAGGGCTTAAATGTTGAATGTTGTAGCTGAAAATGGAGCCAGCAAGGTCATCCTATGGATCCAAGGCTTACGATTTATAGAAGGGGAAATGGAAAAAAGGACTCAGCGACCAACTAAACAAGGAAATGAACGATGGGTGAGACGGTTCAGGAAAGGGTTGCCATGGAATTTATCCGACCTATTACAATACGGATTTATGCTGGTAGATGAGTATTGCTGTTTTTATTGTCCATGTCCCCACAGGAGGACAACAATTGTGATAGTGGACAAACGGAGAGAGCCTTGAAGAGCTCCACCATTCAGCAGAGAACCACATTTCTCTATAGAAACATCCCAAAAGAACGTCTGCAAGATTGGACGTCATCCAAATAGATCAAAGGATCATATGAAAAACAAAAAGCAAACAGGCGTTCAGCTTTGAGGTAATCAACAGTCTTGATGGAGTCCTGAGTTGCTTGGTATGGGATTTGTGGATTTTGATGAGAGTCCAGCACAACTTGAAGCCGCTTGTACAACTAAATAGGATTTTTGTTTCTGATGACTAAGTGGTCGGCCCTTTTCCAGCAAACTTTTAAAAAAACAGCATAAGCAATCAGAATTAATTGGAAGGACTTAAAAGGAGGGCACGAATCATTTCAGCTTCAAAGACCTTTAGTCTGTGGGAAAAATCATGATTGAAAGTAGAAGAAAGTAGAATAATATGGGGAAAATTAAGTTAAGGGTTTTACTATATGCTGTGTGTGAAGGATATTGATCACTAAATAGGAGAAAGAGACAAAGTTTGGGCCTGGGTGATTACGGAGTGCTTCTTAAGTGATGGGATCTTAATGGGGATGGGGGGATTGTTGCTGGGACATAGTGATTGGAGTGGAGGGGTTCTGGCACAACTTCACTGGAAGTACCTGCAAGGTCCAGGGGAGAGGAAAGCAGTCTTGAAGTATCAAAGCTCTGGCGACACATCATTCAGCTCCAAGAAGCTCCAGCTTTTAATAGTGCACAGGTTATGGAGACATTTCAAAACATCACTCGGTCAGAAAAAAGGTGGGTCCGAAGGTTTGACCTAGTTCATGCCTGAGCGCCAACTACCATTTAAAAAATATCGCTGGAAAGACTAGAGAGGAGGAGGTGGAGGAGAGCCTTGCACAGATCCACAACACAGCATCTCCCATCTGTCCTGAGAACACCTAGGGATCCCTAGGGTGAGCAGAAGTCACTGGAGAGTAATATATGTGGGCTACCTGCTAGAGTTGGGCTGTGGTAAAAAGGATCAAACACGTTTGATAATAAGCCAAACAATCAATGTCAATTTTTGCGGTCGTTATCAAATCAAAGTCAATCTGCAACGGTTATAAATGTCCAGTCCTCCCAAACTTAGCTTGTCCTTGTTTGCTGGTGCCTGGAAAATAAACAGGGCAAGTTATATAAAGTTGATAAGATATGTGTGTATTTGATATCCATATAATCAGATTTAAATCCAGCCCTTTTGATCATGCCAGTTTTCGATTTTGGGCTGTTTCTGGAGTATTTTTAAGCTTTTCTCAAAGCCGGCTCCATGTCAGTGCTTCACCATTCAAAGGATTAAGAGGTGGAAACACAGGCCAAGTGTTAGAAAAAAATCTGTAATATCAGTTTCTAAAATTATCTTTATTTGACAGATACCTCATATACTGTTTATCCATTTGGGGCCACGGACAATTTAAGTTCTGTATGGCTTTAACTTTAAATTCAGTTTGACAGTGTTTTTTACATCCTAAAATAGAAAAAGTAAATCCTTAGTGGTGTATGTGCCTTTTTCTGATTCAAACTTTCGACAGCACTTTGTTGCTATAAATTCACTGTTTGTCAGGAGCTGAAGGAGTCTGGTGTTATTTGGATAAGAGCAACTGATTTCATCCTGAGAAATTAAGGACCCATTTGCAGGTAATGCTTGAGTGACACTTAGCGGGGATCTACTTTATAACGCCACGATAACTCGTGTGTGTCGATGCCTTATTATCAATGTGTTATTTGTGCAGATTGTAATTTTGCCGTCACTAGAGAAATAATAAAAGAGGGATTCACTTATTAGCGCTGCTGTTCTGTTTTCATCAAGGACAAAGATGTGAAGTTAGAAATACGCCTATTACGTCCTCTATTGCATCTTATTATTATCTCTAAATAGAGTTTGGACAGCTGATTATTACAACAGTTCACAATACACCCTTCACTGATGCCAGTAATCCCTCCAAGATTACTCAGGCAACTTTGTGTGTAAATGCGGTAAAGGATACAGGCTTTGTTTAGTCTGAAGATATTCTAATGGGCTTTTGTGAGTACAATATAATCACCTGACTCTTATTATAATTCATTATGATTACAAGATGAGCTTATTAGAGGACGGATATTAATTATAGTCACCAAAGAAGATTCTCAAGCCCCAAAGCCTTACATTATGTATTCTATACCATCTTGCGTTCTAATTATGATTATCACCAGTAAGGATGTGCATATAGATAGGATGTGCTTAATGTGTTGGTTAAATTCAACTTAATTTGATTGGAGCACCAGAGCCAGTGTTACAGTACGCTCCAGGTCTCAATTTCCCTTTGACACCGATCACAATACTGATACATTTTGAGGTTGTCCGCTTTGCTTATTTGATGATGGGTGATACTTTGACTGAGAGAAAAGCACAGTACAGAGAAAACTCTACGGCACAAACATAACATGTAACAAAGATATGATACAACATAATCAGTTCTCTGTTTTTCAAAGCATTGTGTTAGTGCTAGTAGTGAAACCTCACTAATATCCTCAGTTTAATCCAAAATGTAATCCCCATTAACTAAACTGCCCAAAAAAGCTAAAATGCAGAAACTACATATCAGGTCAACATTGAGTTAAGACCGGAATTTGACCGATAGTCAAAACATGGAGAGCAGTATCTGAATGGATTTTAGGTGTAATATAATGATCAGCCTCTCAATTAAGGTTTTACACCATATATGAACAGTATTGAAAAGAGCCTTTAAACTCTGTACAGCCACACACATTGTTACATGTTCAACAAAAAGTCCCACTATGTCTTAAATTAGGCTTTGTTACCTTTGTTTCTTTTTGTGACATTTAAGATAGAAATGTTGCAACATAAAGTCAATTAAGCATAAGAGAAGTCATCCACAGTCAAATAAAAGGTTAAAAATATCAGATCATTCAGACACTTGTAATACCCATTATGTCAAAAAGGTGTTTTTAAGGGTAATGATTGGTCACGAATGATTGAATACAGGGTCCTCTGCATCTATTCCACTCTAGAACTGACTCATAATGGTATAGCTGTTGGTGTACCATCACTGACAAAAATATGTTGGTTGCATCCTCGTGCAGTTTTGCCATAAACTTGAACACCAGGATCTGGACTAACTTATTAATTTATATGAACAAAGCCTATTCAAGGTTGGCCCTATTTATCATTGATGAAGTGAAAGTGAACGCCTCCAGCCAAAATCACGTAACTAGAAAAGTGCAGAGTAGAGTGCAGATCTCTGGGTCCCGACTGGTTCTATGGCAGCGAAGATAAACAACAATGATTTATTCATCTTGTACTATGCCTAACTTTATTGGATCATAACATATCAGGTATGGAATGAATCTGCAAATGCTGTTTCAAAAACTGTATAAGAAGTGGACGAAGTCATCGTGATGTCACCCATTGGTTTGTGGACTGCCGCTTTGAAGCCTTGAAATCAGCTATTTTGCTATCGCCATCTTGGATTACGGCCGTCAGCATGTTGGATTTAATGTTGGATAAACAGAAGTTACCATATTTGGAATGCGGAGGAGTGACACAGAGACGGTTCTGTTAGCAGCAGCGACCTGTCAATCACAGTGAGCCCGCCTTAAAACATACTCCGCTTTATGGTCCCATATGGGACCATATGTACTTAATGAACATCATACTGTATAAAGACTTGAAACTAGTGATCGAGAGCATAAACTCACGTTTACAATGTTTCCTGAGGTAAAAAAACAAGTGAGAAGTATAGGGTCATTTTCTCATAGACATACGTACACACAATCTAAAAAGAAAGTGTCTCTCACCACAACCATGAAAGGTCCCTGAGCATACAGTTATACATTTGGACAAACATTTTAGGACGTATGATGGCTCCAATGGTACGTGAGATAAGCTGCGGACAGACACACACACACACACACACACACACACACACACACACACACACACACACACACACCATACCATACAGAAGTTGCATGAACTAATTTATAATTGAATCCACTCGATCATGTGTTCCCTGCCATTGTAAGCTGCAGGGCACATTACAACCCCATCAGGGATTTCTTCTTTTTTTTCTACACCATTGTCAGTGTTACAGACCTCACAACACACACACATCATGAAGCCAGAATAATTTGATGCATATGTATAAATCACTCGTGCACACACATGCAGATGCTTGTGGTTAAGGTGGCCAGCCGTTGAACCATCTGTCTGCACTGTTTGCAGTGAAAAAAAGGAAATTATCTGAAAGCCGCATATGTTTTATGTCTGAAGATCCTGAAGAGTTTGCTTACAGGGCTGTGTGAGACCCAGGACTATAACCTGTCTTTCTCTAGCGCTCTGTACGAGGCTGATTTTCTGTGTGTTTGTCTTGTCTGTGTGTGCGTGTGTGAGAAAGGGATGGTGGCGCATCATGTCAAGCATAAGTGCAACAAAAGTAGCATGTTCTGGCTATTTATTTGCTCAACAAGAGTTTAGCTCGAATGAAACCAATCTGGGAACATGCTCTTTGAAAAGAGAAATAACCTTCTTTCTTCATTGTTATGAATGTAATGTCTGAAATTGGCAGCAATTACTTCACTACTTCTGTGAAAAAGTACCGTGACATGAGGTGTGTGTGTCCTCTGTAGACCGAGGAAACCCGAGAAGAGGAAAAGTGCCACCGTGAGCGAGAATGAGACAAGTGCCAGCTCTTAATCAGTAGAGTCCATCTTCGCTGCTCATCCAGCTGTATTATTTTCAGCACTGTGATCATTGTGCAGTCCACTCTGCCTCTGTTCCATATCCTTCACACCAATGTGACATGAAAAATGTGAATTTTTCCAAGCCCAAGATAATGAGCAGCTGCTTCACCAACGACAGTTCAAACTGCTATTAGACAAGTACAGGTTCCTGAAGGCTGCTATTTTTAGACAGAAATGGAGGAGTGATCTCTCGTAGTGTCATTATTCAACGGATGTTTGCTGGGTTGAAATAGGATGATCCCCAACCACAGCAGTCATTCATTTGCATTGCGTATCGTCTAACATGGCTCTGATTCGTTGAGAAAACACATACTTGAGGTCAACTGCATTTTATTATGAAACCAAATGTTATTCATATATATGAATCATAATATATATGAAAACAAGGTAAAACATGCATACACCACAAGTCTCTATAAAGGCTGTTCACAGTCTTGCATAATACATTAAATATGTGTTCTACTGTATCAGGTGTAATGCTGCTGCCATATTTCTCCAGGCAGTATTTGGTGCATTTAGACCACAACAATCGCTTGCAGAGACTGGATGTCCCCTGTGTTTGGATGTTTTCCCAATAATTCTGAGAGGATATGAAACCTGATAATACAGACTTAACTCATGCCATTCATGGCAATACAAAGGAAATACAATTGTGTGATCGAAAAAGGTCAGTGCTGTAAAACGTCACCAAACAGACTTCATTCAAACTCAAAATGTAAGCAGTGATGTAGCTTTGTACAAGCAATGGCCTCAAAGTGGTTGTCTGATACGCTTCATACTATCGTGCCAAAACAAGAAGGTAAACTGCTGAAGCTGTCTTCCCGCTAAGCAGCGCCTGAGTGCCGCCGAGCTACAACCGGGTGTGTGCACGGCTAGTTCCGTTAGCTTCCAAATACTCTGTCCAAAGCAATACCGGTGTAAACAATTGTCTCCTCCCCACTTTGTCTCTGGCTGCAGGGTGTAATGGAAATGTTATATTCATAGTTGTAATTTATCTTCAACAAACCTCTATATGGAAATTATCTTCTCTCCTGCAGCTGTCAAATGCAAATGTTATGCCATTCCTGTACCTGGTATCAAGTAATTAATCACTTGTGTGGACAGGTCATAAATTTAAGGCAGGAAGAAGATCTTTTAGCCCACAGGTGATCCAGTTTGTTCTTATTTCTACCTGAGACAATGTGCTCTTTTGTAAACCCTCACCTTTGATCTATGTGTATAAACGCCTACGTAAGATGTCACTCTTCAGTGCATCCTTGGGCAGACTCTATAGTGACTCTGTGTAACGGTGCCTCTTCTCTGCGCAGGGAATACATTATTACGATGTTCATCATTTCAGCTTAAAAAGACTCAACAGCAGGTGAGGTCAAATTTGCCGTCACAAGGGTCTGTGCTGCCCTCAGCTGTGTTCTCACAAGCGGTCCCTCCCAACTACCCAGTAGAGGTAATTAAAAGCCATTATCAGCAAACAATAAATAATAAGTAAAACTGGAGAACTTTTAGCATTTTTTATATTGTGGTGACATGAAATTTAACCGGCAGTGTGTAGACTGGTACTTCAAAACGTGGAGATGATATTGATCATTCTGGCACAAAGTTTTTGGGATAAGTTTTTATAAAGAGAAAGTACAGGTTGAGGTTGGACTGCCTCCTTCTTGGAAAAGAATATATGGTGCTGGAAGGAGCAGAATATATACAGGTAGAAATGAAGGTAGCCTGCTTTACCCTCCACAGAGCCAGAGCGATGCGGGGAATGTAATTTCAGCAGCAAATTATGATTGATAGACGCACAGGAATGATAGGCATGCCTTATCTTTATTTTTTACGGAGTAGAGGGTAAGAGGAGGAGGAAAGAGTGGGAAATAAAAACTGAAGACTTGGTAAGTCATTAAACATAGCAAATGAGGCACTGATACATTCAGAATCATTTTATCTCAGTCCCCTCTATGTGGAGTAGAGTCGACAGGCAAGCATGGCACCAGCGATAATACCAAATTGCATACATTTTAATGGGCTTGACAGCGAGGGATCAGACAGAATTAATCCATAGCGTTGTCGCGCCATATCCTTCTAATGTGGCTCTTTACAAAGCTATTATAACCTCCCTCAGACACTGACAAATGGAGAAAAAATGGGATGGAGATGGCTTCAATGTTTCCCGTCGTGGCAAGGGCAGCTTGTGCGCCTATAGGGTTGGTTTTTTCTTTGTAGTTCGACAAAATGTAAGGCTTTGACGTGGGACAGCGCTGATTGGTTCCCATTTACCATCAGCATGACCACATATGTTCACATCGTTTCATTGGGGGCATCAGATCTGAAAGGGGTTACATGCGTCATTCTGGACGTCTGTTTGAAGCAAAGTATTTCTATTTCTTTTGAAGTGCTTGTTGAATCATTCGGGTGATTTTTTGATTATAGAAAAATAAGACGATGCTTTTGAAAATTGGTTGCGTCCATGTGTCCTTGTATCTCTGTGCTCTCAGCTTGGAGTCTGACAACTACAAACTCATTATTCTTGTACTGAAGTGGCAAGACATTCTATCAAGTGTCTGTCAAAAGAATGAGTAAACAAGAATAACAACCGTTGGGATAGTAATGTTGTTCTATGGACACAAAATAAATGGACACATCACGGTTAGTCCTATCAAAGTATTGATTTCTTTCAACGGGGAACTGATCAGACCAAACTGAGTTGCGGCAGACAGCGCATTGAAACAAAGACATTGAATGCCACAGCACGATTTTAAAAAGGACACCATGACCATCCACAACGTAAAAAAAAGTATTTCTTTCTGTTACTAAATCCAATCTTTTTGCTGTATTGTGTAATGAATATTGCCGTCTTTCATTAACAACCCCAAAGCTGATTTGGGCTAAATTCACAAGCCTGTTAAACTCAAGAAAGTTTTCTGGTATCATAATGACAGCTCTGCTTCCCTGGTTTATGCTTTGAGAATAAATACATACATAATGTGGTAAGTAAATGTTTAAGAGTCAGTTTTCCGGGACTCAAAAATAAAAGGATATCATGCAAAAAAAGAAAACCCCGCTAAACAGATGATTAATACAGGAAGAATGGGGGTTAACGCGGCACATAACTGCTGCTGTGATCTCCTTTCATGCTGGTAAAAACCAAAAAGAAGAAAATCTTTCACTTGATGTCTGTATTCAAAAACATTTTCCCAAAAGCAAGAGATGGAAAGAGAGAGAGCGAGAGAACTTTCATAACTACATGAAAGAAAGCCTCCACTCCCTGTGTTGCAGCTCAGAGAGTAATCATGGATTATTAACATTTATATTGAAATATGAAGCCCCATTAGAAAGCATCTGGTAAATTAGATTTGCTTAGGCCCTTGTGTGTGTGGGTGTACATGCATGTGTTTGTGTGTAAAAAAAACTAAAAAAAAAGGCATCTAGTTTATTGCAACATGGAAGATCTAGCTCATTTCTACCAAGTCAATATCAGCTCCCGAGGGTAATTTACAAGGAAGTATTTCTATGCTGAATTCACCATCTCAGTACAGTTGCTAGGGCCAACTGAGAAAACGTCTGCTGACATGAATCTGATGGAACAAAGACATCGTGTCGTGTCTCTGCGTGTGCGATCGTGTTTGTGTGTGTAGTTTACGATGTCAGTTCAGTCGCGGTTCCCCAGAAGTGGACGTCTCACAGGGTCATAGAGGCCTTTTGATGTAGCTACTGTGTGCTGGGAGTGCATTAGCGTGTGAGAGAGCATATGTTGCTTCTCAGGTGACTTAATAATTGATTTGATGCAGAGCTGCTTTAATTTGCAGCGGAAATTTGCAGTTCTTTTACGGGAAGACAATCGATCCTCGACGAAATTGTATCACTTACACACTTCCTTAATTTCTTTGCATGTCTGGGTGTAATGTGCTACAATGACAAAAGTGTCAGGGATCATTGATTTACTTCAGAATCACTCGTATCACGTGACAATAACCCAGAGGGTCGTCTTTGTGTTTCTAGAGTTAGTCATTGTGATGAAGTTATGTATTAGAAAGTGAGCAAGTCTAGAATGTAATGTTGGCTCAGAGTGATCATTACAGGCAAAGCGACCCTGAAGAGAACGAAACTGATAGGCTTAGCGAAGTTAGCAAAACGTGGGACTGTGGTTTTCAAAATAAAGTTAACAGAGGGTCTACACAAAATACATATCTGGAAATAAGATTAATTTCTTTAATTGACTTCAGGACATGTCTGATTACATGCATGCTGAAAAGCAATCAATTTAGAGATTTAAAGTGAAAGTCCAAAAAAATGTATGATTACATTTCCTCCCATGGTTTATTGTTGAAAAAGTATACACACAATTGCAACACACTAAACTGGAATCTCAATGCATACGAGTCCGTACCTAACTACCATTACAATGTAATCATCACTACTGGTCACAGGAGCCACTGTACAGCAAATGTATGTTTTTTTTAGGCCTGGTGGTGTACGTAGAATCTGTCCAATAGAAGGACACTTGATATTGTCTGACATGTAGCAGTTCAGTTTCAGTTTCAGTGCTCAAAAACATTGAGGGATTCATAGTTTAAAGCGCTCAGACTGTGAAGATGTCTGCTCAAAACTGAGAGACAAGAGAGAAGCTGAACTCTGATGATGGCCGAGGGGAGTCACAGCGGATTGGTATCATTGATTATTTACGTCAAAAATGAAGGAAGCAATAAAGTTGTCATGGAATGCCCATGTAATCCAAACTGTGTCACATCTATTTCCATTTCTACAGATGCACGAGCTCTGCTCTCATGTCTGTTATCACAGAGCACACAGATTTCCTGTCTTTTGTCTGTGGCGAAGACTATTAGAGGATGAGTTAACGAATGAACTGCACTCTATGCCATTTCTCGAGAGGAGGTTCAGCATGGAGAGAGCAGAGTTGCTGACAGTACTCCTTATCACCTCTGCTGCTAAACTCCTATTAACTCCGCCGGCAGACAGCATAGTAGGCTTTTAACAGAATTCAATAATTATCCCAACAGGCTGGCTTGGTTTGTCCTCTGCCCCAGTCTAGCTGTCAGTCACTTTAATTGCTCTTGTTGTAAAACCCATCAACTACCAATCGAGGCTACACACCAGGGCCCAGTTACAGTCAATACCAGTCTAACAGAAGCATTGTCTGTGAAAATGCATTTTATTCAGCTCCACTGAGGGAAAACAGGGAGTTTTTGAGATTTTGAACAACATATTAGATAACCATCGGTCACAATTGTTTTTCTTTTCAACTGAGGATAGTATGGTATGCTCTGATAACGATCAAACATATCAACTGTTCTCTGCATAAATTTAAGTTTGCGGCTATCTATTCTACCAAATGTTTTGGAATTCATTCAAAAAGTATTGGATGGAGTATAATGGCAAACTTTATCCCAGTAAAAAGCCAGTTTGTGTCTTTATTATCTGTGTCTTTTGTGCTTTTTTGTATTGTCTTTAAAATGACTATAAGGAAGTTTAATTGGTTATGAAACGATCTAAATGTAATAGGGATCCGTCTATATGACCTACATAAGAAGACAAAAGGGGTAGAATGGGTACAATCACAAATGATGCAGCTGCACGGTAAGCTGTTTATATTTGGTGTTCAAGACCAATGTGAGTTGGCAAAGGTAGTAGTAGTATTTGGGTATTGTATCAGATTTTCACTGGATTTTACAGGTGTCTTCCACTTGATTCTAGCGCATATCCATCCAATCCATCTGGGGTGTGTGTGTGTGTGTGTGTGTGTGTGTGTGTGTGTGTGTGCGCGTTGTCTCTCCTTCCATTTTAAATTACATTTCTGTGCTATCTCTCCACATCTCAATCACCACATTGTAATTCAACTGGTGACGGTTTCCATAGCCACATGCAGTTTGAGGGCAACACATGGCTTTGAGTGTGTGTGTGTGTGTGTGTGTGTGTGTGTGTGTGTGTGTGTGTGTGTGTGTGTGTGTGTGTGTGTGTGTGTGTGTGTGTTTGAGAGAGAGTGAGAGACAAGATGCTTTCTCCTCTCTGCATCCTCTTCATGCATAAATTGCTGGGCTGTGGTGGCGGCAAGGTTGTTATTTACCATGTCTTGAACAGAAAGAAGGGAGACGTACTCTTGTGTGTGTGTGTGTGTGTGTGTGTGTGTGTGTGTGTGTGTGTGTGTGTGTGTGTGTGTGTGTGTGTGTGTAATCTTTGTTTTCATGTGCAGCCTGCATATAAAGCAGCACGAAGGGGAAATATCTTTGAAGTATCTTCGTGTGTGATTCCATGTTTTTTATGAATACATTGCTTATGTTGCAGGATAGCTTTGACTGATTTTGGGCCACAGTACCTGCGATAGTGTCAAGTCCCAATCTGCATACATGAATGTTAACAGCTGCATTTTCCGGAAGTATTCTCAGGGGCCCAGCAGTGTGGGAGATGTGATAAATATAAGCTGTTCCTTAGAATGAATGGAAATTCAGTGTTGAATAAAAACATTAAATGAACAAGAAAAATTGGGCGGGTGCTTGAAATTCTACATTTCCCTCAAAATAAAATGATTTTGTTGAGTTTGCTTTGGCTTCACGTCGCAGGTCAGCCCATAGGAACATCAAAGTGTTTTAAATCCACAACAATGCGTGGGAGGTCGCTGTCACCGGATTGCCTAAACAAAAAAGTATACATATTGTCAGAAAAAGTGACAAAATATTGCAGCATATGCACAGCGAGGAGCAACAAGGGGAAATAAAGGAAAATGGCAGATACAGCAGGCTGCAATAGAAATTAACATGTGTTTAATGATTACAAGAAGACATTTGTTTTCTTCTCTTCAGCACAGAAACTCAATTACATGTTATGAAATGCTTCCTCGGGGGGACGAACAGGGACGAGGAAGAGCAGCACTGCAGTTGGTTTAATATCTTTAAAGCAAACATATAATACAAAAAAAGAGTTCCTGGTGAATTCAGGCGAGGCTGAAAATGCCAAAGCTCAGAAGACAATCCACATAGAAGCAAAACGCACCTCTCTATGGAGGTGTCAGATTAATAAAATGCTTGTCAGTGGTTAATCTCTTCATCCTGATACCTTCTGGAGACGCTCCCCTGACATTTGCTTTTTCACACGCTGTTTGAGTCAGTTTCATTTATTCATGTCACTCAGAGAATGTGGGATATCAGCCGGTCAGATGACGTGCTACAGGATTTTGCTATTGAAATCATTGATCATTCTATCGCCGCTTATTGACATATGATCCCGTTTGTTTCGCTCCCCACCCCCAGTTTAAAAGGGGGATGCTTTTTGGTCACTTTGCTAATGAGGGGCGTGACACCCCCTCTCCTCCAACCCCTCAAATATCCTACTGGTGGAAGGGGTTGGGAAGTTTATTTAACACATATAGAAATGGATAACAAAACATTGTGATTTTATAAGCACTGGCATGCTCGCTACAAGAAGTTTTTGCAGTTGTTTGAATGCATATACACACCCACTGCATATTCATCTTGCTATGTTGAGCTAAGCACTTATTCTTTTTAGTGTTGCACAATACACCGAGATATATCTAAATGGTACAATACCCTATTTTATTAGTGCCACTTCATAAAGAACAGTGTAAGAGCTGTATTTATGAGTTGCGTCGTTGTGTGCTGCTTCCACTCCCCGCAGAAATTGTCGTATTGCCAATCATATTGTTGTTCTCTCAATGACAAGATTTGCCGACCTTCAATGTCTTGTGGTCAAAGCGGACGCACATAAGTGTAATATGGCACAGAAGTCATATAGCCCCGTGAGTTATGAGTTTCGCCTATACTCATGGAGGTAATACAAATAATAGAGGAATGCTCCGTTTGTCAGAACCTAGACAGCAAGCTAGCATTAACGCTTCACTCTCTTGGTGCTTATCTTTCATAATAAAAGCCAGAGACAAATGTATTATACAGTGCTTCTCACATTTATCTCTGCAAAGAATGAACCTAAACAACAGTGTGACATGTAAAGGTAGATAGATTTTTAAGAGGTAGCTGATCTAAATCAAGATGTTCCTCTAGTCCTGGTTTGATATTAAAATGTATTTAAACACTGGTACAATAATTCACTCATGTCGTTCTATTGCTTCTTTTTACTATTGAATCCTTTCACTATTGAATCAAAGTTCAAAGAATCCTCATTTTGGTATTGTGGTATAGTCCTCCAAACTAAATGACATCATGGTTTGATTGTTATTACCTTCCTAAATGACCTATGTTGGCATGTTCTAGTCTATGGAAAGATTATGTTCAAGGCCAAAAGAAACAAATGAGGTCGGAGAAGATATGCTAACAGCGGTTTCCCATGTGATAGGACATGTAACCAGGGGCCTTTAACCTAAAAAACATGGCCACATACTGTAAGTAGAGCACTTCCAATGGACTACTCTTTTTATTATCTGGATCATTATCAATGATTAGCCTTTCATCTGGGAAAACCTTGCATATAGACGTGTTGTCTAAGTCGGAAGAATATGTCCAGATTGTGACCAAACCAGAGTGGTGTGCAGCAATTTTAGTCCAATTTTCTGGATTATCATCACCCTTTTCATTTTTTATCCATTTATCTGAAAAGCCAAAGTTAGAATAATGAAAGTAAGAGCTAAGAGCAACGTTGAAATAGAAACAAGCAAATTAATCCATTCACTGTATAAAAGGAATCCGTCTTATCTTCCGAGTCCATCCCAGATTCCCTCAGGGTTTCAACAAACAGGGAATATGTTATAAGGAAGAGCCTTATCAGTATTTAGGAAAGTAATCGTGAAGAATAACAGGAGTCGGTAATTTCATTTCATCAGCAGCTATCCTTATCAGATGGAGAGTTTTGTCTGCTGTAAAAGAAAGAGTAAAGAGAGGAACCAAGGTCAGTGTCTTAGCTGAGAACAAATGTAGTTTACCTTCATGTACATTCAAAACAATTTGGAGCACACTGTAGTACAATAATTACATCTTTATTTTTGATTTTTTAATAAACTTTGGCCATTTAAACATAATTATTTCGATAAACTTATCGATCGTAATGCTAATTTTGTTTGATTCAGCAGCTTTACATATTAGTAAGTCAATGTCCGATATACAGCATATATGCAGATTATCAATTAAAGAAAAAACCGAGGCTGGTTGACCACAGGTTGGTGATCAATGTTTCATACATATACTTGTAGCATAGCTAAAGTGTATCCATGAACACTTATTTGAACAACACAAGGCAAACACATATTTCTGCAAACCCGAAGCGCATGGCCCCAGACCTGTTTTTGTCTTAATATTACATGGTCCATGTATGCCAGTATTAAGGCCCCACATTATATATATATATATATATATATATATATATATATATATATATATATATATATATATATATATATATATATATATATATATATATATAGAATACTGTAATGTATTCCAAGAGAGGTTGGAGTCGTGAGAGAGTGAACAACTGGTGGCTAATTTAAACCGGCCAAAGTGCCCTGGATTGAAATGCATGGCTGTTGTTCTCCTGCCAGTGAAGTGTGACTGGATTTAAAGCCACGCTTGAAAGGCAGTGGTTTAATTCATTGTGTTCCTGGGCTACAGTGCCCCAGTACCCATTAAACCATACTTTGATACCAAATAAGGTCTAAGTGTTTCTGATTTTTTTAATTTTGTTTTCTTGAAGTAATCTCACAGCCTTTTAATTAAAAGTTACCAAGTGATTAAATGCATACACACATGCACTGTCACATACGAACACACCCTCACACAGATTCCTTGGGCACTGTTCCCTGACAGAGGCCATTTGCTAAATCCTAATGGTATTCATTAGTTTCTTCATTTGTGTCCGTGGAGGCTGGGCACCTTGACGACACACCGTTAATCACCTCTCAGGCTTGAACCACAGTCGGCTCTTGGTTTCCAAGAGCAGATAAAACATATCTAAAAATCATCCCCTTTAACTTATTGAGCTAAATCTATTTTATGGGGCCATTCAAATGAAGGTATAGCGTTAATTTCAAAGTATAACTTTGTAAAATGGTACATCTGCTCCCACAATACAGACCGTTATCCATAACTATAGCAATCTTGTAAAATGTCAGAAAGTTTAAATCTTAGCTATTAGAATTAGGGGGAGAAAGCTGGTCGACACTATAAAGGCCACATAGAAGCTGGGAACCTGAAGATTAGAGGTGCATGCATTTTAGTCGTTTATCTGTCATAGACAAGATGAATAGTTGAGATGAATAGTTTAGAGTTCACAAGGTTAAAACATTATAATGGAAGTACATGATTGTCCTTCCTATGCTCAATCATTTTTGGGTTTAAATTACACAAATGTGGTGAAAAAGTAACCTTTTCTTTTTTTTACCACTTGAGTAATCCCTCCAAAATACGTAAATAGACGTCAAAATATTTTTGAAAAACACCATTCAAAATCTTGTGATTTGGTATACTATTTGGTATTGTTGGTTTGTACACGAATACAATTTGGCTCATGGGAACCTTAAAGCCATACTTGTAGACTGTTGGTATGTATCGTTTTAATGTTTAGGTAAGTATACACATTTTCAAATTCACCATTTTGTGAAAATAACATTTATACTGCAGGTCGGCATGGTATTTCTCCAAACGGGGACATGCCCACTTTACACTAAAGTCTGTAAAGGGGAGAAACGTGGGTACTGTAGAGTTGTATTAGTTTAGTTTGTCAAAAGTGGACTTGCACATGTTTAATGTGTACATTACAATGCATGAGATATGATAATTAATAAGGGATATTAATATGAAGGATATGCAATTATATGCATAAGAAGGTCACTGTATGTTTTTTTTATTACTGTATAATGATTCATGTGTGAATGGATTTGAAACAAGGTTTACATACTGCATGTGGGAGCCAATGGGACTGTCTCTTTAAGAAGAAGAAATAGTTCCTTTGTTCTGCTGTTCAGGCGGCAGAGTGGGACATTGAAACACCGGAAGTTGAGACACCGGAAGTAGAAGGACTTCGGTTGTGCGGATTGTTTTGTGGCAGAATCTACCTTTTTCTGTGAAGAGAAGAAGAATAACTCCGGCCCTGATAGCGTAGGACCAAAGAACACAGGGAGAAGGGATTCAGGTGTTGTGTGGAGGGACTAACGAATGAGAAGGCATATGCCTCGTGAATGGGGTTGTAACTAACACGCGCGAGAGAGATCAGGGCTTCTTTCTTTTCCGAACGCGAGGGCAGCAGTAACTGTAGGAGGATCTGTGCATCGTTTCATGGTCTGCGAAATCATTTGTATTGGATTCGGGACATTTCTCCTCGCACGTCCACCTGGGATTTAGGACATTATTTCAGTACTCAGAACCCATTTTCATTCAGATATCTTGAGGTGAGAGGTCAGGGGACCCTTGTGAATATAGCCATGCCAGTTTTGTCCCTCGTTAAAATGTTGCCTAACTTCTGAACAGTGGCGGGCTGTGCATTTTATACCTAGGCCTGCTGTCTGATATCGTATACATAAATACGCGCATGACGGGATGCTGTTCGGCACACCACTGCTTCTGCACCCCTTCCAGACATCTATGCTACCAATGGATGCCTTAGGTCATCTAGTTTCATATGAAATGACTCTAGCTTTGTAGCCCTCTTCAAGTCCATAATATCGTCCAGGATTGCCGGCTGTCCCGTGGGTCTCAGTGTGGTTTAGACCCAATTTTCCATTAATTCAATTATTATAGTATTGATTATGTTTTATGTCATACATTTACTCCATGAAAAAATCAAAAGATAGATATGCCTACCTGGTTGAATGAATCAATGAGTTGCATAACAAAATGGTTTTAATATATTTTATACTGTACAGGTGGGGCTGGTGACGTGCTGAGATAGTTGGTGGCAACAGGATGTTGAGCAACATCATGTGCATCATCAACACAGCTTCACACTGATGGTGAGTTCATGACAAGCTGAAAATAACTTGATAAACAACATAAACTACACTACAGACTACACTAAAGTACTGCAGCCAAACTGTATTATTATATATACTGTGCATGTACAACGCACACACACACACACACACACACACACACACACACACACACACACACACACACACACACACACACACACACACACACACACACACACACACACACAGCTCCCTGTTGATGTGCCTGAGTATATTTCCCCGCGCTCTCCATCTCTGGTAATTTGTACAGAGACAGTCTGGCTCTGTTTTTATTGCTTTAACTGGATAAGACTGGACTTCCCATTTAGACTGCGGGGTCTCCTGCAGCTTTATTTCTCTATGGAATGAGAGTGCAGGAGTTAGAGCAGACCTCCCTATTGATAATGATTAATCATAATGTATAGTACATGTCAACAAGTTATTTTAAAGCAAATACAATGAGAAGAAAACAAAGAAAAGACAAGAAAATAAAATATGCAAAAACCTTTTTGAGATATTTGAGCAGCTAAATAGTGCAGCCAACAAAATTCTCATCTGTCACATACATTTGTGTTTGTGTTCTTACATTATTAATGTTGTTTTGACTAACTCACTGGTAATATTTGAGGTCATGAGGATCGCGATGAAACGGCATCTTTAATTATATTTTGACATCCGACTTAAACACCTGTCAGACATATTCTATACCGTTAACCCTGTGAACCCCGAAAGCAGTTGCACAACGCCAGTCACATTTTGCTCGTTTTGCACTGAAATATATAAGTCCTGAACCTTTATGGAAACAGCATCATTACTAGAAGTGAGGAGGACTAAAAATGTGCCATGTGCATTGATCATTTCTTTGCCAAAAAGAAATAGAACCTGTATATTTCATCCTAATGCCCACAAGTGTTCTCAATATTGGGGGAAAATGGGTTCTCCCCATGCTATACATACTTATACATACACTAACTACTTACAACCTTGCCCTCTCTGCTCTGTGTAAACAGACGACTGCCGTTTGTAGGTCATTCATGGCTTCCTAGTTGCATTGAGGAGCGCAGAATTTCATGTTTCGCAGCAGATCTGGTCGGTGCAAAGAGTTTATTTTATCACTATTCTAAGCGTTGGTTGCTTTTCCTGAAGGTAGTGTTTGTCACACGTGCTTTTTTTTTAAGTAAAAGTTTCTGGCTATGATAAATGCTAATCTATTAAACAAAAACATACCTTTCAAACTCGGCGGAAAGCTTTTATTTAGCTTTTCCGACACAACTCTTTGTATTAAAGTCAGCATTACAGAGTCAGAGCTACAAGCAAATATGTACAGCAGTGGGGAAACTGTGATTTTATCTGCATAAATGATGGATAGAGAAGAATAAGTGAATAGTCTGAGAGTGACTATAATTTAGTCACTTTTCTTGATAGCCTGAATAACAATACCAGTAGTTTACCCTCACATTCTGTGGAAAATTAGAACAGATGTTTGATACAGAGGATTTAATAGAATTGATTTCTGTAGAAATGTGTTGAGTACCTCGAACATGTTGAGCTGTTTGTCACACACACATTCTATATCTAAGAAACTGTGTGTATATATTTTTATTTTTGTCTGTGTTTGTTACATTGCATTATGTTGCATTGTAACTGTGAACATGATGCCGGTGTAAAAGAGACAACCTGTTCCGTAAACATATTTATCAAAGAACTAAAGCAAAGGCAAGCTTTAGGTGTGCTATAGAGTTGGCGACTTGTTCCTGATTTGAAAAAGATTAGACTTGCTTTTAATCATCTTATAACTGAGAGGCTTACAAATGCATTTAATTGAATTCTGAAGTATGTTTGGCTTGTTTTGGTCTAAACCCGAACAAACATGACACCCCTTTGAGGTAATTAATCAAGAACTATTGAATATTTGAGCTTTTGAGACTGACTCTACAAGCAGTTATATGGTATATTAAATCTCCTGCTGAGTTGGAATGCAGACTAAAGATGCTCAGGCAGGATCCTCCAGATCTTTTTTCCATAAAACAGTGGGGGCTACTACTTTAATAAACACTTACATTAAAGGGAGGTGCACCGGAGATTAATTTACAGGCTTTCTGGGAAGAAAGGCAATACCCTGCATCTTGCCTTATAAGAAGCTATCTATTTCTAAATATTTCTGTCAGGGACATTGCAATTTGCTCTCCCCATCTCTGTAGAATATAGAGCATTGTGGTTTGCATCAGTTTTGCTTGTTTTCATCACTTTCCCACTCTGTAGTCATCTTGGCAGCCATGGCACACGCTGCACTTCGGCCATATCTAGCATGTGAACTAACTTCTGAAAAAGTTGGAAAGGTGGTCGTTCACAAATATTAGATCAGTTTTCTCACCAGCCACACACACGCACACACACACACACACACACACACACACTCGTGAAGTTGTCAGTGTCCAGCAGGCACTCTCCGACTGCAGCATAATAAGCATTTCTATGTGCATCAAAGCTGAAAGCGGTGCAGATGGCCCCAAATAATGCATAATGCAAGGCCCATTGGTGTAGTGTTTGTGTCAGGAAGTCCATTACTGTAATGTTGAGATCTGAGGTGCTGTTTGCAGCACCGTGACAGCCATAGTCTAATAGGAGAGGTTTCACACCTTGATGTCAAGTGCAATTTCCAGGCTTGTGCCTTGAGACTTTGTCATATGATGCCTCAAATGGAGAGGGCCACAGCTGCAATGCATGTGTAGCATTACTTAATACACACACATATATGCACGAGTGAAATTCTGACATTTTCTCCTGATTGTTCCTGAATGAGGCGTTTCTGAAATGGATTCATATTAGTAAAGATCATGGTGGTATGCACCAAGCTGGATGAAACGTTAACTCCACTCCCTTTCAACCACATCACGTTGTCTGGTAAAGTGGTTGAGTTACTCAGCTTTTAAAGTTTATTTTAGTGCCAGGCTGATGAATCATGAATAAATCATATGTATTCTATTGGTGTATATGTCACTAAAAGGAAAGACATTTCAGTACAGATTTGTATGCTCAGAGATAGTTTTGAGTATCTTCAGGACATTGGTCACAATAAAAATAAAACACAAATTAAAGGGATCTTTATCAAAAATGATTGTTGATGGTATGTTTGTGACAGATATTCCATTATTGACATTGGTTTAGGCTTAAAAACTCAATATCGTCACATTTCTCTGATGTTTAATCCATTTTATCGGAAAACGTTCGCCATATGATAGCCATCCACACATGTTCATTATTATTATATATATATAAATTCATTTATTTTAACTTTGAAATGGTATGATTAAGACATAGCCTTTTGCTTATCATTATAATATCTGAATCATGCGATAACAAAGATGGAACAACAACTACAATAACGTCATGAGCCACAAATGAAATCATGAAGTCAACAAGCGTTGCCTGTGTGTGCGCACTTTTTTGTCAAATTGATTCATGCGTTATCAAGTGTGTTTTTTGTCCAGTGGGAAAGGGGTTTCATGAAGACATTCTTGAAGGATAATGGATCCGTATCCGGCTACATTATGACATTATTACAGAAGAAGTGACGGTCATCTTGTTGAAAATCAAGAAATGAGAACAAACTTCTGTCATGACTGATAAAAAAGAAAGAAAGACTGCTGAGTAGAATAAATGCCATGCTGTCTGTTATAAACTCCTCTCTCTGCAGTCTCTAATTAATTTTCTAAAGGAAGGCCAATCCATGCCTGAGGAGATAACCCCAGCCTTGCTTTATACTGTGGACTCTAATTTGATCTATTACATCTAATTGGAAGGTAATTTCCACTGCTGCCACAGGACACTTGTGAATGCACATCCTCAGAACATCGGTGTCTCACCAGATGGCGGTGGATCACGAGAACATGAAAGCAGCGCTGCCTGATGTCTATACCCTTATGATTGGGGGAGGTGGACCAGGTTGACTGACCAGTTTCAGAGCCAGATGCTTCCCTTATGCAGCTACCTTTAGCATGGGTTTGACTCTTGTCAAAGTGTTGGCACTTTGTCAACCTAGACCCAAGTTGTATACTTAATGTCCTTTATCCTTTTGTGTTCTTAAAGTTGCTGACAGTAGATGTAGCATGCACAACATACAGTACATGTATCAACATAGACTGATACAATGACTTTCAATGTACCATTGTTAAGTACCAAAACTTGCAAAGCAAAACATGTATTAATATGTATGTGATTTAATACATCATCTGAATCATCATTAGCTTTTTAGCAGCGTTATATAATTCTCTTTAATGTAACCCTACTTTGCTAAAGTATAAACTGCCCCATCAGTCAATATTTCTCGAAATATTGATTAAATTGCTCGAGTCAGCTTGCTAACTAACAGTGACAAACCAGCGTGCATGAAAAGCTATATAATGTGACTGACGAGCATTAGCATGTTAACAGCTGCCTAGCTCAGCCATTTGAATAACGGCATTCAGCAAAAAAAAAAGATAGGAGGTGTTGCATCCATTTTCCTGGGCCCTGCTCTGGAGTGTATGTGGCGCTGTCCGTAGTACTGAAGCAGAGCAGAGGTTGTTGACAAACCCCACTGTAGCAATCCACAGGCCGAAGGGAAACGACAGAACTGCTGTTTCTACACACCTACCCCTGCTGATTTGACAGAGAATCGCCCAAACATTGGAACAATATTCAGCACTCAGTTCGGGATACGTTTTCATGTGAGATCTCAGATTAATAAACGTATTTTTTTTAGATTTTTAAATGGTAACCAGATGCTGTTATTCAACCTCTCTGATGCTAAGGCGTTGCTCTGGCGGTCCCGCAAATGTGGATGTAGTGTCACTGCAAATATACATGGAGATTTATTCACGCACACTTAGATTGATTCGTTATTTATAACAATATAGGCTGTGATTTATTGGGGGAAGCAGGAAAGTGTAACATCAGACCGCAGCCCCATGTGGCAAGAATGGAATGATCCTTTGTTTCATAAACACATTTTTTCTGCCACTGCCACTATTCCATCGTGAGATTGGCAGTTGAAACATGCTCCTTTAATTGAATTGTCAAATAGATGGCTATTCAGGGTCACTGCAAACATTTTCATTTCACTGAGACCTGAAACCTGTTCGCACCGAAGCCGCCCCATGTATTATTTTAACACATTGTTTACGGCCTGAACACCGGCTGAGTGATAAGTGCTTAGCAGCTTACCAGTTTAAGTAATTAACCAATTGGCCTAATGTAGGTAGTCACGATACTGTAAATCGCCAAGCTTCTGGCACTACCTATTTTTCCAAAGACACATGGATAACCTTCACTGTTAAAAATCCAGCTATTCATCTCGTCTTGCTATTCTTTTCCATGTACTTTGCTAATGTGAGACGGATGAATATGTATTTTTTATAGTGCAGAACAAAGCGACCTTCTCAGAATCATTTAGTATTTTGGTAGCCCTTCAGTGATATGAAAAAACAAAGGGAATTAAAATGTTCTAATGTCTTCAGATCACTGACGTCTTCGTCCTGGCCGTAGCCTAAATGCAGCGGGCGGCTGTCAGCTCTTACACAGTACCAAATAAAACAGTTGAAAGTGTGACGAATAATTACCACAGTGAAGCGAGTTAACTCCTTACCTTGCCTCTCCACCAGCTTCCTTTCATGTGCCAGTCGGCCTGAGGGTCTGAGCTGCATTTCTGAGAATCATTAGCCGCAGCCGGCTTCTTTTGAGATGACCCTGATTGCCGCTCTATGAAATGTTAGACATCAAGTGATCCTTTTTGTCACTTGAGCTGATGAGAGTGGAGGAGAGAATGGGAGAGGGGAAATAGTGGAGGGGAGGAGCGCAGCATAAGAAAGTGGACAAAAAAAAACTTGTGTGCAAGCAGGGAGGTTCAGAGTCTTCAGAAAGATCTACAGGAACTCGTGGATAGTGTCAGAGAGCACCAGAACTCTGTCTGTGCATTTGTACTGCACCTCGTGGGCAGTAAAAAAAACAATAGATCCAAACGGTAAATAGTGGATTCAGTGATATTCAACTGAGATCAATATACATACACATCAAACTGTTTATCTCTTTCAGAATCAAGTAAAACACTACAACTCAGATCCCGTTTGATCCTTCTTTCTTTCACAGCTTCATGACAAAAGAAGTTTTTGCTGATTTTTGTCTTCCCTCATCCTCCCTTATGTCTCACTCTCTCTTCCCCCTTTCTTTGATGCAGGAAATCTTTCGCCTGCACTTTTTGTCATCTCTGTCTGCCCCCCTTCCCACTCCCTCTGTCCGCCTATTTTCTCATCTCTTTTCCTCCAACCTTTCTTTCTTCCAAGACGCCTTTCTGTTTTTGTTTTTTGCTGACCACCGCAGAAGCTTTTGTCTGTGATTCTCGTCCCCGAGCTTCCTGAGCGTTCACCGTCCGAGGCCTGCGTCTTATCTCGTCTAATTACCGAACGCCGGCGCCTTCTATATCGTCACTGTAGTGGGGAGAAAGACGTAGCGGGAAAACAAAGAATGAAAGGGAAATCCGTGGAGGCTGAAACAAAAGAAAGGCCTAACAAGGGCAGTTCTGAGTCGCTCCAGAAAGTCTGTGGAAGCAGGTTACAATGCCGAAAGAGAGAGAGAGGGAGGCGGGGAGGATCAGAACCACAGTCAGCTTTAGAGGCAGTTTGATGAATCTGATGTCCCAGCTTCCAGGGAGGGCCATTTGATGGCTGGGGGAAAATGGCAGCAGGACAAAACTTTGAATACATGAATTTCAATATCCAAATCACTCTGAACGCTTGCTATCTCCAGCCAGTGATAGATTCATAATAAGAAGTTTGCTAAAGGGACGAGAGAGGCAGAAGACCAGTTCTGGCTTGATGATTTATTTCTGCGCTTCGGACTTAATTTGTGATTCATCACTTCCTGTAGGCAGAGAAGTGACCATACCCATCACCAGAATTACATTTAGAGCAAACTAGATCTGGGGCATTTCAGTACTGAGCACTGTTGCAGCTCCACTTAGTGATTTAGCCGGTAATACATTTTTATTTGTACATAGACATCTTGGTTAGTGTCACTTTAATCCTTGGAGCTGCTTCGGCTCTTCGGGTTTCCAGGCAGCAGAGATCATTCTGTCACAAGACGCTACGCCCCAACCACCCCCCACGCCCTGGCCAACTGAAGTTCAGATCAATCAATAGCTCTTGACACAGATCAACTCTGCTGAACTACGCCTGCAGCCTCAGGGGCCGACCACAGGGAGCCAAAGATGGAGATAAAACAAGATGACGCACACACAGATGGGCTCTGCTCAGAGGGTCAACCTCCATTTCCATGTGAACTTCGTCTTCTCTTCCTTTGTATTCCGTTCTTATTTATTGAAAGACGAAAAGAGGAGTGACAGAGGACACACAAAGAGAAATGGTTTTATCTCATGAGACAGGGAAACAGTTTTAGTTTTAGTTTCCATTTCATTTTTGGGCCAATAGAATATAATAGACTGAATGGTGACTCAATCACAGTTGTTCTGTTATCTTTGTCAATTATAAAAGATTTAAATTACAAAAAGCAACATGGACTAACACAAAACACTTTTACAGATGCACAGTGTGCCATGCTGCTTTGTAATATTTTGAGTGGAGAACGAGGACTAATTATTTAAACTCGAGGCTGCATTCCTTGAGGAGACCATTTGACAAAACAAGGAACATAAAGTTGTTTTTAGTTGCTGTACAATATACTTCAGATCAATCAGCAGAGAGGATTTTTCAGTGTTCCTAAGGTTGAATTGAACAATTAGTTAATTTGTTTTCCAGTTTGCTGCTGTACAGCTCTCCTGTACCAAGCAAATAATGTTGTCATGCGACCCCTTGTGTATTAAGAAACAATACATTTATTTCCCACGACACAGAAACAAATGAAAAAAGGTGACTGAAGGCGATACTCAATTTATTTCAGAGTGTCCTTGTTTAACTTGCTGAAATGTATGATTGTGATGCTTTTCATTATTATGAAGTGTGTTCCCTTTGGTATTATTGTGTTTCATCAGTACTGCTGCCAGTATGTTTTCAGTTTGAGTGATTTGATTATATACGGTAGTAACCAATGAAGGCTTTTCATGTGATGTTGAACCCATGACATAAAAACACAAATACTGTAATAGAAGGTACAGGGCGAGGACAGGTAATTGGATGGACAAATACAAAATCTTGCTTGGGTTTTTTCCAGAAGTGTTTTCCATGTATCAGGGATTATAAAGAGAAGAAAAAACAGAAAATAATATAATTTATTTTTCTTTGAAGAAGACGTTTTTGTTACACAAGTATTTGTGTTGGGTAAAATAGGTATATGCAATGTTTGCAGATAGATAGATATATCTTACCATCTCTAAAGGTGTGCCTCAAGGCTCCATCTTAGGCCCTATTCTGTTCTCCATTTATATTAACGATGTAGCCAAAGCTGCTGGAAATTCCTGGATTCATCTGTATGCTGATGACACCATCATATATTCAGCTGGTCCCTCACTCCACTCTGCTGTGTCCACGCTTCAACAAAGCCTCACCGCCATTCAACAGTCTTTCCACAACCTCCACCTGCTCCTCAACTCCAAAAAGACCAAATGTATGCTGTTTGACTGGAAAAACCTCATCATCCCCAGCCCTCCCAAGATCTACAGTACTGATGGCTCGGAGCTGGAGTTTGTCAGCTCCTACAAATACCTTGGCTTCTGGTTGGACTCATCTCTCTCATTCAACATACACATCAATAGCCTTCTGGCTAAAGTCAAAGCTTGACTGGGTTTCCTGTATCGAAACAAGGCCTCCTTCACACACTCTGCCAAATTCACCCTTGTGAAAATGACCATCCTTCCTCTATTTGACTACGGCGATATCATTTATAAAATGGCATCAAAGACCACCCTCAGAAAACTGGACACACACCACCAATCAGCAATCCGTTTTGCCACATGTGCACCCTCCACCCACCACTGTGATCTTTACAGATTGGTGGATTGGCCCTCCCGTCATACCAGGCGGCTACAACACCGGCTGCTCGTGGTCTACAAATCCATTTTGGGAACGACCCCTCGCTACCTCTCAAATCTTCTGCGCATTTCTGATAGCAATCGGTGTTTAAGATCAAGTGACTTCATTAGGCTCATGATTCCAAAAGTCCGTACTGTGTTTGGTCATAACTTTCATTTTGTCGCTGCAAATGACTAGAACTCTCAACAAAACACGTTCAAACTAACAGCTCTCAGCTCTCTCAACATGTTCAAACAAAAGCTGCAACAAGTCATCGTTGACTGCTGTACTTGCTTCTCTCTCTCTCTTCCATTTTTACAAAGAACATCCAGTAATCTGCCTTTTTTTGTACATAGTGTTTATTAATTTACCTATGTTGTTTTTAGCCATTTTTCTCATGTGTTTTGTCATACTGTGCTGTTTGTGTCACTTGTGTGGACTGTGCTACTGCCTCTTGGCTAGGTCATCATTGTAAATGAGAATTGGTTCTCAATTGATTTTACCTGGTTAAAAAAAGGTCAAAAAAATGAGATAGATACTTTATTCATCCCCAAGGGAACATTTGTTTGTCGTAGTAGCAGCTTACAGACACAAAACACACACAAAATAAAAAAAACAGGGATGAAAGATGCTCAATATATACAGCAAAACTCAATGTATAGATAGTCAATGAAGAGACGATGCAGGTACGGACACAAGCAGTACTGTGTTAAAGATAAACGGCTCTGTGAGCAGAAACAAACAGTGCCATCCTCGGCATGTTTACTCATGCCGAGCGATCCCTCTTTATTGATCGGCGTGTCGCTCCGAGATCTGAGAGAATTGCTCCTCATGAGAGATCCTTTGATGTTCTCCCATCTGCGGGACTCTGCTATAACTAATGACCTGCAGGGGGGAGGACGAGGAGGGGGCATAAAAAATAAAGGGTATTTCAGGTTTTAACAATGATTTCCACCTGAAAATAGCCGTATTTACACGGGAAGTGTTGGGGGACTGAAGCTCCTGTGGTTCTGTGTGCCTACGACCATTTTTCAGAGAAGTCTGCTAATTACGGAAAACAAAACAATGAAGAGGAGAACGCCACGAGGCCTGCGGATCCCCAGTGCAGAAACACACACACACACACACACACACACACACACACTGTTTGTGGGGGTAGAAAGACGAGTGACAATTATCTCATTGCTCCAAGCGCTGCTGCTTAGACTCATCAGCAAGGTAGAAGAGATGCGCTGTGACAGAAAAAAAGAAACCGAAAAGGAAAACGTTCTATCAAGAGGACTGAAAACATTCAGGGCATCTGCCAACCACATAAACAATGGCTACATGTTGAAAATGACACAGATGTGTCAACGTGGAGCTGGGTTTAACTTCATGTAGAAAACTATGAGGAAAGAAGGAGGAAGACGTGTAATGAAGAACCAAATCCTGAGGAGTGGGGACAATTGGGATCACATCAAGTGAAACTTTTTTTCGTCCATCGTTCTGTTTTCTGGCCAGTTTCTCACTTCATGTCTGAGCAGGTAATGCAGGGCAGACACAATGTCTCCTCCCTGACCGCTACCCTTAGGACTTTCTCAGTTCCTGTCGAACAGTGAGATATCTTTGCTCTGCCCCGGGGGCCCTTCCAGTCTGTCCAGTCTAGTCCACCTCCGTAGGTAACCTCCCAGAGGGGCATCTTGAACCACTTAAGATCGCTTCTCTTAAAGTGCATGAACGGCGGTCTTGTTGGAATTTAATTTAAATTTTGACATGACCGTTTAAAAATAAACTGTTACCAATTTCCAAAAGTCTTTCAATGTCGTACATTTACAGATACGGTAAGTGTAGCATGAAATTAAATGTTAAAGGTGATTGAACCTGCTGTATTTTCTACAACAAACCCAACTTTCCAGTTGTACTTTGACAAAAAATTCCACCGCTGAGAGGAACTCAACGTAGTTTCGTGCGAGGAAGGGTAATCAGATTGAGTCTATGTAATGTGATTACACCCGACAATGAAGTTATCAGTGTGATAACATGCTAACCTCACATGCTAGCTCGCATCCCGTCACAAACGAGATGGTAGCAGCAGAGATGTCAGAGATAGAGACATGCGACCAAAATAAACTGGGGGTGTGCAGGATACCTGAAGAAACTCTGCGGGCTTCTGTGTGTGGATGGAAAATCTATTGGTTGTTGGCAGATCAGCACACCCCGCTCTCCAACCCAAAAGTTAACTTACTTACACTGCCTGAGCTTGTTCTTCTGTCTGAAAATGTCAAAGCTCTGTCGTGGAGATTCAGCAAAGATGGCTGTTCCGACAGCCGAGGAAGCCGATACAGATGCTTGGTGTCACAGCCCCTTTTAATCGATTAGTCAACTAATTGGTCATTATGGTCTCAGTCAACTGAGATTTCTTTCGTTGATTGGTCATTTTCTATGATCAAGGACTTATTTCCACGAAACGTATGAGCACATCTCTGGTAAACACGGGATTAAATGTGAAGCTTTTTTATGATTCTTTTTTGAGAAACTCAGTTTTACAGATCTGTTCAAATCTGAAGAGTCTAAGTCGAGTGAGAATGTATTTAGCTGAGCACAGCCCTAGTGTCGGTGTAACATGATTTAGTATAGTTTTTAAGTATAGAGAGTCAATTGACTCAACATCAACATCAATAGCCCTTGCACCGCTTTTGTTGTTTAGTTAGTCAATGTACATACTTATATACACTTCATATACACTGCACATACTTTGCATTTTTGCACTTTCTTTATTGTTTAATTTCCTAAAGGAATACACTCATACATACAATATACTGTACTGCTCTGTTGTATATATTGAGTATTTTGCATTCCTGATATTTTGCTGTTGTCTTTTTTGTGTCTTCTATGTATGTTGCTTGCTACTGTGACAAACTAATTTCCCTTGGGGATAAATAAAGTATACATCTATCTATCTATAAAAGACGGTAAGGAAAAGTGAACAAAGATTTCATATCATATCATTCACACATGGCAGTGGCACATTATAATCAGCAGTGGAGTATGGCAGCAAGAATTGTAAACATGTCTGTTATTTTCAGCATGTTGTTGCCAAGACACGATGACCTCCAGAAGAGCTGCCAACAGCATTATATCTCCTGAACGCCCGCCCATAAAGCTGCAACAGCGACGCATTTTCTTAAGTGCAAGGATGCTGAAACCTGAGATAGTCTTGTGATTTATCAACCATATCTGTCACATATTTCAGTGCTATCTGTATACCTGTGCACTTCTCGGGAGCAATTCGTTCTCGCACTGTGTGAACCCCCTTGATAACGCCTCATTCACTCACTCTGATGGAGTTGCGAAATAGAAACCCAGGTCAGTGCAGTTTGAGATTAAGATGCATTTTATCGCACTTGCTGGGTGTCTTGCACACTGAAGATAGACCACCAAGGACGTGAGTAAAAGTATAAGGATACAGCATTGCAGGACATATAGTCAATAGGCCAGCAGCAAAAGGGCAACATTTTGTGAGATAATCGATTCACTTTCAAAATAAAATGTTATTACCAACATATTTTTTTCTCAGGAATTGTTGCACAAAAGTGATGGACTCAAGAAGTGAGAACTATGCTATTGTACTGCAGTAACAATGCTACGTAACTCAGTTAAAACAAAGCATACAACTGAGCGTTTAAGCTTTAAACAACGTCGTAAACAAATATACTTAAAAAATGTGCAGGAAAAATAAAATCATCTCCTTTTCTTGTACCAACACTTCCCTCCAGGCCTCTTGCCCCCACCCCTTCTCCTCTCCCAATCCTCATCTCCTTCCTTGCTACCAAATTTGAACAAGATAGAGTTTCCCTGCTGTGTTCTCTGTTTACAATAGGGGGTTTGCGCTCGAAGCAACAAAGCATAAAGCAGCCATGGTGTTTGGCTGGGAAGCAGAGGCTGTATGTAGAGGGCCCATAAATAACCCCCAAGGGCGGCGGCAAACACAGTAAAACATGTCTGTTTATCCCAATGGTCCATGCTAAACAGGCAAAGATGGACAATACACATTTGCAGCTTTCACATTAGGGTTGGCCTCACAGGGTTCTTTTGGAGCCTGAAAATACGATGCTGTATGTATATATTTTCTCTGAACTCTTTTGAATCAATATTTGAACATGACGTCTTGACAGACAGCTTTTAATGCCGCTTCCTCTCTAGCACTGAAAACATGCAGCTCACTGTGATAACAGTGAGAGATTACCACCGACATGGTACCTCATTTAAAAAGATCCAATGCACAATTAACCCTTTCGTTGGACCCGTTAACATGAGACAGCTGTCACTTGTTTGTTGCCGTTGACACCAGTGCGGAGTGTTGTTCATACACTTCACTAATGAGCCACGACATTGAGTGACATAAGGCTTCCTTACCACAGAGACTTAGTTAGACATAGTTAGATAGTTGCACATCAATATCTGTCCATATTCAGTACAGTTCAATATTGCTGCAGTGTTAACTCCCCCAAGTTCAATATGGAGCAGGACAGAGCTGCCAACCCCAGCCTGCAATCTGAAACTGCAGCATCATCATTGTTGCTAGATAATAGTATGCTCCTCTTTGGAGGTAATACTAGGTTCCCACTTAGCTAGTTAGACGGACATGCTAATATTTGCAGCTTACGTGAGGGCAAATAATACACAGTCCCTAAAATGTGCCTCTTGTGTTTTTTTCTATGGAAATACGACCTAGGTTGCATGAAACTGCAAATTAGAAAAGCCATTGCCCTAAACCTAATGTCCGACTGAATCAGTCTGATCTCCGCTCTCGTGGACTCATGGGTAGATGCACACGGCGATTCAGATAACTCATGGATCAAGAAGCCTCAGCACTCCTATAATTTCATGCGTGAAAAAAAACCTCTCTTCCACCTCATTTTGCAGCCGGGGACACATGGGATTTGAATATAACACTTTCACACAATCATTAAAGAGCTTGACCTTAATTAATGAGGACAACTGGCTAATACATGGATAGTAACATTGCGGCTGTTTTTCTGCTGCCTTCCACTATTTCTCACACTCCATTTCCACTGCACGCACATCCACTCCATCTCTCACCACCGTCTTCCATCTCTCCCCGCCCCGTCGTTCTTTGATTTCAACTTTCCTGTCCCAGCCCCCACCTCCGTCTCTCTTCTCCTCCTCCTCTATTTTGCCTGAGCCGCTTCAGCATTCCCACCCAGCTGAAAATTGGCCTTTGAGCCTCAGCGTCTTTCTTTTAGCTTCAAGCAAAAATAAGCTCAGTATTAACAATATGAATGGGAAATGCTAATGACTGCCTGCAGCCTTCAGCATCCAATCCAACTGTTCCCCGTTTAGCTTCATTGTGTGGATATGCCTCACCCTCAGCATATATTCATAATTAATAGATTCTCATGCAGGGCAATCAGAAAGCTGCCTTGTATATTGTTCGAGACAAGCAAGACCCATCGTTTTCATCCCACTTGTTTTTGTGGTTGTCTTTGCCTCTGTCGCTTCTTCTCCTCCTTACTGTTGTATTTTCAATAGTTATACACTTTTTTTCATAAGGTGATTGGCTTTTACCCCAACCAAACTTTTATTTCAAAGTAAATTAAAGAAGAAGAAAAAAAAAATACTGTAGGGATTCTACCCAGGAGATTTCATTATAAGATCCAAGACAGAGTTTGAGGCTTCAGCCGTTCATCCATGCACTTTATTCAAGCAGGATAATACTCTTTGTAGAGGCGTTCAAACATCTGCGGTGACAAGCGAATTTAATGAGCATCTATAGGGTAACCACTGTATATGTGACGTGCAGGGTGTGTTTGAGGGAGAGACGGCCAAAAGCAATATCTCGTAATGAATCTTTCTGTGAAGCAAACATTAAATATGTGTGTGTGTGTGTGTGTGTGTGTGTGTGTGTGTGTGTGTGTGTGTGTGTGTGTGTGTGTGTGTGTGTGTGTGCTGGTCAGGTCATTGTCTAAGAGGGCTCGCAGCCAGGATGTACAGTTCAGCAAGTGAAGGGAAATGTCCACCCATAAAGACAGACATGTCAATGGTTCCATCTGAAGGGGTCAATGTAATAATGGGTTCAGTGCCAGTCAACACGTTGTGTGATCAATACTTTGTCCAGTCAGATGCTGATGAGCTATCCGAGCCTTCTTGACATCACAATGAAAGAGACAACAAATCTTTATTGTTCTCAGCTAAAAGCTTGTTCCCTTGAAATCAATAATGAAAATGTTGTTCTGGATTACTTTCTGCTTGTTATCTGCTTCTGAACCCCTCCACTGCATAATACACTTGAGTTGGCATTTTGCAACACGTGATTGCCACACGTCAAAGACACACCTGAGCTTGTTGCAGGCCTATTAACTGTGTTGACACCTGCATCGAAAGCATTCGGCAGTGAGACAACATGCTAGAGAGCAGATGTAATGGTCAGTTGATAAGTGAGTGTTCATCATGAGGGAAAATGACAAAATGACTCTCACATCACTGGAATCTTTGAACATAGTTTTTCAAGTTTGTATTCAACTTCAAGTATCTCTCAGAACATAGTGTTTGGACGAGAGCGAAAATGGATTTCTCTAGAAAACATGATTAATTAATATCCTCAGCTTCGTATTGAAGTTCATGTTTATTGTATAACTGCGCAACCAGCACATTTTCTGCCCAGACATCTCCAGGTTCAGCCCGGATTCATATTATTTCGTCCTGATATGATGCGATGTCTTTAGCCGCCCAACAATTATTCTCTGTCTCGATGAAAGACAATGTTCTTTATTTTCTTGTCGTATAAAGCAAATATAACCAAACTAAATATATCTCTTTGATACAACACAGAGCCTGTCTCTATCTAGTGTAATTCCATCTGCAGATGGTTGTCTTAATATAACTAATGTCTGTGATAATCAGCTTCTCTACGCCAATCTCTGCTTGTGTTTCTCAATGTCGTACTTTTGACGCGATTTCTATTATGCTCTTGTGTATGTCTTCTCCATGCTTTGTGCTACAAAGTGTGTTAGTGTATGTGTGTGTGTGTGTGTGTGTGTGTGTGTGTGTGTGTCACAGCAAGGCAGAGAGTGTGTTTCACAATTACGTGGAACTGAAGTAGGCAGGTTGACTGACAGGCTCCCTGCTTGTCTCTCAAAGGGGCAGTGAGAATTGAGTAGCGGTAATCCACCACACACTACTGGGATTTCACACCGCGACTCCATGCCTATTTTCTGAATTATTTGCTGCCAAGGGAATTTCACACTCACACACACACCATGGATCCCTGTGCACTTAGTGAGTGTGTGTATGTGTGTATACTGAGAAAGCAATTAGATGATTGATGGTGATTGATGTTGCTGCTCAGGGATGAAAGAACACACGCACACACACATGCGCACCTCGTTTCCGCACCTACCGGACCGGTCACCATCAATCGGCTAATTGCTTTACACTACAGCTCACTGAGTTTGAGGATTGAATCTCTATACGATTAGAAAGTAAAGCTGTTCTCCATTGTCCCGTGAGTTCTGAAGCATCAGACACAAACACAAGAAACACACAGATGCACACACTTTCTTCAGTCCGGTCCGGTTCTGGCATTATTATACGTTTTGTTGTGATTCGTTTAGAAGGCGACGGCTCTAAGTACAGGGGAAATGCATCCAAAGGTTCATTGAAGATGCATTGAGATCAAACTGCAGAGGACACCCACATTCTGAGCTGATCATGGCTGCACATCTTTTAGCGGTTTGTAAGCAAATGTGTCTTGGGCAACACTGAAGGACTACCTACTCAACTGATGTCCTGTGCGTTGTCTCTCAACTCGTGGAGACGGATGTTAATGCCAGGTGTGAAAAGAGCTTCTGTCTCTTCTACTACTTGGTAGCCATAGTTATGTTGAAATTAATAGATGCTTATATTATTTGGGTCTGCTAGCTAGCTACAGCGCGGACACCCACCGGAGGTAGAAGCGGCTTATAACCCAACTTTTACGGTATATAAAAAATTGATCTTTGCTCATATTCTTCCTTCAAACTATTAATAACTCTCCTTCTCACACTCCCAGAAAAACGCAGACACAACTGACAAAAGGCCTTCTCTGTTTTCCTTGAGCAGCACTTGCGTTGCCTTTTGTTGCAGGAAACTGACAGACACACATAAGCACATTCAGAGAAGTGATTGACAGGTGCAGGTCTCCGTGTTCTTTCTGATTAGGTCTTCATTGTGGAGACTGAAAAGTCGACAGTGTGAATCATCGCAAAAATCAAGGACACAGCAAGAATGTCAATAGAATTTGTCTAATTCTTTCTTCGCCTCAGGGTTCAGTTAAAAATGGGCGACTATATGCACAACTATTTTGAGGTCAACAACAAATCTTTCCCATTCTATTGTAGTGATAAATGCTTGGTCGATAATAGAAATGTGTGTGAAACAGCAACAAACAAAACAAATTATTATGCAGAGTGGACTGGAAGTTTCTCATTTGAACTAGACTGGTATTACAGTATACATTTTTCTTTTTTATTATTATGATGAATTGTGTATGTATTACCACATCGTTGTAAAACATCAACATACCTTCTTAACAACATCTGGAAACATTACATTTTTGAAAATGCCTTACACAATGTCAATCATGTCAACAGAGGCATACCTGGAGCATACCAGTACCACTCCTTCCATTCTGACCTTTCACAATAAAAGCTCTGTATACACTGAGTAACATATTACCAGAGGGAACTCAAGTTCACTCACAGTTTTGTAAAAGGAAACTCAATTGAATAGCT
Source organism: Taurulus bubalis (assembly GCF_910589615.1). NCBI lineage: Eukaryota > Metazoa > Chordata > Actinopteri > Perciformes > Cottidae > Taurulus > Taurulus bubalis. The sequence goes on along the minus strand of NC_136591.1, from coordinate 32,855,123 downwards.
TACAGAAGCTGAGGCACCGCAACAAATACCTCAGACTGTCTGCCAGATGCTGCTCTTGGTCAATAGGATCTCATTCGTTGGTGTTCTGCCTTCACAAATCTATTCAAACATGTTTGCAACAGTCGCAAATCCGCAGAATCGTATAAATAGTTTTGATGCGAAAAATTCACGGCCAGGTTTTTTGCATTCTGATGTAGTTTATTCGTCACTCTTCGCCGTGTATAGGCCTTAATTCCAATAAAACATGTAACATAATTACACATGTTGTGTATATGTACTGTAAATCCTCAGAAATGCACACATACATAGTTGGGATTTTCAACCCTTCAATACACAACAGAACCATGATGCATGAAAAAAAAAAATATTCAAAGATGTGTGGATGAACCACACACCCACTTTCCTTCCCCTGTCCCTGGAAGCCGTTGTATGTGTTACAGTAGTACGTATGGATAATCCTTTTAGGAGCACATTATACGGCGTTACATTCTCATGGCACAGCGTCAATCACATTTAGGATTGAGATACATTTCTCCGCTTAATTCACACTCACACTACGACTCTTAAGGTTCAGTTCAGGAGATGGGAAGCTACTATGTAAAAACATATATATGGAAGCTTGGCACATATGCTATTTACAAGACAAACTTGCAGAGGGATGGCAAGAATCAGTGGACATTTATTAGTCAGTGACTGAGCTCCCATTTCCTCTCCGTCTGGACCAATGCACTACTTATTGGGTTTTTGTTTTTATTTGCTGTTTAGATCCGCACTAGTATTTTTCCACTTTTCTTATACGATGACAAAACAAAATGCATTTAAAGAGCTGCTATAACCATAAAGAAGTCTTAAGCATTACATTCTCCATCACATTCAGGTCATCCACAAGCTGTTACAGCCTCAGGGGAGCTTGTTGGATGTGAACAAAACAATTGCTCTTTTATCTTTGTTATAATGACAAGCTGTTTAAATTTTTACTGTAAAGTGAAGTGGTAGTATCATTCAAACAGGAATATATTTACTGTAAAACAAGTTAAAAAACCTGTTGAGTTACAATCTGTGGTAGGAAGTACCCAATACCATTTCCCCTTTTGTTTCAGTATGTGTATTATTATGTTTAAGTGTGAAGTTTAAGCAGCTTTGAGCTGTAAACTAAATATGACTATAATGTGATGAAACATCAATCAATACCAATGCTGGTGGTAATATTGGCATTTCCTTCCAAATGTATGAAAACTGTACTTCATGGGTACAAGATGACTCAACACGCAGTCCACTGTTTTAGATCAGATCTGAACTTGCCTGCTGACATACAGTCGACCGGTCGAGAATTATGCTATGACATCGATCAAAAAAATGAACTCCCTGCTGTCGACATATACATTTACACCCCACATACAAACGCTCTAAGGGTCCTTTTGTTATTGATATAAACACAGTAAGAGATTAGTAAGGGAATGAAATGCAGTTTGTATGGTACAAATCTGTTCAGCCACTCTGGAAGTATCAATGTTTGAAAGAAAAGACCGCAAATTTGGGTGTGTACGTTTCCAGAGAATATAACCTCAGTGAATTATAAGCTGCAGGTTGGTGATACCATCATTTTACAGAGAGATTGATCTGAACCGTTGAATGGTTTATTAATATATCACATTAGAGGATAATACGATGGGGAACATAGGACCCTAGAGGCATTGATATACTCCCTTAGCTGTGTACATTGCTACCTCGCTACAGCGTACATCTCTACAGTGGGTATGCTGCTTTGAGCCTAAAGAAACCTGGAGTTATATGTACGACACTCCAGTTGTATCAACACAAGGCAAACATCTTTTCACGGTTATTCTGAACACATTTCTTGAAATATTTTGTCATGTAAAACTATGGACCTACTGGTGGCACGAGATGAAAGCTCACAACATTTTGTATTGCCAAATATCTGGACCAAATTAAACAGCAAATCGTCCAATAGTTTTTGAGATATTTCAGTCTGAAGCAAAGAGATGGACAGGTGCCTCCCAGAGCCGCTGACGTGGCAAAAAAATAAAGAAAGGTACATTTGATTTGACTCCGGGAGAGTTTCACCCCTGAGCTACTCACAAAAGGCAAACGATTCAGTATTCCTGAGTTTTATCAGAGCATTCAAGCTGGTGTACTGTATAATCAGGATCAAAGCTGTAGGCAACATGCTGTGTAGGGATACATACAGTATTGCTCAGCGTTTTCAGTAAGTAAGTAGGTCTCTCTCATAAACAAGGGTTTGCCTGCTGCAGTCAGCATTTCCAATCGAAATCCCACCACTAATTAGCTTAGAAATGTTGCAGAGTTGCACAATATTTTTTCCAGATTCTCTAAAAGCCTCATCACACAGACACACATAGACACACATGAGTCAGTTAAAATGTAGGCCCATGTTTGCTGTCATTAATTGGTGATGAGGGACTCCATTTGCCAAGCAAAATGTAAAACACTAAATTAAAGTGATGAGAGCACATATTAGACAGCACTGGCCCCGCATACACAACAAGGGTCCCTTGGCCCTCTCGCCCAGCCGTAGAATGAGTTGTATTTTCTGTCAATTAACAGGCTTCTCTTTGTGGGGTGATCTAGTTGTTTTCCCTATTATTCAAAAAAACGGTGGCATTTGTTGTCTCAGAGGAATCCAATGAGCCATCAGTCTGAAAGCATGTAAAAGGTCAACACCAGCGCGATAAACTGCGGGGATTCACTGAAACGGCTTCCTGGAAACCAGACGAAGTTTTGTCTCTTACAGACACGTCAGGGAAAGATCATTTTTAAATGTTGTCCTTTAAATGTTGGATGCCAGCGGGGTACCGGCAGGCTGCCTTCATGGACTTCAAAATGGATGTGATGTAATTCATTTTATTTATTCCTCACTACTGGCATTGCTGGGTTTTTAGAGCGGCCATTTTTAGAGAACATCAGCTGAGTCCAATGTCATTTAATCAATTCACCTTTCTTTAAAAAGTTTCTTCTAACTTCTACCTTTTCAATTCAAAATGCCATTGGATTCTAGTTTGAAAATGTTATGTATTGCTACTTTATAGGACATTCATTTTGTGTTGATTTTGGTGGTCCCTGTGAAAGAGTCTCTTTAAAAAACGTCATGTTTTACTGCAGCAGGGCCTGACAGTTCCTCCCCTCAGTCCTGGTTCTGGTTCTCCTGTGCCTCCCTTCTCTCCAGCGGGCCCAGTAATACGGCCTGGGCCTCTGGTACCATGGTGTCGGTGTTCACTCCCTGCCAAATGATTATATATTTTAGTTGTTCCACAATCACAGCCTATGGCAAGCCTTAAAGGTTAACAGTGGTATTGTTCAACCTGGATCCTATTTTCCTGTTTTTGTGTCTAACTGGAAAAAAATTGAAATTGGTCCAGTATTGAGAGAAAACGCTGCAGCCCGCAGCCACTAAATGGGCTGTAATATAATCGCTCGTGGCAACTCCTCACCATCGATTTACGCCCTCTGACAGCGCTTGTTTTTGCCACTGACAGGCTCAGATTGTTATTGTAAGTGAGAAATAAAACACTTTCCTTTACCTTGCACTTGATTGATTATTGTGTCACGTGACGTGTTGCCAGAAGACAACAGCGGAAAACGTGAATGACAGTTAAAGAGAGCAGTGCCAGCGTTGTCTGTGTGTGTTGGGGTGAAAGGTCATCTGAAAGACGTTCAATGTCATGGCGAAATATTTACAAATTGGATGTGACGCAAGATTCCAGAACGAGACTCTGAGCAAGACACACATTTACAGACAGATTGTATCAAGCGGAAGGTAAAGAAACAAGTAATTTCTCTTCAGGGGCCTTTCTCTGCTGGACCAATTGCAAATTTGTTGTTGCCATTTGTCACTTAAACAAAAGGATCCAGGTTTAACAATGCTGAAGTGACCCTCATAGCTTGGTCCAATGTGATTTCCCTTTTCTGTTACAAGTAACATCCTAAATAAATATCAGCAGGCTGTGATACATGTGACATGTTCAGCACAATAAGGATGTTCTCTTGTTGTAACACAGCACTACTGTATTAATCACCCTGTATCTTTATTTCATATCATCTTACTAAAACATTCTTTCTAGACTGTCTTTAAAACGTTATTTGTGTATATCTTGTGTGTCTGCGTTCGACTTTGTTTGTTTATCTAATCATTAAACCAATAGAAAATATAGTTTATTGGTGTGTACGGACCAAGGACAATACAGTGACAGCACATGGTGGTATACTGAAATGACGTATCACATAATAAAACCCTGGCAGAGAGAGAGAAATCATGCTTTTTCATTTTCATGCTCTCTCTCTTCCTGGGAGAAAAGTGCAATATATCTCAACAGGAAGTAAAATGATTGGAAAAGTACTCTTCTCCCCTCGTTTTCCTACTTGCTGTGAGCTCAATAGTGGCTAATCAATACTCTGAATTGACCTTTTGCAATCACTGACCCATTGTTGGACATATACAATGAGCCAGCAAACAATAACAGCAGCAAATGTATGTTTTTTGTATTCTGTATTTTCCTGCACATGGTGAGTTTATCTGTATCTTTTGTATTTGTGCACCAGACTTCCACCGCAGACGTAAATCAACAGCCCCTGCAGCCTTCATGTCCCATAAAGCTCCCATACTCCCCCCTCAGTCATTCCACCCTGTGTGTACTTCCCAGGCTTGTCCGGTTCTCATCTCTCACGTCATCTTTTAAGTACGCATTTGTTCCCTCCACCTCCAAGTTGTTTGGGTTGTTTCTCTTTTCCACCAACAAAGGTTGACTTTCCTGCTACAAGCTAATGTTATTATACAGAAAGTACTTAGTTATGTCAGGATCAGACTACACAGCATCTATCCGATAGATGATGGGTGTTGGGAATGTGAATTAGTGTCAGGCACGATGACTATATATATTGTATCATATTTTGTGCAGAGTTTCATTGTGTAAAACAACACATTGTTGTGGAAAGAAGTTGGAATTGTGTCTTGCAATGTCTACGATATGCTCCATGATGCTTCGGTTGTTGATTTTCCGGTATTTGAAAGTCTCTGGTCCTTCCTGTCCAACAACCTTTTTCACTTTGCAAACTTTGTGACAATAAACACACTTTGATTGCTCAGGTCTCACCGTAGATTATTGCTGCATCATATTGCATGTATAATCTGAAAACTGATGCTCTGCATTTTTATCGTTGAAAACAACTACTGCTGAAAGTTGACCCTGTGAGTTCCTCTCCTCGAGAGCAGATGTGGCTTTTGGTCCATGGTTTACTGAGCCAAAGCTAATCTGACACCAGGTGTTGTTCCTCAGCCATCAGCGAGGAACAGAAACCTGCAGGACTTGAGCTGAGATGGAAACAAAAGCAAAGAACCATAAACGCAGAGCATTTCCCACACGTAAATATAACAATGTGACAGAGACCAGCTGTCTACCAGCAGGCCTGAGCGTTGAGTGTTGACTCAAAAGTCCATGTTGCCTTTTTCTGCAAAAACATCCTGATCTTATGTTTCCTTATTTTGGGAGTTTTTTTTTTACTATTGTGTTCAAAGAGAGAATCAAACTACTGGTCCATATTTATATCTCTCGACTACATGGCTCATTCCGCACAGCTTTTTTTTTTTCTTCTTTTTTTTTTACCAAAAATGTTCTATTGATTGGTTTTGTTTGCTGCTTTGTCATTCTATGTTTAGTTTTGTTCTGTTTGTCTCTACCTTATGTAAAGCGTCTTTGGGTATTTAGAAAAGCGCCATATAAGATTTAAGTATTATTACTATTTCTTATTCTAACATATCTCTCTGATCACATTACTGTTTTGTTTATATTATTGTGGTGTAGGGCTCCTTATGTTTTTGGACAGATTTTTCTTTTTGGTCTGAACGACATACAATGTTGTCTATAAATCATTGCAAAAGGAAATTGGTATTTTTTTATTTAATTAATTACAAATAAACAAATAGGTGCTAACGTATTTCAGGGACTGAGTTGAGCCACAAATAATCTCATCAAATGCTTTCAGTTACAAACATTGCTGTTCATGTAACAGACATTTCTTACCGTATTATTAAGACAAATATGATACCGGGCCATTCACCGGAGACATTTCCAAAAATCCTCTAATATCATTGTAAATGTGTTATTGGGATACATCTGAGTTAAGAGCTTTTCAAAGACACGCTCACACTAATCAATAACGCAGTATAAACCTATTGACAGTGACTGGACAATGTCCGATCACATTCCTCGTAAAAACACAATGCCAGACACACACTCTCCCCCTCCCCTCCCTCTCATCTTCTCTGACACTATTTCGTCTGATCTCTTCGTCCCTCTCTTTCTTCCTCTCCCTGCCACAGCCTCTCTCTCGCTCTCTCACATTGATTAATTCCACAGGGCTGCCATCTGATGCTTTTCGAGCCCCGTCCTCCTACCATCGCCCAGGGCTAGGAAGACGACCGGAGGGATACTGACTCAATGGATTGAAGCTCGGAGAAAAAGAGAGAACTTTCTTCACCATAGATCAAGGCACTTCTGCCTTACAGAGTTGTTGATGGAGAGTTTTGAAAAAAAACGCTCTGAGCCTTTGGTCTTCAGAGGAGCAGACTGCTCGACAGGGACACAGCAGCATTTAAAAAACATAGCCCAGCTGGTGTGAAAAACAGGGCGTTTGGAATGATGTGGAGCTGTATGTTGGTTAAAAATATACAAGACAGGGCAGGGACAGTTACAGCGGCTGTCCCCGGAGCCGTTATAATGACAAGTTTTGGAGTTTACAAGATCATTGCTCTGTGGCAGGGGTCATCAACTACATTTGCCTGAGGGCCAGAATATCTCTCAGCGGAAACTGTGGGGACCAGACTTTCAAAGAAAAAGAAAGGTTTGGTTTATTTAGGCCCAATAAGCCTAATAATCATTGCTAAATATGTTCACTTTCGTTCTTCTGAAATTGTTATTGGTATTTGCCTATATAAGTGTGAACAGCTGAAAATATCAAAAATCGACTGAACTAGAAAAAGCTTGAAGATCTCCGCCAAAGTGTTGAGAAGTAAAGAGAAATTCCTGAACTCCAGCTTGTGCTCGTTTATACAAGACAGCCACAACGGACGGACTGGAGGACCAAAGTGAAGGCACATTCTAGCAGGGCTCAAGCACTTTGACCATACGTTTAAACTTTAACTTAACTCGCATTTTTACATAACAATAAACACTCTTGTAGCAGTAGCTATTTCTTTGGCACAGTCTGAATCTGCAGAGGGAGGCGGCCTGAGCGCTGTGTGGAGAAGGAGTCGCCTTCCAGTCTGATTTTGTCTAAATTTCTAATGGACACATTCAGGGAATGCCGTCATAAATGAAATGTATGCATAAAAAAGACATAAATGAATGTGCCAGATGTACGCGACTTCAGTTGAACAATGTCGACAACAACTAGTGCATTGACAAAACTTTAGTGGGTAAAAGTCACGCTCTTGAATTTCATCTGAGTAGTAGACATAAATAGACTTTCCAGAGAGCTCAACAGGCTGCTGTAGTCGGGGTGAATTCATTAATATTCTGAGCGTTAATTTGGAATCTTTGAGGTTTACAATGTATATTGGAGATATATATATATATATATATATATATATATATATATATATATATATACAACCAACTCTCCAACCAGCTACCAGCTTGTTTGTGGACTTGTGTGCTCACGTCATAAATATGGCAATTGTTCATGTTGTCTATATTTGTTTGTATTGTAATAATGGTAATAATGGGTTGATAATGAATCTCTGCATTGCATCCCTACTGTGATTTCCAATTTGGTTGTGTGAGTTTGGCATTGTCTTGGGTTTGTTGATCAGTGAACCCAAAATCTACAATTCAAATAGAAGTGCCAAGTAGCATGTTGATTCTTAATGGAATCGCCTGTTGTACTTGTGGCCTCTTACACTTTACCTTTAATGCAGCTTTAAGATGCCTTCCCTTTGAAGGCTGAAAAGATCCCGATCCTGTAAAACCCACTCATGCCGTGTTCACACCAAAACAGTTGTGAAATATTTGCGCGTCCAGATTACATGTTTAGTCAATACACAGCCGCGTTAGGTTGCGAAAAAGCGAATTTTTCGCCGGGCGTCGCGATAGAAGCGAAACGGCGTCGCAACGCTGCTTTTTCGCTTTTTCGCTGGCGTTCAAATATTTCAACTCCAGCGAATAATTCGCATGACGCAGAGTTGCGAAAGCCAATCAGCGTTGAGAAGCTCCACCCGGCATCACCGCCGTTACTGAATCAAACTGCTGGTCCGCTGAAGGAGCGCTGGAAACGGCTTCATTATTCAGACACTCGTCCTGGAAGAGTCGGAGCTTTGTGCGACTACGGATACTATTATGAACCCAGACACGGGGCGGTTGATGTCCCGACGTGTGTGGGACTTCCTCAACAAGTATAAAGCAGAACTAGAGGTTATTTCAATGCTGAATGGCGGAAATAGTAAATGCTTTCAAGACACAGAGATAAGCCCCGCCCCCTTTCCCCAGCGATGGTTGCGAAAAAACGGATTAACCACATAGAGCGAATTTTTCACCTGCGGCGCGATATAGGCGAAGTGGCGTTGCGAAAATTCGCAACTGTTTTGGTGTGAACACGGCATCAGTTCCAGAGTCAGTGTGCTCTGAGAGTTTTCAGTCTGCAGGAACCTCCACTCTGATCAAGCGTGCAGCGGGTGAGTGGGTGGGAGCACGACATGAACAGTCTCGTCTGACAGCAGCAGATCAGTGCGGTCCTCACCGAGACGGGATGGGAAATCTATTGGAAACCATTATCGGTGCAAATTTCCATTTCAATAAAGAGTTCATCAGGTGCCCTTTTACTGCCGTCACTGGCCCTCTTTGATGACAGCGGGCCCATGACAAATGCTTCATAATCACACCTACCCAGGGACAATATGAGTGCATTTGTTGCTCCTAGCAACAGCTCCAAATGGTGTGTGATGAGAATGTGTGAGTGTGCATGGATATGCTTTTTGCATGCATTTGCATGCAGACGTGTGACTATACTCACCTGCCATTAGGAGAATCAGTATTCATACGACTGGGCCCTTCCTGGATTCACATTTCATTTTACAAGATAAGGAGGATGGGAAGAGGGAGCACAGATTAGGACATTATAAAACCCATGGGAAAACCTTTGAAAGGGAAAAGTATTCCAAAGCACCCTCTCAGTCAGGGTGTCAGCCTCCACTGATCAGGGCTCATTTGTTCATGCTCCTCAGGATGTCTGTCATTTTCTGCAGAGATCAGATTTGAAGCCAGCTAGGACGTATGATGTGCAGCTCTAGAGCTCGAATGAAAGCAACAAAGGAGTCACAATACGGAGACTTCTACCCACGTTTACTGGGAAATGTACCTGTGTATCCGATTTATAGCTACTTGTCAGACAAAGATCTACCCCAGAAGACTGTCAAAACACATTTCATGTCATTCTACACAGTTCCATTCCCATTTTCCTTTCCCAACCAAACAACGTATGCAGTCAAAAAGAATGAGAGATCTCTTCTTAAAGCTAGTGTTGGTAATCTTAAACCTATAGTTTAAAAAAATGATCAAACCGAAAAACTCAGCTGAGTGTTGCGAACTCTTGCAATGAAAGAAGTGAGCAGCAATAGCTCCAAAAGTTGCTAAATCAAGAAAGTTGCCAAGTCTACAGTATAACACTGACAGCCCCTTCCTCCAAAGCCACTCCCCCAAATGATCACTGTGAATGTAATCAATGAACATGGCTAGTTGTGGAAGACTCCGGGGACGAGCAATGAGTGCACAGGCTGCACATACAGGCACATTATTGGACATCATTTGTGTGTCTATACACTTATTGTGAGCATGAATATGGTGTCTGTCCAGTGTCCAACATCGTTTGAAAACAATGGACACGTAATCATTCAATGGTCGGATTTACACAGATAGGAAAAACACACAGCTCTTGCAGCCAACTGTGTTGAACTGAATGCACTTTCAAGGTGACTTTCCAGGAATGCAAACTGACTATAACGTCCTCCCACTGTGGCCCTTTAAGCGCTGCAATAAAAGGATTTGCTGTACAATATTCAAGGCTGCAGTGAGATGTAAAATTGAACTTTTCCGAGCATCAGCTGCAAAGAAGGAAGGTCATTAGTCTCTCAGAGGAGAGCAGCCTCTGTGCTCCGAGGGGCTATAAAACCAGATCGGAATTTCTCAGATATTATGTTGACTCGTGAAAAATATGAACAGGGTTGTGACACCCGAACAAAACAGAGAAAAAGCAGAAGTTCTGTCAGTTAGGAGAAGATAGTTTTGAAGGGATGAGGGGTCAGGAATAGGAGCACATTTTAAACATCTGAAAAGAAGCCCGTCTGCAAGGAGCTAATGAAACGCTGACACCGACTGAACTGAATACCTCATTAAGGAACAATATCTGGAACGCAGGTGGAGGACATGATGTGAGACTCATGTCCTCTGGGACAAGAAAGAAACGACTTCAAAAGCTCATCCCAGTGGAATCAACCACTCGGTAAAAGGAGACCTTTATCCTTGTGTTTTTAGCCTTGGGAAGATTCTTTTAAGCTTGAACATTTTTATTTAAGTTCACTAAATTATATTTGAAAATAAAAAAAAAGTGCTCAGAGGATGCTTGAAAGCAGCAACTAAAAGAGGGATAACAACTAAATAATAACACTAAGCACCCTAGAGTTATAGTGTTTCTAGAAGATAAGATTACAGAATCTTACATCATTACCCCGCTCTCGGATATTTCCATATCGCATCCTTCATAATGTTGTAGGACACTGGCAGTTCATCAGCAGTTCATTTGCATTTGGCCTCTTTACATTTTGGTTTCACAGCTGGAGTGTTCGGAAGCAATGGCAGGGGGCAGCACAGAGCAACCGCTTGTGTCAGAGACAAAGTCTGAAAGTGTTTCCAGCTTAATGTTCAGTTCCTTATACGTTCAAAGTCATACATGACAACAAAAGTACGCTGAAGGTAGAGTATGACTGCTATTAAGTATAACAAAACACTTAGTTAAGGTTAAGAAAATGCAGTTTAAATATAAAAAATTTAAATGCTGTCAGAAACAGCTGCACATCTGGTTAATTGCAAAATATGAATTATCTGTACAAATAGCAAAAGTATGTATCCAAACTCAACTTTTGTAGACATAACAGCTTAATACAGTATGAAGAAGTCCATTAGCAATTCAAAACATAGGCGCCATATAGTCAAAGATTTCAGTGAGTCTCCCACTTTGAATTCAGAGGAAACAATGCATGCACATACTGGACATGATGCATGAGAGCATTTCACATCTGTGGAAAAAGTATTTTGACAAATTTGATATTTTACGAGTTAAGCCTGGACCACAAATTTAAATTTATCACAGATGCAGTAAAAACAGATAAACAATCGTTGCATTTTTGACAGCCTCTCTATGTGTACCATCGTCAGTGGATTATCTTACCTTTTTTAATTTTAAGGAAATAAATTATTAGGACTGTGGCTCATTAGGCTAACTTGCACAGTTAGGTGCCAAATGCCAGGTTTGGCTGAAAACCAATCCTCTTGGGTGAGCAACGGGAAAGACATGTTGGAGGTGTGTGTGTGTGTGTGTGTGTGTGTGTGTGTGTGTGTGTGTGTGTGTGTGTGTGTGTGTGTGTGTGTGTGTGTGTGTGTGTGTGTGTGTATGTGTGTGTGGTGGTGGAGCGTAGTGTGTGGGGGCGGGGCACATGTAATGAAAACACACATACACACACCACATAAAAGTATCACTCCCACTTTTTTAATCTTTCAGAATGAAGTGTTTCATACCATTAAGTCATAAGACAGCCCGCCCTCTGTTCTCCCGAGTGCTCAGTATTTCTGAAGCTTTCAACCATTTATTCAGTGTGTGTATGTGTGTGTGTGTGTGTGTGTGTGTGTGTGTGTGTGTGTGTGTGTGTGTGTGTGTCACCAGAAGCTTGTCAGTTCAACGAGGGGTGAGCTGAATGCAGTGTCCCATACCGACACACATAAGCACGTCTGACAGCCAACGCCAAATTAATTTAGTAAATTATCATTGAACCAATGCGATGTCAATATTGTATTCCGGGAGTTAATTGGTTCAGCTTTTTTTGACAACTGTTGAATTATTCTTCAGTTATAATGATTGAAATAAAGGCATTTTACATCGGAGATTCACTTCTCATTCTTGGCCCAACAAGAAGACAAACTCTTAACACGCCCATCCAAAGACCTTTTCACTGAACTTCCCTTCTGATCATTGACACGGAATGTAAATATGTACTGCAGAATATTTGCATATTAATTTAATTTGTGGGAGACAGGGTTGAATTTTTTGACAGTGTTCATTAATCTAAATCGGACGAACCTTGGAGCCCTTCTGACTTCAGGACACCTAAAGAATATGAATCAGGTTATTACTTCTGTGATCCAGACTCTCGGACACATAACATGTTTTGTATCTGAAGTGAATTCGCTGAAAGACTGTCAATAAGACTTTGTTTTTTGAACCACGCAAAATGTATAAATCACATTCATGAACCAGCTCACCTTTTTGTGTTTTCTTGTAGGCATGAGATGTACTTGTGAGAGGGCAGTTGATGTGCGTATTTCTGCAGGTCATGCTGTCAGTGTAGCTTCATCCCGCCTGCCATGTCATGAGAGTGGCAGAGAAAAACCAACTAAACAACGAGCCGCTGGGCCGTGCAAGCCACAGACAGCCTGCGTCACACACACGTCTATGCACGGTCATACAAACACACACGCACACACGCACACACTCGACAACGGCGATGCTCTGGCTGTTACTGCTGGCTGGCGACGCTTGACACTTGTTTTAGCTCTGCGCTCTGGGTTGTCAGAATTTCATCCTCTTGGGTGAGCAACGGGAAAGAAATGTTGGAGGTGTGTGTGCGTGTGTGTGTGTGGTAGTGGTGGAGCGTAGTGTGTGGGGGCGGGGCGCATGTAATGAAAACACACATACACACACTACATAAAAGTATCACTCCCACTTATTTAATCTTTCAGAATGAAATGTTTCATACCATTAAGTCATAAGACAGCCCGCCCTCTGTCCTCCCGAGTGCTCAGTATTTCTGAAGCTTTCAACCATTTCTTCAGTATGTGGGTGTGTGTGTGTGTGTGTGTGTGTGTGTGTCTTATGGCGAGTAATGAGTACTACAAGAGCACACCAGTCCACCATGATTGATGAAGCTGTAATGGCGGTTGCTGTCATAACCAAATCATCTATCAACGGCAGCTATTTTCATTTCGCGCTTAACACTGACCAGTGACTCTGTGGTTTCTACCAAAATTAGTGAAACATCCGTCTCTGACCTGTGATCAAACAATTGATCATCTCAAGGGAGTGTGTATCCATCTATAGGGGTTGAATCCAAAGGTGTGGTTAGTTCAGTTAATTTGGTTTGGACAAAGACAATATTTTAATTGCTGCTTTTCAGTTTTGGTTCGGCGGTATCAGCAGCGCGATATGGACCCACGACTGGGAAAACAAGTTGCAGTGACTGACAGCTAGTCTGCTTCTCATGAGTTTATTTTCTGTGGCGTCTCAAAGAGCTCACGAAGAAATGACCAATTATTATGTGGAGACAGGGTTACAAAAAGAGACGTCTTGCACAGCGATAAGGTGAGGATTACTGTGGGTGTTTTTTAATTGGACTTAATGAACTGCCAAAGTAAAGAGAGGATACAGCTGTAATGTAGTGTGTTGTGCACAGTGCAGTTTTTACTGCATTTGACTGCCTTATTGATCAGGGAAAACCGCTGCATACATGGTTACCATGTTATAACAAGTATTACATATGCTGCTTATTATCAGATTACTTTGTACCTCTGATCAATTTAATAGTAGTATAGATTTTGAAACTCACATATCATCTAAAAGCCAACCACTCTGTGATTGGTCCAGAAATCAACAGCCCAGATGAACCCAACAAGTTGACCAAATCAACCAGCTTGTTTTAGGCTTGGTTGTTATAGCGTCTGTAAAGTCTATGAAAGTTGCAACTTCGCAGTGGAAAGTTAAGTTAACGTCCTTTCTGCTTGTTAATGATTTAAAGCGCTGATCCTCACATTTGCACTATTCCAATTATAGCAGTATGCATCCCTCGCATGCAAAGTTACAACTGCGACAAAAACAAATCAGGATGTTGTGCTTGCGTTCAGTCTGTGCACACTCTTCAATTCCGACTATCAGATTGATTGCGGCGTGAGTTTGTTTTTGTGCTTACTCAACAGTTTCCAATCAATAAGCTTCCATAAGAAATAATCCCAATCAAAACAGCCGTGCCTGAAAGATGAGATGGAACAGAGAGATATGGGGCACAAAGTGGATCCGTGAAGAGTAAATTATTCTGCCCCCAGCATCGATTGTACAAGGTCAGCTGCTGTGTGTTGAAGCACATTTTAAGAACAGACAAACTTAATCACACTGTAGTGAAGTGGGTGTTGAGCACCAATGGCCCTGTTGATACTCACACACAGTACATATACAATTCTGTTGTAACGTTGTTATATTTATTACTCATAATTGGACATTCAAATTGCAAATATGGGATCACCAGAGGATGAATCCTTATTTCTTTAATGATCCCCTGACTTTTCCCTCTAGCGCCACTACTAGGTGTACATTTGTCTTAAAATAAATGTCTGTGATTATTGAATGGATTTCCATTCAATTTGATTCTGACATTCATGTTCATGTCAGGATTAATTATAATAATTGATCTTTTAACTTTTTCGTCTAGCGCCCTCATTAAGGTCAAAATTCCAATCCAGTGTTCAATCCTTTGGTTTTATGACCAAATATCTCCCAACCCATCATGTAGGGGCGCTACACATTTTGGTTTTGGCTAAATTATGAAAAAAATATTTGAATTAGACTAATCCTGTTTTTATCAACATATACATTTCTGCTTCAAATAAACACCTGAACTTTGTTCCTAGGACAGAAGGTTTTAATAGTTAAAACGTATCCCATTGGTGGGATTAATTGTAACAGATAACAACGGCTAGGAAAGGTCTGTTAGAATGAAATTAATTTAATACAATTCTATCTGCATATTAAAGGTGGTTACTGTTCGTGGATCTGTCTTTCCATCTAGATTATGGATGTTTCTGTAAAGGTCTACTCATCCATCTGCTGTCTATCATTGATGGATATTCAAATGGATGGACTGATGGAGACAGAGTTTAGACTAGAAGCGTGTAAATTCCTCAATTTTAAATGCATTGCAATACGGACATAAACAACTCTACATCGATGCAGTGATGTGGATGCAGTCTAATATAGATTCAGCTCCTTGCAAGTCTTAAACGTTACTGTCTGCCGCCCTTGTTTCTTTTTCTTTGTCCTCTGATTTCCATGTTTCACCGAGGAGGGCAGAGCTCACACTACCAAGCTCGCTACCATTCTTCGCTGCACTGCTATCAACAATGTTGGGCTGAAATAAAGGCGCATGCAGGCTGAAAGTCAACCATGGTGTTATTAACCCTGTCTGGAGATGGAGTGATGTAGAAGAAGGAAGGAAGAGTAGAAGAGCTATGAGTTAGGAAAAGTCCACTTGCTGGGACGATAATTCATGCAGTGTAAAATGCTAGATATTCAATCTTAGAGCTGCTATCTTTGCAGATAACATCGCTCTTGTAATGGACTGCAGAAAGATTTATGTTTTGTTTTTGTAACGTAAAGGATGTACTGAGGGGGTCACACAGATACTGGTATTGAAAAGATGCAGCTTTTTAAATTAGGCTGTTGTTGACGGATTTTTAAGGCACTTTCCAAATAAAATGGGAGTTCAGCTTTATCTGACAACTTGTATTCATTCTTGATAAAGTAGACGTATAAAGAAAATTGGGAAGCATCAATATGCATCGGGAATCGTTGACAGGTGAATTGTAATTTAATTAAATCATGAGGCCAGTGAATATTCACACCAATAGTATATATACACTCACCTAAAGGATTATTAGGAACACCTGTTCAATTTCTCATTAATGCAATTATCTAATCAACCAATCACATGGCAGTAGCTTCAATGCATTTAGGGGTGTGGTCCTGGTCAAGACAATCTCCTGAACTCCAAACTGAATGTCAGAATGGGAAAGAAAGGTGATTTAAGCAATTTTGAGCGTGGCATGGTTGTTGGTGCCAGACGGGCCGGTCTGAGTATTTCACAATCTGCTCAGTTACTGGGATTTTCACGCACAACCATTTCTAGGGTTTACAAAGAATGGTGTGAAAAGGGAAAAACATCCAGTATGCGGCAGTCCTGTGGGCGAAAAGGCCTTGTTGATGCTAGAGGTCAGAGGAGAATGGGCCGACTGATTCAAGCTGATAGAAGAGCAACTTTGACTGAAATAACCATTCGTTACAACCGAGGTATGCAGCAAAGCATTTGTGAAGCCACAACACGCACAACCTTGAGGCGGATGGGCTACAACAGCAGAAGACCCCACCGGGTGCCACTCATCTCCACTACAAATAGGAAAAAGAGGCTACAATTTGCAAGAGCTCACCAAAATTGGACAGTTGAAGACAGAAAAATGTTGCATGGTCTGATGAGTCTCGATTTCTGTTGAGACATTCAGACGGTAGAGTCAGAATTTGGCGTAAACAGAATGAGAACATGGATCCATCATGCCTTGTTACCACTGTGCAGGCTGCTGGTGGTGGTGTTGTAATGGTGTGGGGGATGTTTTCTTGGCACACTTTAGGCTTAGTGCCAATTGGGCATCGTTTAAATGCCACGGCCTACCTGAGCATTGTTTCTGACCATGTCCATCCCTTCATGGCCACCATGTACCCATCCTCTGATGGCTACTTCCTACTTCCAGCAGGATAATGCACCATGTCACAAAGCTCGAATCATTTCTAATTGGTTTCTTGAACATGACAATGAGTTCACTGTACTAAAATGGCCACCACAGTCACCAGATCTAAACCAATATAGAGCATCTTTGGGATGTGGTGGAACGGGAGCTTCGTGCCCTGGATGTGCATCCCACAAATTTCCATCAACTGCAAGATGCTATCCTATCAATATGGACCAACATTTCTAAAGAATGCTTTCAGCACCTTGTTGAATCAATGCCACGTAGAATTAAGGCAGTTCTGAAGGCGAAAAGGGGTCAAACACAGTATTAGTATGGTGTTCCTAATAATTCTTTAGGTGAGTGTATATATTAGTATATATATTTACAAGAGACTGTCTGACAAACATTTGCTAATTAATTTGTGTTTACAAGGTAGGCAGCAATTAAAAACAGCAACATATAAGTTAATGAGGTTGGATTCGGTGATTTACACACGCAGTAATCGAAAATACCAAAAATGTACTTTTGCTGAAAAGCACTGCTGTACTGTAGACATAATGGGGGAGGTCGTGATCATCAACAGGCTCCTGTGTTTAGAGGTTCATAACCCTTCTCTGGAGGTGACGAGAGCATTCTGGGAAATATAAGTAATCCCTAACTGGATCAGGGCTATCAGGAAGGGTGGTAAAAAGGTTTATTACAGTAGTTTATCACAAAATATTTCCTGGAATTCAGCAAACATAAGTTGATTATATTCATCTGGGAGACAGGCCTATGTATGTATGCTTTCGCATGTGTGTGTGTGTGTGTGTGTGTGTGTGTGTGTGTGTGTGTGTGTGTGTGTGTGTGTGCGTGTGCGTGTGCGTACTGGTCATCTGATGGTCTGTGCCCTCTTCCTGTATTTTCTTTATTGGTGCATTACTGTCACTTGGATGAATGTCTGTAATGCAGGCGCTCCGCTGAGCGCCGTCATAAAACTCTGTGGGAGTGTGTCTGCATCTACGCGTAAAACAAATGGCTGTGAAGCCTCTGCACCCTCTAACGAAAATGAAAGAAATGTAATGTACATCAGGAAATAAATGCGAGAACAGCGGGGATAAATAGATGCAACATGTGAAAAGCAGTCAGTCAACTGAATATCAGTAGAAAATGTCTCGTGTTGGTATTTATACATGTCATATTGTGTGGGGAAAGAGTCTTATGATGTTGTGAGAGAGAGAAAACACAGGGGCACGGGGAAAGGGTTGAGAGAAAGGACAAAAGAATGTGCTTGGAAATGATAGATACCCACTTTTAAATGGGGGAACTTAGGGTTTGACCAAGAATGGCAATATCTCTGTATATTACTTAACATGAACCCTTTACAAAGGTCAGGTATATTGGCATGGCTGTTGTTAGACAGTTAAGTGTTAGCCAGGTGAACCCAATGATATGGCAACAGAATGTACATCAAATTGATCTTGAATCAGAAAATAACCGTTTTTCTTGATTACCTTTCATGTCACTCAGTGAGTAACTGAGTAAAAATAATGACTGCTGCCTTCGGTCGCTGCCAAAATGCGTGAACATATTGCCAACCTACCATCTGACATGAAGTTGGCTACATTTATTCTGTTCAGAAATAGAAAACAGTCTTGGCTCTCGCCCAGTCTTGATTCCACCGCCTGTGAAATGACCCGATCGCAATGATCAGGTCATTTGTTTTTTTCGGAAATGGATGAAGCCATTTACAATCTAATTTCCTTTCATTCCCTGTAAGTCTCCTTTGGCCTGAAACATGTCCAAAAGGTAAAATATCTCATTGCTCAATGTTCATTTTAGAATTGATTTTAGGAATTTAGATTACTTTCGAAGCAGTCAATGGTTAGATCAGCTCGTACATGTGTCCGCTTTTCTACTTTGCTCTCATTTGTTTTCTTTTATTTGATTTTCCTCTTTTACTGGAACCAGAAGCAGGGCACTAAGTGGGATTTCAATGTTATAGGGCAATGGCATGTTGATGATCTCTTGATTCATCCATGGTTCAGCATCATTTGGGCTAGGACATTGGAGTTGGACATAACCAGGGAAAGGTCTGTTTAAAAGTCAGCATGCCGGCTCATAGAGAACATGGAATGAAACATAAATTGGATATAAGCCTGCATTCTGTCATCAAGGCCAATGACTTCCTCCACCCCCTCACAATTATACTTTAACCCCAAAATGACTCACTGACAAAAGGAATCCATCTAATGGAATGTTGACATAAATGCACAGTATTTGACATGTACTGCTCATGGAACTAACTAAACTAAAACTATTCACGTATGACACAAGTGTAGGTGCATGACACATTAATACTTGTCGCTCATCTCCCTCCATCTGTTCTCCCTCTTTACAGACCAACTTCTCTTTAGTCGAGAGTGATTGCCGCCTTGAAGCCTCTCTTCCCCTCTTTGCTGACATTTTTTCCATCTATTCCGACTCCCCAGCAGTAATTACTGATATTGTGCCGCATGCCAATCGGAGAGAAACTGAAGAATGTGTAATCTGAGAGAGAGAGAGAGAGAGAGAGAGAGAGAGAGAGAGAGAGAGAGAGAGAGAGAGAGAGAGAGAGAGAGAGATGTGTGAGTATGTGTGTGTAGTTCTTGACATGCTGAGTGATTCATTTGCAACCTGTCTTCCCTCCTTACACAAGAGGAAGGAGGAGGAGGATATTGTGCTGCGGTCGATTCGATGTGGGTGGAGAAATAAACCCCTCTAAAGCCTGACTTCAATTACACTCAGAGACACAGTAGACTGAGGATAAGAAGAGGGAAAAGAGGATGAAAACATATTTAGATGCTTTGGTTCTCAAATGTTTTCCAACTCGAGAATAAAGCAAACCTCTGTTTCAGAAAATGGAAAAGGCCTAGAAATCAGTTATTTGTGTATTCTTTAATCTTGTTATGTGTTTGCACTGCACTTGGGAAAGAACACCCTTGTTATTATTATTATTATTACTATTATTATTATTGTTGATATTGATCATATAAAGATATGTTTGTCTCCATTCTGTATTGTCAGACATTATTTCAAAATAGGAAATGGGGTTAGATAAAGGTTAAAAAAAGTATTTTATCTTAGATTTTTGTGCATGCCCCTCTTACTTTGGCTCATTTTTGGAGTGTTTTACTTCTTCTCTGGCCATGTGATGTCTGGATGTGACAGCCCCAGGCCAATATCATTAATTAAAGCATGACTAATCTATGACTCATACTTAACTTTCAGCCTCTGCAGCTGCTCCACTCTTTTTCTTTCCGTCTTCTCTCAAACAAACATGCACATGCAATCACACACACAGTTACCCTCAGTGTCTAATTAATGCTGCCAAATTACTAGTTGTGTCCATATCTTGGAGTGCAAAATGAGGGGTTTTCTACTTTGGAGCTGCTGTTGAAAATTTAAGTGGTCTTGGTTTCAAAACTGGGAGGACGATACCATGCATAAATGCTGCACATTCAAGACTAATATGGAGATATCTCATCTTGCATTCGGATGCCAAATGTTTGCAATGACAATATCAGACATTGCTTTGGGTGTATTTTGTTGTTTACAATGTTTTTCATGCTGTTAAGTCATTGTTACCTCAGTGAGGATTTTATTATTTGATCTCCAATTCCTTCAGGATTTTATCATCACAGTAATGTAATACATGAATATCCATTTTTTTTATTTTTATAAATACTAAATACGTTCCTAAAACAGCTGGGCATTGTAGTTTTTTATGAACACAAACAGGAGTGAATAGTGTGTTTGTTGAGGACCATGTCATGATGCAGATTAATACACATTATAAATTGGTGCGCCAGTCTTTTGGTCTTTTCATGAGATTTGATGACAAACATGTATATGGAAAGATCTATAATAATGCTAACGTTGTCCATTAAATACATTTTTAGTAGATACACTACAACACAACTAATAAGACAACACAAAGAAAGAGCAAAATGCATGGAAACCAAACAGTGTATAACAAGGTTAGCAGGGAGACGTGCCAGGAATCGGGCATCTCTCCTGCATTATTAAAATTGCATCACTAGTTTTTGTTGAAAAGAATAAGCATGTTGGATTTCTCTGGGTGAATCTGGAAGTGTTGCCTTTTTAAGGTAATAACTGTGGAGTTGTTTATCTGATATGAAGCAAGTGTACTTTACGGAAATGAGTTCTGGCAGGATCTCTTATGCCAGGCTCTGAAACGGAGATATTACTGTACCGCACTGATTTGGTGTATTAAGGCCTTCCTGCTCGAATTCAAACCATATGTTATTAACGTGTACTTGCTAATATCTCTGTTTCAGCCACTTCAAATAATTATATCCACCCGCAAAATCCACATTGTAATGCCTGTTGCTGAGACTGAACCTGTTAGCTGAGATGATCACTTTAAAGTCAGCACATATACTGTGGAGAGAATGTTGGAGACGCATCATCCTGCAAATGATATCACAGCGCCACTGTGCATTTAATGCCTGCAGAGAATTAATCCAGTATCCTGGTAACTTAGTAGCGGCTTTACATAGGATCTTTCAGCCTAAAACCAAAAAACTATACCAGAAAGTATAGTGCCATGAATCTTCTCAAATCCATTGTTGTTTTACAGTCTTTGCACACACACACACACACACACACACACACACACACACACACACACACACACACACACACACACACACACACACACACACACACACACACACACACTATATGCCATGAGGTGTTTGAGCTTGATGCAGTCCGTTCTACACAGACAATAATGCTTTTTGG
Source organism: Taurulus bubalis (assembly GCF_910589615.1). Classification (NCBI taxonomy): domain Eukaryota; kingdom Metazoa; phylum Chordata; class Actinopteri; order Perciformes; family Cottidae; genus Taurulus; species Taurulus bubalis. The sequence goes on along the minus strand of NC_136591.1, from coordinate 32,833,494 downwards.
GGGCATAGTATATATATAGTGGCAATTTTTTTTTATATATATTTTTTTTTTTTTCAAATTGGAAGGATCAGGTGTCTTTTCCTCCAGATCCCATAAACTACAAGCAGCATGTTGAGCTTTTATTGTGCAGAAATCATATTCCTGAAGAACAAAAGAAACATAAACAAGCTTTACCACTTTTGCTTTTAGAGCGCTTTTTAAGACTTTAAAGCTTTTAGGACTCAGTTGTTCAACTGAGTTTCTTTTTTGTGTGTGTATGTTTTTGAAGATACACACAGGTTCAAAACCGGTCTTTGTTTTGCAATGGATGTAAAAGTTACAAAAATATAAATGTATAGTATGCATTTCACATATTTTGTTGCACAAAAATGTGAGTTCAGTTTTAGATAGTAAGGTTATTTGGACATTTTGTTTTTCTTTTGCCTGTTTTGTTAAATAATTAATCTCCTATCTTAGTTTATAGTTCAAATTCACACTGTTCGAGGGGTCATTGTCTAAGATAAAATGGAAGCTACTGTAAAGGTTTATTCTTTGCCTGCTTGAAATGAGTGCTGCGTTCACTGACACAGAGGGAGAGAGCCCCGTCTCCTCATTCCTTCCTCCTTTGTCTAGTTAACTGAATGTACAATCAATAGCGGCGAGAGGAGGGTTAATCCTTCCAGGGCTGGTTAATTGGAGTGTAGATTGTTTGAATGGAAATCACTCGGTAATGAGATGGAGAGCGTAGTGTGTGTAGTCTTCTCATCTCAATAATAACCCAGGATATACCCATATATACCACACCAGTCTACTGGAACAGGACATTTTCATTATTAATACCCACATACAGTAGAAGGAGACAGGTAGATTCCAACAAAAAAGAACATTGACTTTGATTTAAATCACCACTCCAAACACGACTAGAAGCATAGTTAATATTTACTTACATGCCACTGAGGTTAGTGGTGTCTATATACAGGAACAGGAAGTTAAGCTTGTGGTGTGCTGACAGATCTAATTTGCCTTGTTAACATATTCTGTACAAGCAGGTTTGAATGTTCTGGCACTAATGATGTTGGCATTTAATGCAAGGAAAGTGTTGCAGTCCTGGGTTTAAGGAATTGACTCCCTTGTTTGCCGACTAAAAATACATGGTCACGACGTGCGCAACATTAATTTGCAGACACAAGCAGAACAATTGATCATACATACCTCATTTACAAGCTGTATTAATATATCATTTGCATTGTAGCATCATATCCGCTGCTACTGAGCAGCCTGATAATAATCCTCAATGCATTATATTTGAGTACGCTGTGTGTATTCTGTATAGCTTGTAAATACATTTCTTGCAGACAAAAAAAGTGAGCGGGTTATTCACTACTCTATATATTGCATAGAGATGTATTTCAAACAAACAACAAAAAAAAAAACTTACGTTGTGAAATTACACGTGAAAATATGTTTCACTTAAATTTAAAGTGTGTTTTTTTCTTGAGTTGACCATTCAGGTGACTACTTAGTGACCAGCAGTGGTACTCTATATAGCAAATAAATGTCCAAAAGTGGAGTTGCCCTTTTCAGCACCATGGAGAGAGACACAGACAGAGACGATTGCTGCAAAATGTTCCTAACTGAGTGATTAACCCGAATGCATGTCAGTAGCATTATTTTCATATAATCGTATTGATGGGATTTGTGTGGATAAATATGAGAGCAGTGACAACCACTTCGTTTTACTTTGTATTTTTTATTTTGACCATCAGAAGAGCAACAAATGAAATGAACAGTAAATTAAGCAAACTGTCAATAAACAAATGATCTTAAACAACATAAATAGTCCACATTTAAAACTATTACTAGTATACATTATGTGCTCCTCCTTCTTCTTCAGAACTCAAACAATGAACTCAATATTTATCAGATAAACTTATGTGACTGCAAAACCTATATTCCTTTTCTAATTTCAATTCCAACCATGTTAATGCAGTAATATTTTTCACTGGGTTGTCACCGTTCAAGAAAAGACTATTCTTTATTTGTCCCACAGCGTTAACATTTGCAGAGTTACAGCAGCAAAGGGGATACTGCAATAACAAGAAGCATCAGTTAAAAAACAAGCTATTTGCATATTAAATAAATTGTAAAAAGAAATATATATACGGAGGAAATATTGATATTGAACAGTTTAATTGTTATTGTAGGAGTGAACTGTCAATTTTGGTATGTGACTTTACAGGGAGCAGTGTTGATTGTAAAATGTGAAGCACCAGGAAGGACCTGCGGTATCTCTCCTGTTTAAATAGCCTGCATGAAACAACACAGTAAGAACGCACAGGGCAAAGTGAAAGATGCATATTTTGTGGTTTCACAACAGCAGATCTCAATAACAACAGCCGGTAGGTCATAAATATCTATCAAGTAAAGAGCAGTCGGATTGTCTTTATCTAAATTCTTATGAATTGTCCTTCACATCTATTCTGAACCGCTTGACATTTTCAATTGAGGTCAAGGAAAAGTTTTGAGATAAGACAACAGGATGTAATTTTGTTTTACTTTTCGACTGCAGCGAGGGGTCTGAATGAATCAGCACAATGGAAAGAGAGAGACCCAAGAAATTAACCTTTATTAAGGAACCAGCATTCTCCATCGGAACTGCTTGTCGGATGCTCAAATAGCCACCTTTCATTGTGCAGCCCATGTGGCGCTTCAGATAATGTAATTGTCTGTGAAAAAAAAATGCAATCAAGCTTACCACAATGTGTTGAAACGTCATGTTCATGTATTCAGAACTAACAGCCCTTGAAATCTCTATACCGGTCAGGTTTATTTGAACTTCAAGAAACCCTGAAGTGGATCATCATCCGTCTTCTAATATAGAAACTCATCATGGCTGCATTAATATAGAAATGATCCACAGGCTTTAATGCTTTAATTTGTTTTTGCCATCATCATCTCAATAGCCTCGCTCCATTATCTGACCAATCTCCATGGAGGAATTGCATCAATGGCCACTCTTTTCAATGCTCGCTTTGTGTGTGTGTGTGTGTGTGTGTGTGTGTGTGTGTGTGTGTGTGTGTGTGTGTGTGTGTGTGTGTGTGTGTGTGTGTGTTGACTCACATTCTGACATACCGGATACTTCCCTTAGAATGAGTATGCTGCTGCTGGAGCAATTGTGTCTGTCTGAATGAGTGCATGGTGTGTGTAATGTGCTACTGTTTTTGCATGAAAGAATGTAAGAGGTTGTCCTTGTATACAACTGGCCTCAGGAGAGGAGGTGTGTGTGTAATCCATTCTTTACACTTGTGCTCTTGTGTTTTGGATTTTGGATGAAGAGTATCTCTTTTTTCAACTTGCATATTTCTTCAACATGTGGAATAATAGAAGAGGAGTTTAGGCACCATGTGCGTCTGAGATGAGCATAACAGAACAACCTATATGTGTGTATGAATATGCGTACGTGTGTGTGCACGTCGCACCACGGCAGTAAAATACAGCAACTGTTACTTTATCGCACAGAAACCACGCTGGTGAACTCTATTATAGCTGCATGGAATAACACTCTTAAAACAGCACTGAAACAACACAATTATCGCAGCAACAACACAACAGTAATGTTTTTTTGTGTTTTTTTTACAGCGGCCCGTAAACTCACACAATACCATGTTAACAGTACAGGTAAACTTAAAACAAAACAAACAAGGTGACCAACACACGATGACTTATCGCTGCCAGACACCAGCCTCTTACTTTGAGATTGCACTTCGTAGCAATCAGAGTGTTTCTTAAAACCTCTCTCTTCTATTCGGGATCCGGATGGGTTGCGATAAATCTTCTGTATGGCAGCGGGAATTCCCCATCCATTGAGAGACGAGTGTTTTGTTTATTGAGCTGGAGAGGTTATCCTCATTTGCCGGTATGTGTGTGAGTTTGAATGCAGTTATCGCCTTTTGTCCCCTGTATGTGTGTGTGAGTGTGTATACAGCCGCTGCCCTCAGCAGTGTGTCTCTGCTTGTTGGAGAGTTATTGTCTGTTTAGTCTCCGGGGGGTCATTGTGATCAATGAAGATCAGCCCTCTTAGTTTTGCCCTTTTGAATGGCTTTCAAACAGCAGGGCACAGAGAACCAAACACTGGTTTATCCTCCTCATTTATCTTTCACAGCATCTTGTTCTGCTTCCCACAAGGCCAGGTTGTTGTTGGTGTTTGTGTCTGTGTGTGTGTGCGTTTGTTTGAGAAAAGGACAGTATTTATTGTTTACTTGGATCTGATAGGTCATAAGTCACTGTGACTTTTTCTTTGTTTTCATGAATGATTCAGCTGCCTGACGATCGAATAAACTACCATCATCTCACAGAGAGAAGCAAACAGCCACAGCGGCAGCGTGAGCAAAAGTCCTCCTGAGCAACTCTTCAATACTTTATGTTCTTTGTTCCCAATTTCAATGTTTAAAGAAACACTGGAGTGATTGATATGAGGATGCACAAGATGTGTTTTCCATCTTTGATTAATGTTTCCAGCGACTGGTTGTAAATCATATTGACGGGAAGTTTGATTGTTCGACCTGTGTACGTCTGCAGGTCCTGCGTGTCCAGACATGGAGACATCCGGTAAAGGGGAACTTTTTTGCTGCAGAGTCCCGACTGATGCAGAACACCAACATCAATGTTTAAAATTTTACCAGAATCAGAAGTTTATTGTCCAATATTCAAACATTAAATAAATAGGCTACTAATGACCATACAAACTCCCCTTAAAATGTTTTAAAATCCCCCCTTAAGTCCCCCTTTCTTGTACTGAGCGGGACAATTTACAACTGGAAATGTATGTACCGTAAAATGCGGGTTATACAGCCCACCCTTTTATACGCCGCATCTAGTAAATTGAAAGAAAAAGTCGTATTTAATCATAAACGAGCCGCGAGTTTATAAGCTGCTGCTGCTACTGCCCGCGTCCCCGCTGCCCGAGTCGGGCGTCGAGCCGGGGCTGGTCCCGTTACCTTCGGTGGTTGTCGGGGAGCTAGCTGCTAGCGCTGACAACACATTTTGTTTTGTGCTGAATTTTCAGTATTGTTTACTTGAGCTCAAACAGTGCAGGGCAGCACCGATTCAACACCTCATAAACCTAACCAATCAAAAGCAACATGTTTAGTGACTTCAATTTGAGTTCTCCTCTCTATCTTTCATTGTAGTTCTAATACATTCTGTTATCTATCATTTATATTACTTAAAAACTGTCCGGAAATAATGTCAAGTAATTGTCCAGCACGATACACTTCATTCAGCATTACATTCAGTAATGCTCAAACCCTGAAGGTCGCTTTCATATCCATCACATAACCTACGTTTTAGTGTTTTTTTAATAATCAATGGGTGACATTCAGATATGACCTTATAGAGGGAATGTTTCATTGTCCTCCATCTTCCCCCGATGGGACCGCTGCTGGAGGGCAACACAGATCTCTCGCTTCTCTTTCCACTCTGTTCCAGATCTCTCTCTCTCTCTCTCTCTCTCTCTCTCTCTCTCTCTCTCTCTCTCTCTCCCTCTCTCTCTCTCCCCCTCTGTGTGTGTGTGTGTGTGGTCTCCAGAGTGGTGACATTCGGAGACAAGCCCAGCCGTGCCATGCCGAGCTAACACTCTGACATTTCCCTCATGCTGGCTCCCACTCGACTCCATTGGTATTATGTGTGTGTGAGAGTGTGTGTGTGTGTGTGCGTGTGCGCGTGTGTGAGAGATTTCAAACTCAAACTCACCAATGCGGGAATGTGTATACACTGTATATAAACTGTATGTGTGTGTGTGTGTGTGTGTGTGTGTGTGTGTGTGTGTGTGTGTGTGTGTGTGTGTGTGTGTGTGTGTTGGTGTTGGTGTACATACCATAGCAGCAGCCTTTATAATTGCTTTAGAGTGCAAATGAATGGTTATTTTGAAAGCTGCAGACTGAGCATTGAGGTTTTATGTTGAAAATATCAAAAATTAAAAGTAAAATACTCAAATGGACATTTCAAATATTGACATTCACACATTTTTATAAGGCAAAATTCTTATAAGATATAGACCTTCAAGTCATGTTTATTCAAGATTTAAGTTAAAAGGTTTTAAAGCGAGTTAGTATAATTCATTCATGTTTTTGCCCCCCAAAAAGCCATAATGCCTTCTTGTATGAGATCTCATCAAAATGTCCTTTTAAGTTAACGTATTCAAATTTCATTTAGTGCTAAAAATAAATACATGCAATCAATGAACCTTCTTTATATACTCACATGTCATCCTGTTAGTGTCTTTGAGTCATTAATTGGACTCTGTTTTGTAGCTCTTTATGAGCCGCATAACTCAGTCTGAACATGCATCTGGATTCTACAACCACACGTTTAAAGGGAGTTTTCTCATCTTTTGCACCCGTACCTTGACTTCTTACCCTCATGGCATCAACAAAGTGTGCAGTATCTTTGGTTCTGCTGTCGCAAAGGCAACCAGATCGCTTTCCGTTATTCTCAGAGCTACCGGCAAGGTGGTGAAAACATGTGGAGCAAGGTCAGCGCAAAGCTCCTCCATGATTATAATAAATGGATGTTGTGTTATTCTCTGGATGTCTATTCTCCGTTTTCTTGTCGTTGCATCATTAACGAGTGGTGAAGACAGTTTTCTTAACGATGAAACTTAATTTATATTTAATGTTTCTTACAAATGATGCAGTACAGAGTGGTTTACAAAAGATGAGGGATACTAATAAGCAGACAGATGCAACAAAAACAAAGCAGAAAGGGCAACGAAGAATACATTTTGCAGGTGCTTCACATAAATATATTAATCTACAATGCTGTTGAATTAATGTTAATATCATTCTGACAACATAAGCATTTGATTGTCTTTTAACTATCAAGACATCACATGAATGTTTACTGGCATCATTGCTACTAGGAATCCTGGTAAAAAGATGGAAAAGACGCCCATCTATCTCAATATTATTCACCCATTTATCAATCAATCTGATATAAGATAATTCACCTTGATGTTATCAGAACGGATTTGTGATTGCGACACACACGCTAGTATTGTACCAACACTTGTTCTGACACACTCCAGCTGTCCTACATGTTCTGCCAGGAAACAAAGTTAGCCGTCCACACAGCCGCTGTGGGGATTGACTTGAGGCACTGAGGAGTGTGAGCAGTCATGGAGTCTCAGGACCGGACTTGTTGGGCCAGTACTCTGTGGACTGCTACACTTTACTAGAACTCTGTGCGCCGTCGGGAGATGATGTGGCAGATGGAAGGAAGGAGCTTAGATACAGTGAGCTGGCAGCCAAGGTTGGAAAGTCTCGGGGAGCCCTGAACAAGTTGGGCGTTGTGGATTGGCACATCCAGAAGTAGTTTACTCAGGGAGGTTGGGATTTGAGTTCAGGGATTATAACGGGACTTGAGACCAGCCGAAAGCTCAGACTGAACACTGGTCGAACAGCGAGGAGCTTTAAACGTTCAGATAGAAAACAATATATTTAAAATTCAAAAGTTTCACAGCTGCACAAGGCAGCTTTGTTCATTATCTTTAAGGGGGCCCTCCTTAAATTTGACACATACAAACTCAGCTTACTTGATATGAGAAGTACCACTCTGCCAGTGAAACAGATGTATAATGTCTGGAGGGAGCTTTTCCAAAGTCGAAAAGAAATAAGCAGACACTTAAATATTTGATAACAAAAACTTTTTGTGAGTTAAAAAAGCATGGGTCTTAACCTTACAGGGATGAAATATGCTATGAAGTGTGTTATGAGAAATGTATTATTATTCATATAAACTTTCTGAAAGTACCCCAGTGCATGAGGGAGTGTTTACATGTACAACCTTTTCCCTCCAGAAAACCTGTAAGGTGTGAAAAGCATAATAACAGAACATCATGGGGATGAGAGAGGACAATGATCTTATATTAGTTAGTATATATAGGGATTTTAGCCTACAACAACAGATGATTTTAGCCACTTTTGTGAACACAGCATTGCTACCATCAGCTTTTAAGATGCTGTGGTGAACAGTTGCTTCACTCCACTAACAGCTGAGGGAAATATGTGCCTCTTTAGCTGTTAAATGTTCCACTATGTTCCCCAGCTGGTCACTAACTCTGTCTCTCTGCCATTTAGCACTGAGCAGGTAGAGTATCGTGGGTTTACCAGAGCCTTTTCACAGAAATGAGGTTGATGAGTTTCTAAAAAGAGGGGAAACACAGCTGCAGTGGCCTCTATAAGAGTGGTACTATAATGTTCCACCTCATTAGTGCTGCACAGCTTGCAGACATTTCTTCTTCTTCTCGACCACTACATTATCCAACAGGGTGCAGTAACACTCTAATCCTCAACTCAATTAAACTTAGATTTTACCTAACCTAACCCTTTCATATAGCTGGAAGAAAAGCATAATGAAATAGTGAACTAGTTTTCAACTCAGTCAGCTGAAGGTCAGCGCACATTGTGCTTCGCTCGCTCTGTAACGAATCACTTTTTCTTCACAGGAGTTCATTATGTTGAGAGGGTTGCTGTTGATCTGAGTTTCAAATGGCGTAAAACGTTTAGTAAAGGTTTTGAGAAACTGTGTGTTGGGAAAAAATAAAAATATCACACACTCGCTAAAGCTGGATGCTATAACATTGCATTTCTAGTTTTAAAAGAGGAGATCCATTTCAGTTCAAAGTGTGTATTGTTCGAGAAAATGTTCTAGTTGTGAACTTTAAACAGTGTGCAGAACCTTTTCTTATCTCAATACCTAAAGGTCAGCATTCCCATCAGCTCATGTTTTGCTACTGTGATTGATGAATTAAGTGGAAATCCCTCCATTAGCAGAGTGTTAAAATAGCGGTGTAGATAAATGTCAGTCCAATCAGTGCTGAGATGTGAGGGGGTTTATTTGTGAAGCTCCAAATGAACTGTGGCTAAGACCACATTAATATCACACAAGGTAAGACATAGTCCTGATCATGCATTAGCATAATACCTTGACTGGTCTGTTGATCTGCATTTAGGGACACATGGTTGTTTCAATGATCTTGATAACCAAAAAGCTTTGCTTTCAATTTTGTATTTTATGTTTGTCTTATCAGGTCCCCTTTTTTCTTCTCCTATTCTTATTATTTATTTGCACGTTGCTTAAAGCAGTATCAATAGGTTGGCATAACAAACTGTTACACCCAGACCTTCTGGGTAGTTCTGTGTTCACTGTCTGTGTCTGTTGTGTTGTCTGTCACTCACCTTGTCTCTCGTTTCAGACTCCTCCCTCCTTGTGTGTCGCCCTCCTGTGTGATTGCACGCCCCGCCCTTGATTTGTTTATTTCTGTGTGGCCCGGTACCAAGGGACCCATGACCGGTCCATGGGTCCCTTGGTACTGGGCTGCACAGAAAGAAACAAATCAAGGCCGGAAAGATGTTTTATTTTGAAAAATGACCAGATACATCCGGGCGGAATGAACATACTTATAAATGCACTGTTACAACTCCTTCATAGTGTCATATTGCTTTTTGGAGAATTATGATGATAAGTTCATAATAGATGCAAAAGTATACTTCTGTACAATATATTATGTTGAACATTGTTGCTCCTGGATGGATCACAGCCAACACAATTATTTTCGACACAACTCCTTGTTCTTGGTCATGGTGGCCACAGCACTTAAGAAAAAAATAAACTTCATAATCCTCGAAATTCTGACCCTTTGCTTTTTTATTAACAGCATTTACTTGTACTTTTACTTTCAATACTTAAGTACATTTAATATCAGAAAATTACTTTCAATACTTAAGTATTATCAGAAAATTACTTTTGATACTTAAGTACAGTAAATATCAGATACTTTCACTTTTAATGGAATCATTTTCCAGTAAGGTGTCTTTACTTTTACTCAAGTATGGCTTTTGGGTACTATATACACCACTGCCAGTAAGTCACGACTCACGACAGTGAGGCCGCATGCACAGTACCAGGGCCCTGAAACTGAAGCAGCTAAATGGAATTCAGCCATTGATTTATTTATGCAACAGTAGTGTGCTCCAGGGGCAAAGTAATTATTTTGGTGTATTTCATAACCTCTCGTTGACAAAATTAAATCAATGCACCCAGGGAAGACTGTGCACATATACAAGCCAAAGACAGAGGGAACGGCTCTAATGTCAAACCATGGTCATTATATTCTCATCTTCCTTCATCCTTCACCGCCCCACCAGTCCCCTGTCATTGTCCCTGAGTATATTCACATCAGTCCTATAGGGAAGGCGGTCCGGGGCTAATGATGCTTCTCTTCCCACTGACCTTTCTGACTGCAGAATGGACGACCAGGTGACACGTGAGCCGAGCTGCGCTGACATGTCCTCCTCGGCAGTGTGTTTCTGTAGTGTCTGTCCCCCCCCCCCCATGCACACACACGCTCTCAGCCACACAAACATATGTGTCTGTTTATCAGCTGCAGTCCACACACTAAGGGGAAACAAAAGTATATTACAAGCAAAACGTGGGTGCTTCTGTAGATAAAAAGCAATGGGCATACACATGCACATAACACACACACACACACACACGCACACGCACACACACACACACACACACACACATAAACACACACTGTATAGATCGGAGAGGTCAGGGAGATGAGAGCAGCAGGATTGGAGTCAGATCAGTTTCCATGTTATCAAATGCACATAGAAGGATTCACAGATGATTTGTGTGATTTATATATAAAAGACTATGTTCACAAAAAAAATGTCAATGCACAAAAATGTGTTATCATTACATATAAATGTGAAGAAAATGCTAATGTTTTCAACAGGGAACCAGATGTCTCCTCCATTTTCAACCACAATCGCATGAGATCGACCCCACGAGGGTATGGTTATGTAATTCATTAATAATTAGACAGATCTGACCCAATACGACTCGGTACTTAAGAGAGGATGTCCCCCCAGTCAAAGGTTATAGTTTAAATCACATTTGCTGACTTACTGTCGTAACAAACAATGATTTGTTCTGACTTGTAGCCCCATACAACACAACATTAGGGTTGATAGCATTTGTGATCAATACAGCAATGCTTTTTTTGGAGAATACAGGCCAAACTAGAGCACAAGGGCTCCAAGATGAAGGCTTAATCATAACTAATTAATTAATTTGCGTGTAATAAAAAAATGTAAAAAACATATCTCATTGTGTCTCGTGTGTCCATTTAGAACAAGAAAGAGAATTAGTGCAAAAAATGTTTTTCAAATACATTTAGGCCATCTTCCAGATTTCCAAAATTCCGGGGAAATCCGTCACAGCAAGTCACCGATCCTTGGTGAGCTCTTTACTGCCCCTTGAGGCCAGGGAGCAGGAAACACTCTGCTAGTTATCGTGGGTGTTTTTTAGTTTTTAGTTTTCCAATGGCCACAACAGGGCCACAATGAGCTCATTCCACTTTGACAAGCCAAACACAGTTGAGATTTATGCTTTACACAGGAATGTTTTTTAAACAGTGCATTGAATTACAAGAGAGAAGGCTTCAAGCATGAAGACAAACACATCTGGTTAACTTTCCCACCTCCAACTTTTGCAAAAAAGGCAAGAAGTTGTTTAAATTAAAACAATAACTTAGGGGCAATCGATTGGATAGTGTTAATCAGAAACAATTAAACCTATTTTCCTCTAAGGCATGAACAACTATTGCCAGATGTAGCGAACAGTGTTTCAAGACCAAGTAACATCGCCTAGTTCTACATATATATGTAATGCATTTGTGCTCAGTCTCTGAAAAGATCAACAGACGCTCATCTGAAATCAGCTGTTTGCTTTCTATTAAAAAAATGTATCTTCTGGCTTCGACTGACAAAGAAAAGGAAGTGTAGAAAGAATCACAAAACTCAAAACAGTGTTTTGGTCCAAAACTGCGTCTTTTTAAATCCTTTACCTTTCTAAAGGGAAAAAAGCAGAAAAGGGAAATGCTAGAGAAGGAAATGGCTTTCATTGCACATAGCATACCCTATATCAGGTGCACCTCAGCTTGTGTGGAGCTGCTGCTCTGCGTGTCGTCATACCTCTTCGTCTTTTCATTTCCCTCCTCCACTGGGCTGAGACATGCAGGCTGGGAGGCCACCGGGGGAATGTCACTGATGGTGGCAACTTTGTCCCCAGACATGACAACGTATCAAAACCCTGCTGCAGGAAATTGTGTTCACACACTTGAATGTTTTCTCATGTGACATAATGGTTGAATAAATTGTATTCTTTTGCGTTTTTTTTTGGTCCAACAGTTGCACATTTGAGGTAATTTTATTTTGGTAAGGGAAGTCCAATTTTAGCCACGATAGCAGCCATGTTAAAGGAATGTCAAGATTGAAATATCTCAACAACTATGGGATGGATTGTCATGACATTAACATTCATGGCTACTCGAAAAATTTACCCGGCTGACTTTGGTGATCCCCTTACTCTCTATCTAGCACCACCGTGAGGTTGTTTCTCATTATTACCTGCTAAAATAATGCCATTCCCGTTAGCTTCGCTGTACTTTGTGGTTAGTTTAAATTGAAAAGTAACATCTTGAACGTGGTCAACATTATACCGGTCAGACATCAGCAGTCTGGCATTGAGAGCAACATCATTGTGAACATGTTAGCAGATGCTGACTGATGTGAACTGCTTTGCACTTTTGAGTAAAGTTGTACACTATCAGAGAGGTTCAAGTCAACGGTCATTTGGTGTTATATTTAATCCAATCAATTTAAAGCTTTTCAAAGATCCCCAGTATGTTTGTGTGTAAAAGAGAATATACATTTTTGTTAAGCCAGTAATCAAGCAGTGAGCCTCAAAGCTCCCTGACTAAATATCCCTGGTCGTTGGCCCTCTAAATGGCATTTTCGCTGTAAAGAGGATTAACATAGATTAGCTATAATACCTGTGACAGTAGGTTGATAGGCCCCTAAGAGGTGAAGATACAGTAGTTGTGATCTGTTTCTATGTTGTCTTCACAGAATACAATCAACAAATGTGTCCCATAATCCACAAATATTTATCTATCCACAAACATGTATTTGTTTAAAGGTCATAGCTCCAAATTTACCAGGCAAATATGTATACTTTACTCTGTAAACGTGTATTTTAATTGCACATAAATAAGGTATAGGTTTATGTATACATTTGTTGATCCATTTGTACAGTTGACATGACTTTTGCACATTTTTGGATAATTTCCTATTGGTTTGTTGGCCTTGGGACATTGTTGTCTGCAGATCTTCTGTGGTACGAATTGGGCAAACGCCACATGGCCCAACACGCAACTGGTACTGATCCACAACTATGTGTATAAACATATGACATCTTTATGTAAAATTAAAATATATTTTGACAGTCAATTATCCATATTTTCAAAATGTTCTCTGTAAATAAAACAATATTTTTGTATCATTGTCTTCTGTTGGGTTACAACTATTAAAGTCCAACAAAACCTTCATTGAGTTCTCCATAGAACATTTGCAACACAATAACTGAACAATGCTCTTAGATAATGCCAATACATGTTTACACTGTTTCTCTGTCTGTCATCTAAAATGTTGGGAATACCATTTGGGTATTTTAATTCTTTCTTTGACATTTTTAATGGGATACTTTGCTATGGCACATTTATGGCATACTATATAGTATAATATAATTTAACAGAATACTACACATATTGTATTTGAAGACTTTCTTTTTCATAGTCATGACATACTATAATGTGGTATTTTTTATAGTATACTATTCTACAACGTATTATAAAGAGTTCCTTCAATATTCGCCATTGAAACACATCTTCCACCTCCCTCTGTTGTTGACGTTTTTGGCCTGACGGTGCCCAGATGCCTTTTCTCCAGCTGTTCCTGGGGCAACCTCTTTTCCTTGTTCCTCAGGGATTCCAGGTCAGATCTTGTTGGAGGATTTTGTGGTAGGTTATCTGGTAGGTCTCGATGGGATCCTGGCTTGTTCTTTTCCACAGGTCTACATGTCTTTCTCCACCAGATGTTTAGTATTCTCCTGAGGCAGTCGTTAATTGATTTGTGCAGCCTGTTTGTTGTTTGCTTTGGCGTTTCTCATGTCTGATCCATACAGGATCATCTGTTTCATGTTGGAGTTGAAGAGTTGTATTTTTGATCAGATGTGTTTTGAGCTCCAGATCTTCCTGAGCATATTAAACACCACCCTAGCCTTATTGACCCTGTTTTTTACGTCTGTATGTTTCCCTCTGGTGGTGTCCGCAACACTGCCTCGGTATGTAAATGCTTTTACCTCCTCTGGGGCCGAGCTGTGCATAAGGATGGGGTTGATGATTTCGCAGTGGATCTTCACCAGCGGTGTCTTTGCTGTATTGGGTGTAAAACCACATTTACATAGCTTGTGAGAGACTGTCCATCCTCTCCTACATGCACGTTTATGTGTGTGAAGGGGGTGCTATGTCATCTGCAAAAAGAAGGTCATCCAGCAGCTTTCACTTTGTCCACTGAATCCCATTTATTTTCCCTTCATTTTCTTCCATCACGATCCAGTCAATCGCCTGGAGAAACAGGGTAGGGTGAAAGTAGACAGGGTAGACGCCCATCTTGACATCAATCCTGTGGGAGAGGTGGCCTGCATGAAGTTCTGTCATATGAGATCAAATTTATGATTTTGGTGATAATTTCATTGAGGTCCATTAGGCCCCATTGTGTTGTCCTGTATAAACTGTCAAAGGCTTTTCTCAAAGTCAATTAGGTAGTTTTACAGGGACGTGTACTATTTAATAGACTGTTTAATGATCATCCAAAGTGCTTCCATGTGGTCTGTGCATGAACCATCCTTCCTGAGTCCTGATTCTTGGCCACAGTCTCCTGAAGACATTAGAGGATGACCTGGTTTGGAACTTTACTGGGTACAGTTTTGCTGTGCAGTTTCACAACGTGGCTTCTCAAATTCGCACAAAGAAGCTGTAAAGCATGTCTGTTGATGAGTTTGTCGACTTTGAGGGATTCAGGTGAAATATTGTTCAGGCCAGCAGCCTCGCCAGTTTTGAGTTGCTTGATTGCAGCCTTCATTTCTGGTTTTGTTGGTTCTACCACTCTTAATTTGAAGTGGTAGTCTGGCTTTTGGAATATGTGGCTACCAGTGTGACCTTTAGGACGTCTTCAAAAAGCAGTTGGCTGGTCTTGTATGTAATGCAGCATGCTATTACTATGCTGGTATGTCCCAGACAATAATCTATAGAATGGTATATAACTCCTCCGTGTCCCTTTGATTCACCCCAATGTAAACCTCCTTGGCTAGCCTCTCCACCTTTGCTCTTGTCACTCCTGATGTTCTGTCTATTTCGGAACAAAGCTTTTTCAGCTCTACTTCTTCAGTTGTTTACTTCCCCTTTGAACTTTTTCCTCTGTTGGATTGTGTAGAGGGCTTCTGGTGTTATCCACCCTTTGTGCTTTTTGTGGTCCCACTCTTCATTTAATGTCCATCCCCCACCTTCACAACTGTAGCTCTGTGTTTTCCCTTGAGAGGGTGTCTTGAACTTCTTAGCCAGTTGAGCATTGCTGAGGTTCTCAGTGTTGATTTTTGGCCCAGTGTTGTCTCCAGCCTTTCGTTGAATTTCCTACAAGGAGGTGGAGATCGGAAGCTGCATCTGCTCCTCATCTTGTTCTGACATCTTCCTTGGACCTTCTGAACTTATTACTGATTCATATGTGGTCACATTTTTATGACATATAAGAGAGTGAGAGAGAGTGTTAAATAATATGATGTATTGCTGTATATTAAACTACCAAAGAGTATAAGGAGTTAAAATGAAAAACAAACATCGACAAGAGTAGAATGCAACATAAACAATAATGCAATTAAAATCATCTAAATCACAAAAATATATATGTTAATACCCTGGTCTATAATATTGGGTGGGACACTCTCCAGCCTAATGAGGCCTGGCGTCTGGTTGTATTGAGGTTATGGCTGAAGACTATATCCATGCAACCTAATTGGTTAGAAATGAATTTGCTGCCCATTGGTTTTGGACGTCATTTCCATATTGTACTAATTCCCTTTCAGGCTTTGGCAAAGTCAATGTTTGTGACCAACTTTGTTTAATATATGGAAACTTAAGTCCTTATCCAAGCCACACGTCATGTCCAATATGATCTTGTCCCTTGTTTGTTGCAAAGGGGCAAATTCATGTACCGGTAGATCCTGGTTATTAATGGATTTTTGGGGATTAGGAAGCCAACTCCTAGTTTTTCTCCACAAATCCGAGGAATGGATGCAGTGAGGGAGAAGTTGAATTGAGTCCGTGCAGGGCTTTCTGTCTATGCAACAAGGAGTGTGAATGGGATTTATAATTCTCGGTGTCTCGGCACCATCTCTCCCAGACGGTCTGACAGGCAGTAGACTTGATAGCAGCATGGTTTAGGCAGTGGGACTCAGGGAAAGCTTGTGCATGCATTCCAAACAAGACTCGGCCAAACTTTAAATTAAAGAAAGACCCAGCAGAGCCCCGAGAGAGAAAGAATAAAACAAAGAGGAGGTGGAGGGTTTCTATCATCGCACGCTGCAGTTTTGGGATCAATAAATCATTCTAAGTTTGTCTCATCACTACGAAGTGGAAATAAAAGTAAAATGAAATGCAAAGTTCTGTTTGCGTCTTTATTAAATGAATTCTCTACATTCTCATCAATACGCCTTGTATAACAGTCTCAATCATTGATCTCCAAATCCCCAAAGTCATACGATTCACATGCACACAATGAACAACTCACCCTATTGTGGAAAATATTTACCATTGCAAATGGAAATGCAAATACAAAATTTCCTTTAACGCAGAGCTGTTCCAATACAATGATCAAAATATGACATCTCTGGCTGCTGAAATCCGGTTGCTGCAGACAATCTGCAAACAAAAGCATTACAAAGGCTGCTACAGTAGCCAAAAGAAACAAAACGGGAACGGATGAGGAAAAATGTAGATGAGGGCCTGATAACGGAGAAGGCAGCCATCCTTCAGCAGCAAATGTAAGAGCTAAAGATTAAAATCAGAGGAAAAAAGGATGAAAATAGTCGAGTATAATCAAGGAATCAGTGACACTTCTAAATGAGTTCAGAATGAACATCTGCGAGATAAAAGCCAATAAAGATAACGGCGCACAGTTGATGAAAGAAAAAGGCATACAGACATCTTCAGGCTCTAAGCACACAAGGTGTGTCCTCGCCGCTGCCTAATCAGTGTAATTATCACAAATTATCTGCCTCAAATTGCTTGCTGTCAGGTTGAAAAGTCCATAATCAAGATCAACAGCCCAACAGATCATTATACTATAAAGGTTGCCATTATAATCGTCATCTCTAAACTGTATCCCCTTCTGAGGTCAAGTCAGCTCCTGTTACATTAATGAGGTTTTCAAAGCTAATTGAAATAAACAGCTCCTTGTGTCCCAATGAACGAGACTGTTGGTTCTTGGCGATAAATGTGAGGGTCAAACTCAACAGTGACCGATAGTCAAACAAGTGAAACAGATCAGTGCATAAGGGCCGTTTGACTCTTTCAACGCCATGTCACATCTAACTATATATTTTACTTTTTAGCAGACGTTTATCAATGCAAACAATTTCTTGATTTATAAAAACATTTTTCCTACTAGTCCAGGCATTAGTTGGTTTCCTTCAGACATGTAGCAGTTGTGGCTGACATCTCAATTGCTTCATATATATATTCAGTATGGAGATCTGAATGAATGATTATTTCAAACACCACCACTAATGTATACAGAATGTGTAGTAAATGGTATACAAAAGATAAACATCACTGGTTGTTTTAAGGCATTAACAAATGCTTTAACCCTCTGGGGTCTGAGGACATTTTCTCGATTTTACATAATTTCTTAAATTGAAGAACAATCTCAGCTCTCTATATAATGAGGCACCATTGTCCTAAGGCATAAGTGTAAAGAGATAATATGGCCCTAAAGCTGAAAAATGTAAGCTCAATTTTTAGAAATTCTTCATATCTCTTGTGAAAATATACCTTTACTCATGTGGACAAACTGTTCTGGTGCTTAAAATTTGTTTACCAAAGGTCTTAGGTTCACAAAAGCAGTGGAATATATTAATACAATTGTAGATAAATGTAAATAAATGTCTAATACCAAATTGTGTATTATCGTTTTTTGAGTAGAAGTGTTGTCTGTCACTACTTTCACCAAAATTTAAAAGGGACTGAGATAAAATGGGACTGAGAAATGACTTCATACTGCAGACCAAGATTCATGGGGTGTGTGCACATGAAGAAAAATAACATTACAACAGTTTTTATTTTCAGTCAAAATATGTACTAGAGAAAAACAAACTATTTACAATGTTTACACAATGTGCATTTTTCAGTTTCGTTTTTTCAAGAACAGTTTTCAGAACACATGTACTCTGTATGAATGTGTGTACTATGTACTCTTTACCAGCGCATGGTCGTGTCGCGCAGAGTAAAACTGTGGCCAGTGTTGTACACTGCAAGAAAACACTGTTTTTTAGGTGGGTAGTGTGTTGTCTATAACTGAAAACCAGTGTCTTTTTTGCAGCGTAGGTGGGTGTGTAGGTCCTTAGGGATTTCCTGAGTGTTCGTTGGTTTGTTTCACACAAAATGTCGACGGACACCTGAATCGACAAATCACGGTGAAAGGCGGAGCTCGACACAAATGCCACAGGCTGTGAGCCCCTGTGAGAGACACGTAGCAGCACACAGATCAGGGGGGCGGAAACTACAGACTCTGGCGCATCTAACAACAGCGGATTCTTATTTCTGCTCTGTTTTTTCTCAGAGCTATTAATAGAAACATGCCGTAAACATCATATTCCGGGTTAATTCAAAATATAACAAAACACAGAGGTCTAGATTTTAATGATCAAGATGATATAGATGAAGTGTTTGAACCTGTTGTTCTGATTTGTTTTCTGAGATAATCGGAGACTGGAGGCTGCTGGAGACGGAGATCAGGAGGAGCGAGGAGATGGAGAGGGCCATGCAGAGAGGAGCAGGATATCAGGGCATACTCACACGCACAGAGAGACACCCACCAACACACACAGAGGACATACGTATAGACGCACACTCACTGACGCTCAGACACATAGAAAAATACGCAGACATAGGTCTGATCGGAGCACTCCCCGATTGTTTAAGATGTCTACCTGTGTGATGATAAGAACTACACTGACACCTATTACATTTTGGTTACACTGTATGTACAGTGTAAAGTTAGGGAGTGACGTTTTTTCTTTCCACAGGACAGTCATAATAAAGAATGTATTACAACGATGTTTATACTATGAAGTAGTATAAAAGGAGGAATTGTAGAATTGTAATACATTTATTATGATTTGCACTGGTGAATAAAGATTGTCTATGTGTACAATTCAATGCATAAGAGGGATATAATAATTAATAATTAGTAAGGGATATTAATGAAGCTGTATGAAATATGTATTACTATAGGAAGTCACTGTTGTTTTGTTGTCACTAGGAGGGGTTTCAGGTATGCATGGAATGTGTAGACAAGATGGATGCTGCAGGTGATAGGATTGTGTAACTGTCCCTTTAAGGAGGGACTACGTTTTGTTAGTTGATCAGGAGGGCGGAGTAAGAACATTAAACACCGGAAGTAGAGAAGCTACTGGTGTGTGGACTGCTTTTGTTACTGGACCTTGTTTTTTGTGGCCGGAGAAGAGGACGACTCCGCCTCTGTGATACTTGTAGCCAACTACGTGCTGGGAAATGTCTAGGTGTTATGCATGCGGTGATACTAAGAGAATGAGAGGACACAGGCTCAGCGACTGAGGGGTATTTAACAACGCAAAAACCGTTGTTCAGGGTGCTTTCGTGGATGCAACAGACAGAAACTATTTGCAGGTTGGACTGTGAATGGGCTTTATTGCTGAAGCGAGGCAACCGTGAGGCGAGAACTGTATGCTGATCATCATCAACATTTTTTTATTAAATCTGTTGTATTATAACCCATCAAATTCTGGTCTTCCCTTCGCACGACCACCCAAGTTTGTTTTGAACTCTTAACATAACGCTCCCCTCGCGTCCTACCCAAAGGACCCATGAGCTTTACTCATTGTAAACAAACATGAACGTCCTCAACCATTTCAGTTTCTATTGCAGATGAATAAACAAAACAATTAACAATCAATAGAAACATGTTTATTTACAAATATAACCTGATACTTTCCCATTTAAGTCCCCACAAATAAAAGATAGACAATAATACACATTCATGACATCATTGTTGCATTTTTTAAACACAGAATTAAAATAGCATTAACATTGACTTAAAATGGCATCAACATTGTAACATTGAATTAAAATAGCATTAACATTGTAACATTGAATTAATATGGCATTAATATTGTAATGTTGAATTAATATAGCATCAACATTGTAACATTGAATTAAAATAGCATTAACATTGTAACATTGAATTAATATAGCATTAATATTGTAACATTGAATTAATATAGCATTAACATTGTAACATTGAATTAAAATAGCATTAATATTGTAACATTGAATTAAAATAGCATTAAAATTGTAACATTGAATTAAAATAGCATTAACATTGTAACATTGAATTAAAATAGCATTAAATTGTAACATTGAATTAAAATGGCATCAACATTCAAACAGAATTAAAATGGCATTAACATTCAAACAGAATTAATAAAATAGCATTAACATTGTAACATTGAATTAAAATAGCATTAACATTGTAAGAGACAGACAGACATCATAATCCACATCAGGTCCAGGCCCAGCAAAAGGGGTGGTGGGATGTGTTGGGGTCGGCTAGTGCCGTTTCACTTGAGCGGTGCCGCTGCATCTGCTCCAGGGTGGCACGACCATGGCCAAACATATCTGCAACAAATCCTGGCAGTGTGAGGGGAGAGAGGAGGCAGAGCAAAGCAAATGTTAGGGTGGATGCTGCAGTGATCGATTGGAACATGGAAGGAAAGGACTCTGCACATTATTATCATTACAAAACTCAGATACTGTATTGACACCAGCATCGTCTCACCTCGGGACAGTTCACTGCTGAGGGTAGTTTTCCTTTGGAGGAACTCTGAGGTGTTAAATTGTTTGTGTCCATCCAGCAATTCAAAGAGCAGCGCGCCAAGCAGCCAGACCGTGGTGGGGCCGGCCTCGTACCTCCCCACTGAATAACACCCTGGAGGAGCGTACGCAGGGGTTCCTACAAGACACAGACACATTGATGGAGACGGAAAGAAACAAAGGATGAGGGTACGATTCAAATGAAAGTCACTCCAGAGACCAACAGATGGAGCAGAAGCCAGACGGCTTACCAAAGTAGTCTGTATAGAAGTATGGTAGAGAAAGGAAACAAATGTAAACGCTTGAAGCACCAAACCCCAACACAGAAGCAGGCTCCACCCAGCTTCAGCACCTTGGCCTGGTCTTCCCTCAGCGGACCATTGTTGTTATCCAGGTATGTCAAGAGGTCAGTTATATTACGAGTTATTATAACGAGGTTAGTTATGAGTGACTTTGCACATTACATTGAAGATTTTAAGTACTCAGCTGTGACATTAAAGTCCTGCATGTTAATGGGAGTGGGAGAGAGAGGAGGGGGAGTGGTCGGGGGGGAGGAGAGAGAGGGAGGGAGAGGGAGAGGGAGAAGGAGGGAGAGAGAGAGAGTCTCAGAACAGATTCAGTTTATTTTGTTTTGCCCAAAATTACAAATTTGCCGAGAGAAGACTGATCAGTCCGTTATTCTTGCTGAACCACACAAAGACTACAATACACATTTCACAGTTTAGTGACATGTCATCATCTTATTCAAAAAATGATCAGTTTAAAGAACAGTTTAGCTGATGGAGCATTGGAAAATTACCATTTATTGTTGAATAAAATACAAATTTTCAAATTGTGTTTCAAATCTTTATTCTCAAATCCAGATTTATAAACAAACACACCAGGTGTGTCTGTGGGAGGAAACCGGATCACCCGGAGTAAACCCACGCAGACATCACATGATATCACATCATATGCATTATCTTAACAATATTGTAAGCCTAATTCAGATGTTTAAAGATTGATCTGAGTATGTTAAAAAGGTTGGCTGTTGTATCTGCCAGGGAGAATGGTTTGAATCTAGCGCCTGCTGGACCTCTTGGTGCTGAATACACGTCACGTGAAAACAGTCTGGCGTCGTCTATGGAGAAAATGCAATGCTGCTCGCTGGAAAGTAAACTTACATTGCATGACAATACATGATATCACATCCTATGCATTATCTTGACAATATTGTAAGCCTAAATTAGACGTTTAAAGATGGATCTGGGCATGTTAAAAAGGATGGCTGTTGTATCTGCCAGGGAGAATGGTTTACACATGTACCGCCTGCTGAACCTCTTGGTGCTGAATACACATCACGTGAAAAAAGTCCAGAGTGATAACAAAAAAGTGACAGGAGGATGAACAATCGGAGAACAGTGCCTATCCATCCAGCAATGCCGCTACTTTCACTCCTGTCAGGAGTGTCGCTAATTTCACTCCTGTCAGGAGTGTCGCTCCTGACAGGAGTGACCCTGTCAGGAGGGACACTGTCAGTTCTCCTGACAGGAGTGATCCTGTCAGGAATGTCGCTATGTTCACTCCTGCCAGTGGTTTGGTTAACTTCAATAGGGGTAGTCTCTGGTTTTAGATTTTTGGCAGTAGGCATTGCCTTTCTGCGAGCAAACTTCATGTTAATACCGCATTGCCAGTGTTGACTATACTGACTGCAGAGACCGCTCCTACCCTGAAAGTCTTTCCTGTACAACGCATCCTTGTAAGATATAGTTGGGGTTCCGTCCGCCAAGTAATATCCGCTTTCTCGGAGGCGAGCACTTTGCCTCAACATGATTGTAAAAGAGTAGAAAGACAACGAGGTGAATAAAAGTTAAGGAAAGTCCAAAGTGTGTTCTTCGTCCAAAAGTGGCAAACCACCCTCTTATCTGTCCTATTTCAAAAGGCTTCTGTTACAGGAAGTCATCTTCAAAGGCACCACTATTGTGACATCACACAATTCTATGACATCACAACTTTATCTCCTGGAGCATTTGTTAAAATGTAATAGAACCCACTTTTGACTTAGAAGCCTTTATTTTTGACACATTATCAATAAAGTTTTATCACTTCTAATACTTGCCCCGTACTTGCCACATGATTTGGTCTTTATTTTCCTTATGATGATTTCGTACCAAATTGAAATGTCTTTTGCAGGTAGTCATATGAAATCAAAGGTTTGATCTGTTGTTTCCCACAATAACGTTTATTATGTATGTGATTAAAATCAGAGAGAGCTGGAGAGAGGAAACACTTTTTACAACACGTAATGAAGAGAAACTATATTTATATTGTGGGTTATTTTATAATAACATAAACAAAACATACCGACATAAATAATAAATAAATAAGACGCATTCCGCCAGTAGAAATCGATCCTGCGCGTAAAAGCAGGACACAGAACACAGAATATAAATACTCAATACAGTTTATTAAACGGGTAACAGACGACAGAGAAAACATCTCCACTCTGACACTCATGATAACTTTGTCTTTATTAATATAAGTAGTAGTTTAACATCATTAAATCAACTGAAAACATACGATCATTTTTATCAATATTTTAAGTGCATTTATATTGGAATGTTCGATAAAAACTCTCCGGACAAAACACTGCGGTCAAGTGAGCCCACATCCGCTGAGTGAGCCGCAGTTGCAATTCTAAATGCACCTCTATTCAAGGTGTTACGGTACGGGGGCCAGCTCAATGTCACAATATTCAAACAGCTATAAAAACAGATCCATAGACTTGTACATAAATATTCCACTGCAGGCTTGTTCAGGGGGACCTAAGCGATGCCCATGTGCATGGCCTCAAAATATTACTGTACAGTTTGAGAAAATTGAATTCAAAGTCAGCTTAAATGTCATAATGATATTCATAATTCCCCAATATTCAAACAGCTATAAAAACAGATCCATTGACTTGTACATAAATATTCCACTGCAGGCTTGTTCAGGGGGACCTCTGCTATGCCCATGTGCATGGCCTCAAAATATTACTGTACAGTTTAGGAGAAAATTGCATTCAAAGTCAGCTTAAATTTCATAATGATATTCATAATTTCACAATATTCAAACAGCTATAAAATCAGTTCCATAGACTTGTACATACATTTTCCACTGCAGGCTTGTTCAGGGGGACCTTTGCTATGCCCATGTGCATGGCCTCCAAATATTACTGTGCAGTTTTTGAGAAAAGTTAATTCAAAGTCTGCCTGAATTTCATAATGATGTTCATAATTTCACAATATTCAAACAGCTATAAAAACAGATCCTAAGGTTTGTATATCGATATTCCACTACAGTCTTGTTCAGAGGGACCTCTGCTATGTCCATGTGCATGGCCTTTAGATATGCCTGTACAGTTTTGGAGAAAGGTGAATTCAAAGTCTGCTTGAATTCCATAATATTCAAACAGCTAGAGAAACAGATCCTTAGATTTGTATATTGAAATTCTACTGCAGTCTTGTTCAGAGGGACCTCTGCTATGTCCATGTGCATGGCCTTTGGGACACAATTGGACAACATTGTTGTGGAACGACAAAACATGGCACTTGAATTACTCTGCGCATCAGGTGTGTGACAGGTTTTCTTCATATTAATTTATATTGTGATATTGTACTACAAAAGATGTAACATTTCTATAATTCTTTTCATTAGTTTTTGACATCGAAACACAGTGTGCCATGTGTTCGGCAAAAAAGCCACCCACTCTGAGGCCTCCAGTCACTGAATGGGTAATGTGTTGTTTTAATTCATTTGATTTGTGGACCTAAGTTTTAGTTTTGGCATTTTGAAGATTTAATTGACAGTGGACAGGAAATGAGGGGGTAGAGAGAGAATTGGAACGTTATGTAACAAAAGTCACCATCCAGAGCCATATTCAGTGTGATGCATGTAACAGGTGGTTTCATGCCGACTGCCTGCAGATAAACAAAACAAAACTGAACAAAAAAAATAAAAAATAAAAATATATATTTGCACAAAATGCATTTCCAATAACATTTTTTGTATTTCAATATACAATCTAAGGATCAGTTTCTATAGCTGTTTGAATATTGGGGAATTATGAATATCATTATGAAATTTAAGCAGGCTTTGAATTCAATTTTCTCCAAAACTGTACAGTATTATTTTGAGGACATGCACATGGACATAGCAGAGGTCCCTCTGAACAAGACTGTAGTGGAATATCGATATACAAACCTTAAGATCTGTTTTTATAGCTGTTTGAATATTGTGAAATTATGAATATCATTATGAAATTTAAGCTGACTTTGAATGCAATTTTCTCCTAAACTGTATATTGAACAATATTGAATATACTGAATATTGTGACATTGAGCTGGCCCCCGTACCGTAACATCTTGAATAGAGGTGCATTTAGAATTGCAACTGCGGCTCACTCGGCGGATGTGGGCTCACTTGACCGCAGTGGACAAAACTCCGTCAGCTGTTAAAGCGACTCACAGCTGATCAGCTGTCAGCCAGTCATCATAAACCGACGTCGCTTCGCGTGACGCTTCAGAGGAAAGGACGTATTATGTCTCTTAAAACATATTTCCTTGCGTCTTCTCTCCTCGCTTGGTGTCCGTGCATCTCTCCATGGATCCCTAGTGGGAGGGACTAAGACGCAAGGAAAGGACGTGAGGAAAACGGGGATGCAATTTAGAGACTTGGGATGTACCCAGTGTCTTCTGTTTGTGGAGGATCCGAGGCCAGATGTGGAGGGTGCAGACTCTTTTGACCTCTGGGGGCGCCACGCCAATATCCCAAAAAACGACTTAAAGTATTTTTACTTCGCTATACACCACTGCATAATACTGCATAGCTACATGGGTGTTACATTGAAGAAGGAGCATTTCAAAGTTGCATTCACTGACTTTTTTATGCCACTTGGGGGGCAGCTGAACAATCTTAAAAGACAACATTAAGACCATTTATGGTGACTGTGTGTGTGTGGGGTCTCCGACTAAGAATTTACATCATCTTGCATATCGTCAACTGCTCATCAAGTCATGTTT
The DNA here is from genome assembly GCF_910589615.1 of Taurulus bubalis. Lineage (NCBI taxonomy): Eukaryota > Metazoa > Chordata > Actinopteri > Perciformes > Cottidae > Taurulus > Taurulus bubalis. Next base: position 32,807,379 of record NC_136591.1, on the reverse strand, counting down.
TAATTTTTTACTCATTCAAGGTTAAAAGGTTTCAAGGTTTTTAATTGTCTTAACACAACACAATTTAGATTTTAGTCCCAATTTGGGACACAATTTAGATGTTAGTCCCAATTTGCTACACACAAATGTGTGATCCACAAACAGAAGGTGAGAGACAGAGAGAGGTTCTCTCTCTCTTTATATCACAAAGAAAAGATTATTACGGTAACAATCTAACGTTACGTACCTAGCCTACATAATATCTGCACCGTGATCCACATCGGTCTGCGTGAGCGTTGTTGCTCTGTTGAGTGTCTAGATTTACTGGACAGACTGCCCTGAAGGCACAGATGTGACAAACAACTGTCAAACTGTCTGGGACTTCAACAATTGGTTGTGCAACGATAGCTTTGATTCTTTAGCATCAGTCACTAGCTTGCTGAGGCCGGTGGTATGGGGAAGCTCGACTCCCTCGACAAGAACTGATTCATTTAATTTACAATTAGTGATCAATGTGGTGACAGACAAATATAACGTGTTCTTTTCACAAAACATCTATGTAATTACTCTGTTTAAACAAGTGATATGAACAACTTGATTTCATGCAGCAGAAGGGTGCAAAAACTGGTCCATTAAACATCCTGACAATACAAATGACTGAGCAACACACACATTTATCTGTTTGATTCAAACTTGATTTAAGAAGACAAATGACAATATAAATTATACAATATTCTCCACAGTATTGTGAAATAGTTTCAGGAATAATTTGTAGCTTTGGAACATCTCAGAATGGTCTGACAATTAAAATCATCTCACGTTTATATGAGATCAGTAACTTCTGATCTCCTCATATCAAACATGTCTTCTTCTCTTTCAATCAGTTGTCACAAATGTACCTGTCAAGACAAACATCAAGCTGAGAGTATGTTCACGGTTTACTGAGTTTATGCATAACGTAAATACTGTGCTAATGTAATAGAGATATAAACAAATCAGACAAGCAAAATCATCAGGGAAAGCTGGAATATTGGTGTGCTGTGCTTAGTTGTAATCAATACCCTTCTAATTATGTTTGTTTGTTTAATGTTGTGCATATACTGTGGGCCTTTCTCAATACCAAATACTCCAAGTACGGACTTGTGTACTTGGGAGTAGGACGGGAGGATGCAGTGCGGTCATTCTGCACCTGGAACAGCAGCTCACTTGATGACGTCGCCACGCACAAGCGGGAGTTTGGAGAATTGCATGCTCGCCGTGTTGGTTTTGAGGATAGTGCCGGTGCCTCTCGTCTGTATACTTCTTTCCAGTCGGGGAACTCTGAGGTGAGGTGTGCGGAGATCAGATAAGGTCTGCAACTTTTGCCATAAAGAAGGGCATTGGAGAGCTGATTGTTATGCTTGCAATATGAAACCGAGTCAATTAAGATATTGCGTGACCCATCGGCTTTTGGCTCCTTCATCCAGGCTGCGGTATTGTCATTCTTAGAGTGACACAGGGCGCTTGGTTCCAGTTTTAGGAATGGGCATGACAGTTTTTGCAGGTCCCACTGCACGCTGTCATGCTACAGTCTGATCTGTTTCAGGGAAAGGTTGTTGTTGCCGTGCGTCGAGCGCTGCCAGTTCAGAGCATCACGCTAGTTTTGGGAAATGGGGTGGCAGGAGGGCGCGTTTGGGCTGACGTCCCGCCGCCACCTCCTGTGGTTTCTTCGGTTCCGGCAGTAATTCAATTCAATTTAGCTTATTTTATATAGCCCGACATCACAAATACAAATTTGCCTCGGAGGGCTTCACAATCTGTACACACAACATCCCTGTACCGGGACCTCACATCGGATCAGGAAAAACTCCCACAAATAAAGATAGTAAAAACCCTTTCACAGGGAAAAAGGGAAGAAACCTGAGGGAGAGCAACAGAGGAGGATCCCTCTCCCCGGATGGACAGAAGCAATAGATGTCATGTGACCAGAATGAATAACGTAACGGAGTTACAGCCCATTACATAAATATGACATAAAGTAATCATATAATGGAAGGAAGCAACCTGGCATAAACGAAGTGAACGTCCTGGAGGGTTTTACCGCATGTGCGGTAACACGGGTGCCTCATGGTGACAGTTTCATTGGGGACCCCATTATCCAACTGGTGTCGCCATCTTCATTCGGGCAGTGGAAGGCAGCTAAACCTTCCCTGCTGGCCTAAACAGAATCACAAAGTTATAGCTATTTTATCAATTAATTATTTTTCACAAATACACTTTTTGAAATATACGTGTTATATTATATTATTTTATCATTGCATAACTCCTGTCTTCGGCTGTTGCTCTGCAGCGCTGCTTCTAGTGCATCTTGTTTGAAGGAGAGCTTTTATCCAATCAGATATGGAAGCAGAGCGGCTTCAAGCTGGCCTTTGCAGATTAAAACAATGATCAGTTTGACCGCTTCCTGTCACTCAAACTCGAAAACCACAAACATGTCCACTCATCTATACTACAATGATGTTGTCTTGACCTCTTGGATCCCATCCTGTTCACTCCTGCATGTTAACCGAGTTTTATGGAAATGTCAAAGTCCAGCATTGACCTCCTCATGCCTCAGAAACGCCCCAAAGGACCTGACTTTACTCCATCAACTCTCTGAGGACGCTGAGGAAACAGAGCTGAGTATAGTTCATCAAGTCAATGAAGAGTCTTATTCAGTTCAGCGCTGAAGTTCTCTCACAAAACATCAATAGATGCCGTTTACAGCTGAATTAAGGGCATGCTCATAATGTTTGTTTTCTTTGATCTTACCCAAGTAGAAAAAATTATGCATTGCTGCCTTTTTAGGGCAAGTTCATTTAGAGTTCACATTGTCTAATTACAAAAAAAGCAAGATATTTAAATATTTGTACCAAGAGGTGCATGTATTGTTTAGGGTTGAGTTGTTTTTTTTACAATCTGATCCAGTATGGAATCCACTGATGAAATCCTAATCTTTCTGAATCGCTGATCAAATCCATAGGGGGTAAATAAAGTATATAACTTGAGTTTAAACTAAGATTTCTTTTAATTGTTATAATTGTTATATTATTTTTCTTTGGTATCCTACAGTTTAAAATGCCCCAGTATTCCCTGCTTTGAATAACTTGTATTATCAAAGAGACAAACACTCTTTTCTTTGTCTGTCTTTGTCTTAAAAAGGTTAACTGTCCCCCCAGTCTACGCTAGCTGGTGCGCTGCCAGGCTGTGTGATAAAGAAAAAAGAAAATGGGGTCAGACATCCCCTCACTCCACAACAAGTTTGTACAGTTACATGTAAGAAGCACAGCGGGCTGTTTCGCGCTAGAAGTATCTTCCTTCGAGCAGCTGTGAACATCCATTTCTCTCAGCAAAGTCGAGTTCCATCACAGTGTCTCAAAGACAAAAAAAAACCTTCTAGATGTTCTGCAGCTTTGACAGACTACAGCCCACCGCTGTCTCTCCCCACTAAATCAATCTCCTGCTCTTAGACTCTGCACAGCGCTGAACTCAACAGAAGCAGCATCCACATGGATTCAGCTGATGAAAACACTGCAATGCTGAGTGACACGGGCTGTAGATCACCGTCCCTCCACTGACGCACAGACTCACTCCTCTAGTTTCCCATTCAAACTTGGGAAACTAGAACAAACAGTGACATTTGGTAACAGCTCAACATTACATTTAACAGCAGACTGACTGGTGAAACAATACGCGCTACACAGCCAACCGCTAGTCCAGTGGTCTCAGGCTTGTTCTGTCACACCCCACTTCCTCCAAAGTGGGGCCTACAAATCTTTTGTAAAATGGGATTGCAGGCTTGATACGGCCACTCTCAATTCATGCTCAATGTTGAGCTTAGGTCTAGAGAGGCAACAGCAGAAAACGTAACCCTTTTCGGCGTCTTACCACAAGAATCGGCACATGTGCTAGCGTAACCTGTTAACGGCGTAATGTAAACATTTACCCAAAGGTGCTGGCATTTCGCCATGTCTTTATTAATGACTAAGTTTTATGCATGTGTACTTTGTACTTTTGTAATATGTGAAGTTCTCAATAAAGTTCTGCATTTCTCCTCGCACCCCACCTGTAATACCACCACGCCCCACTAGAGGCCGCACCCCACAGAAATACTGCACTAATCCAACTACAAAACCACCCCACCTCCATGAAGGCAGAGGAGCATGCAGACATACTGTATTGGTTTATATTATATCTGCAACTTATTCAAGTAAATGCATAAATAGAAAAAACGTCTTTACTTTATTTCTTTTAAATTGAAGGGCCACGCTAAACAAATCTCTTTGCCTGAGGGTTTTTTGTTTCCTGCCTAAGTATAGGTTTGAATGTACTAAAACCATTATTGCTGGCTCCCAGTTAGCCCATGAATCACATTTTAAACACTTTTATTGGTTTTCAGATGTATTAGCAGCCTCTCATCTGCATGTTTATCCGATATGCTCGTTCCTTATGAGACAAATATGAATGTTACAACAGAAACAGCTCAAAAGTAAACTTTCAGCCTCTGAGTCTACTTCAACTCATGTCCTGCCGCATTACATTTATTAAGAAAAACACTCTCAAAGTGTGTTTTTCAAGATGATGTTTAAGCCACCCTCGAGCTTTAAATTGTTGTGTAACAGTTTGCCGACACCACTGACAGAGACACTACTATTGTAATCAATGCTGATTTCTACACAGGCAGTCCAACACTTATTTATTCACTAACGATATGCAGGCATAATCTAACCTAAGGCTATTTTCTTCCATTTGAATTATGAACACTTGTTTGACGGACTTAAAGATGGACTAATGGAAGGGTCGGATCCCCTCATGTCGATGGAGTGTTTTAGTTTTTCAGCTTCTTGTTTAGATTTTTCGTTTGTCTCTCATTAGCCTTTTTTCTAGCAACAAAGCTCTGATGAGCCAACTGTACGTCATCTGTCCAGCACCAAATAGCCGACAGACAAGAATAGAAAGTAGATAGTGAAAATAGTGGAACATTTGGCAGCGAAAACCCCAGATGTTGATACTGAATATTGAACCGGATATTCATCAGGTCCGTAGAAACACACCACATTGATGCTGTATTGCTACATGTCTGAGGGAAGTTTTAAATAAACTTTACCAAATGTGTTTGAGATGTTTAGCTCGTTACGAAGTTCTGCTGCAAAGTGGCCAAAAATAATAAACAAAATTGTAGGTCCAATACACTGTGACCTAAATGTTTAACCCCCTCAGTGTTGAAATGCTCAGTTTTTTTAAACATGATAAGAATTTGATCAATCCCTCTCACTATGAGCCACCACCTCTGTTGTGCCCGTCACATTTCCCTGGTAAACACTGTTGTTGTGGGAGAGATGGATGGATGTGATGTACTCATTTATCATGCAGGTCTCAGTGTGTCTGAAGAGGGACGACAGGATGGCGGTGCAGGGGAGAGGGAGAAAAGGCTGTGCTTACTAATGAGGGTTTATCACGATGATAAAACCTTCCTCATGCATCTTTTATACAAGTATACAAACACGAGAGCATGTGGGCTGCATTGTTGCGTGTCTTGGCATTAATGATGTGTGTCATAGCCATGAGACGGCTTATAGGGGACCTGATGCTTTAGCAAACCATGCCAACAGACCAGTCACATGGTTGTTCATTTGTCCGGACATGACGTTTAATACCAACAAGACCATGTGTAAAGCACATACAAAAACATCTTGTATATTTACATTGTAGGAGAAAATAAATACAGATTCTAACAACTTCTAAATTTGATTGTTTTTCGATCTTTCTAACAACAGCTGTTCATAAATGTCACACGCTTGTCAACTAAGGTACACATTTGAACAGGTGCATGCAGGGGAATTATGATAGTTGGATAATATTTGTTTTTGCAAATGTGGGTTTCCATCAATGTCATCACAAACTGAAGCATCTTCTCGCTTAAATAAATGTTACATACAGGCACTCACTGAATCTGATCCAAGCTGTAAGGAATTTAAGGTACAGTCAAGTTAAATAGCCAATTAAAAAAAATATCTGTCAAAAACGTTCAACATGTTTTTCACTCGACAGGATTACTGATGGTTTTCATGTCAGTGAGAACAATGTGTCTGTAGCTGCGCTCCAGTTCCTCCATGAACACCAGATAGTCGCCGACTTTGAAACCCTGGATTGGATCCTCCTGCAGGAAAAAATAAATAATTATTGGCTTTTATGTTGCACACATAAAAGCCAATTAAAAGTTGGAAAACTTGTTACAACTCAGCCTTAGAAAACAGCTGGAATGTAGTTATAATGTCACCTGTTGCTCTGGAGGAGTTCAAGAAAAAACGACACATTTATAAAAGAAAGTTTGCATTACACACATAACTTACGAACAGATTTTGTGGAATAATGAATGAATGACCTTGTAAGCCATATTGACCTCAATCCCATTCTCTCTCAAGTCCCTGATGTTTGATGTTTTCTTTTTTTTGTTTATGCGTACACTCTCGCCATATATGCTGGTTTGAATGTATACTTCATAACCCAAGCCACTGTCCCAGAAAAATTAAGAATACTGTATATAAAAAAAAAAGGTTATGGATCCAATAGGTTACATTATGCTAAATGTAGGATCCAACATTTTGTGGTGCTTGATCAATACTCGGGATTAACAGCAGGATACAGCTCGGCCCTGCTGCTTTCATTGTTGCTATTCTCTTCGCTGGAGTAGCCCTTTAAATGAAGCAACGACTCATGGCCTTGACATTCATATGGACGTACGTTGTGAACTGTTCACCCAAATAATTATTTTATGTTTAATATGTCGGATTATTTTTCGACCTAGGATCATTTCTAGAATACAAAAATGAAAATACTTTAAAGTTTTGTGCCACACATATACCTGTTTTTCCTTTCATTATGTTGTAACCCTTCAGTTTTATCTTGGGTCCCCTTTTAAGGATCCTGATACCCAGTTTGGGAGCCATTGCTCTGAAGTACACAATATAGTCGATAAGAAGTTTCCAAAGATTTTGAGTCGAACAGATTGTTGTCAATTACTTAGCTTTTTAAAAATCATTTCTTATATCGAGTACATTTTAACTATCTTTTAGTAAGTGTCCAATAAATGAAGGCAGAGGAGTGCAGACAGATAATGGTTTGGTATTGAGGAAGAAAGTGTCTTTCTTTATTATCTGTCACTTTGATAAGAGGTAAAATGTGAAAAATAAAATATAATCTTTTCATTAAAATGCTTTACATTCAATTAATTTCCAAGCCACAGTAAATCTAATTAAATCTCTGGGAATTGAATGCTCCACTGCACCAATAAACAACAACTTTACTTCATGTGATGAGATTTAATGTGTCGGACAAGCGAAGCAACATCAAGTATAGCATCCCTACTATGCAGGTATACACAAAACAAGACTCGTCTTAACATGCTGCGATATCTTTACCGTCTCAGAGACAAAAATCCCACGCAAACATTTTATTTGGCTCCTTTGTTCAGTCAATATTTGTAGTTTTGCCATAATTGCTGCCTAAGCTACAGTTTGCATCCGTCATGATAACAACCGACCTCATGGGCAATGCAACCACTGCAGCAGAGCAAATAACTGTGACTGGTGTGCAGTATGGTGCGAGTCATCATCAATTAGCAGCCAGAGAAACGCTGCACCCAGGCAGTATCCATGAAGACTATTATGTAGTATTTGTTTTTGGAGAATCTAATTAAAGCTACATTTGCGCAGGGGAACAACACTGAAGAGGATGTGACACAGGGAGAACAGTCAATACTGCGCCACTGTTTCCCAAACTTGAGGTTGGGACACCCTAAAGGGGTTCAAAAACTAATCTCTGAAAGGTCACAAGATCAACAGGATCGGAGAAAATTTTACACTTTTCTATAATCCCCAAAGCTCTGCTAGATGGCTATAGTGAGCCAAAATCACTCCTTTTCCGGTTGACCACCATTGGACCTTTTTTCGGGAAAAAATCGTGCAGTTTATTGTAAAACTGTTGAAGATAAGACTGGTAAAATACGTTATTAGAAAGAATACACACCAAAAAGCTTCTTAAGTTAAGTCTCTCTTGCTGCAGCTACGATAACTGCACATTTCCTACAGGGATGGAGTCACACAAGCACCATTCTTGCTCGTTCTTTTCCCCTTCCCAGCTGATAAAAAGACCAGGTTTTGTCCATAAGAGGTAAATATACACACAGCATGTCACTAAAAAAAGCAAAGATTGTAAAGAAATTTCATTATTTTGTCCCCAAATTGAGTGTTTTTTCTCCTCTTGAAATTCTTAAATACCACTGCCTTAGATCATCAAAGATTTCAGTAAAAAAAAAAGGGCAGAGGGGTGATTGTTCATAGGGGAGTAAAGTAATGTCAGGAAGAAATTAGTTTTCAGTCTGATGGACTCCGCTCCTCTGATTATTCAAGGCAGCAATGTACCACATAAAGCACACTTTATAAATCTCCTTTTAACAATATGGTATTACGGATTAGAGGTCACATTCTAGACTTATCTGATATACTGACGTTAATAAAGTGTAGGTTTATTCTCCGCCGTTCGAGCCACATAACTCCAAGTCTATTAAATCCATATTTTGTTTGAAAATGCTGTCCATTCGGTTAGTTATTGTACCAGCATTATTCTTCTTGTCAAAATGTAACGACACTATACTACAGTAAGTATAAAACGACTCCCACTTGTCAGATTCTGTATTTGAGCCAAGATTTTGCAAAGTGAGATTAATCCTGAAGAAACATCAAAACTAAAGTTGCTCGGCCCGCTTATTTATCGCACCAGGAAACGGCTGCTGACACAGTTAAACCCGTGAAGGAGAGCAGAGATAACCAGTGGAAATCACTTGGGAGTGTATTTTTGGTCCGTTTTTTCTCTGGGAGAATTGAGGAGAGTGAAAAAAGGAAGATGCACGGACGCGAGCGCGGAGGAATTAGGGTCTGAATGATGTGGATTCTTTTATCACAATATGTACTGTGATGTTCAGCTGGATTTTCATTCTGAACAAGTGTCACAAGCTGCTTAATGCTCCTCATAATCTTCAAGATATATTACCATTCACACTTATAAGATCATTAGCTACACTAATCATTGCATTAATTACCAAGATTGCTGTTTTTCCTGAGCCTGTCCTCACATGACAAATGAGTGGTATTAATATTCAATGAATCTGGATTTAAATAAAAGGTGGAATTAATAGGAATATATATATGAAAGCATTAAGAGTTTTATTGGTTAATTAAAATAACATACTGGAGTTAGTGCTTCTTAATAGCAGGTTGACTCAGTTCAAACATTTCTTTTGGTTTGACATTTAGATTTATGGATTACTGGATTTTTACAGATTCTAGAAGTTAGTTTGAAAGTCAAGTTTAATGACAATATTGACTTGCAAGGCATTTATGGAATGGCAGTTCATCTGTCAATTGTTATTTCAATCTTGTTTGAACCTGCACATGAGAAGAAGAGGGATTTTAAGGTTAGGTCAGGTTCAGCCAAAAATAAACTCAAGATGTAATGTCCGAATACGTACATATAACTATCTAAAAGTCACATCAATATGAGCACTTTCTCTCATATCACCCCAAGTGCCCAATCAGTGCCATTCAAGGTGTCCGGGGGTCTCATTTATAACCGTTGCTTACACACAAAACAGGGCCTGAAAAAGGCGAACGCCACTTCTCACGCAAACGCTGTGATCTATAAAAACAAACTCTGACCAATGTGTACAAACATTTTGGAGACTCGGGGAAATTAACGACGCCGATGGAGTCATTTGGATTTTGTATGTGCTTAATTAGGACCAATGGTCCCAATTGATGCCAAATAAGATAATATAAAATAATAAAATAAAATATTATTTTTTTCCATAGGACCTCATGTGATTTAGAAATTGTCCCTTGTGTTTTTCTTGCGGCACATTTGCACGGGACACGAAAAGTCTGTATTTAACTTCAATTTACTGTCATTATCCGCCAAATATGACCTCACATGGCTCTGTAAAACATCTGTAACAAGGTACGGTGAAAACAAACAAAAAATCAGACTGCTGTGGAGGGGTTTGAGAGGAACTCTTTGGCAGGGGATAAGATTACAGATGACTTTTGCAATTTTTACAATTTACGACAGGTCCCCAGGTTATAATAGTCCTGTGGAAATAAGGCTGTAGTCATTTAACTGCAAATGAATTCACAGATACAGACTCAAAGAGGCAGGCAGTGTCTAACGAGTGTGACGCTCACATCCTTGTTCAGCGTGGAGTTGATATACTTTTACTAAGCTCTGCCTGGACAGTTATTTTCTGCCATTGCCACTACACTGGCACACACGTGGTTAATCACGAAGTAGTTTGTTTCTTTCACGACGTTCCTTCTTTAAAAAGGTGCAATATGTAGGATTTGGTGCCCCGTAGTGGTGAGGTTGCAGATTGCAACCAGTTATAAAACGGTGGCTGATGTGAAAAACTGAGTTGTGTGTGTGTGTGTGTGTGTGTGTGTGTGTGTGTGTGTGTGTGTGTGTGTGTGTGTGTGTGTGTGTGTGTGTGTTTCCTCCTGTATTTTCCTACCACAGCAGGGAAGACTTTTTTTCTCTTTTAAATTTGCAGTATTGAAAGAAATGATTTGAACAACATTCAAAAAGAACATTGCATTAAACATAAAATATAAGAAACATATCCTCATCTCTGAATGCATTACAACAAAACTAAAAGTCATCTTTTTGTTTGCGTTCTCGTGTAGCCTCTAAGTCAGTAGCAGACATATAACCTTTGTCTCTTCTGTCTACTTTTCCTGTCACTACTTCAGCTCCACTGCAGTTAAGCTGCAGCCAGACTCAGAACGATTGTAACAAGTCATTTGGCTTCTGAAATGTTAATTTAGATGAAATATAGATATACCCCTCGTAGAGACGGGATAAGTGAAGAGGGGTGCAAGTCTGTGTGTGTGTGAATATTTTAAAAATCCTTTAATACCACATCTGTCGGAGTAAAATAATTCCTTCACATTGTTCCCACAGAGAGAGACAAGAGGGGGGAGAGGAAAGATGGACGCAAACCTGTACGTCTCATTAGAAGAGCTTCCTCAGATAAAGCCTACGTAACTGATCTTTTATTCACAAGAACTGTCAGCAGCGGCTCGTGGCGATTTTAACACCAGAGCGATCAGCCAGAGACAAGACGGACTGAAACGCTTAATGAGAAATGACGATGAGTGCTTCATGTCAAGCCATGCCTCATTCACAATGCCGGAGTTTAATGTTGCCTCGGATATTGGGAGACGGTAGACATCTTAGACCGTAACTTAAGACCTTTTGTGAAATCTTTGGGGCCGCTCTTCAATTCGGTGTTCATCCAATTCACAGAGCAGAACTTATTCCAATGAAACGTGTTAACTTTCAGAACAGGCTTCTTTAATCATTGTGGATGTGAATCATGGATGACTGCTGCATACAATAGGGGAGCTGAACTATTCAGTGAGGTCCCACCACAGCAACTGCATAAGATCCCTCATATTGAATAAGGGAGTGCTTCTTTAAGCCTTAATAAAGCATTATATTGCTCTCTTGCTTTGTGCTTTTGTTTCCTAACGCAAGTTTTGCTTTTTAACTAACTCACCCATTGATGTGTATAAAATTCCCCTAATGATTATATTTGTTCGTTGCTATAATGTTACTGTGAGAAATACAAGATTGCTTTTATTTATGGAATGCATTCAACGATAACCTACAATAAAAATAAAGCAATTACAGCACAAAGAAAACCACAACTCAGAAGCTTCACCTATTGCATGGCCAATTGATCGATCAGTAAACTATGCTAATGAGTGAAAAGGACACCGGCGAGCAAAGCAGTGCTGATCAGATAATAAAGAAGTATTTAGAAAATATACTAGTCTTTGTGAATTTAATATCCCTGAGTTTCAGACTGTTGGTCAAATAAAACAAGACATTTGAAAGCATGATTATAATGGACTTCTGACATTTTATTAACTTAACAAATGCTTTGTTGATTGATTGAGAAAATAAACGTTGGATTATTATTATAATAATGAATATAAACTTAAAGAATATTTGTGATTCCACAACACTACTGCATAATGCCACCTCCAGTTGAGTTTGAAATTAAGTTTGTCAGGATGTTCTGAGTATGAAATATTGTGTCGTACTGACGCTTCATCTCACCTTGAGGAAGACCTGCAGCTCCTGCGACTGCGTCCGCTGAAGGATGTCTGGCTGCAGATGTTTGAATATGGACACGCACATATACACCTGGTAGTCCGGACCCATCACCACACAGGTGGAAAGGTAGTGGCAGATTTCTGTCCAGTCCAGGTAGTTCCAGAAACACTGAGTCAACCAGTGGAGGCACATCTGTGGGAAGAAAAGAAGTGATTTCTAGGATTATAATGTTGAATCTCACGGTTACAAACCAGTCAACGGAATTGCAATTATTCTTCTCCTGTGATAAATCAAATATATCTCTCATTAATCATACCTTTCTTCAATATACTTCATCTATTAAAAAGGGAAATAAAGTATATACGAAAGAAATAGAAATAACTATTGCTGCGTTCCAAATTGCATACTTTTTTTTCTTTCTTTTAGTAAATACCGAAGCCTCCCTTGCAAAGTACTATAGCGTGCAGTATGCATTCAATTGGGACATACGTCACAACTTCACACTTTGAACTTTGACCCTCTTGCTCACATATCGGCCAGGGGGGTAAGAGTTTTTCCCAGCAGGCTGCAGGGCTAAACATATACAAATAAAAGATTGAGGGTGATTTAGAGGCATTAAGCAAGCTCAGCAGAATTTTAAAATGGCTTCTGTAGTTCACAAGTAGCTGTCAGACTTTTTCTCAGTCAAAACAGGGATGACAATGTGGTTCTATATCAAAATCTTGCCTCTGCATTTTAAACCAGATAAAGTTTCTTCAGTGGCAATATGAAAAAGAAAATATATGTGGTACAATAATCTAGTGGCAAAAGCAAATGTAGTTTTTCAGTTGGAAAAAGGAGAAGAACGGAAGATGGACTTGACATAATGCATAGGGATTATACTGTATATATAGTACATCAACACCACTTGGTATTTACTGTGACCCTTGTTTGCTCTTAGCCTGATGATTGCCATCTGTGTTTCAGGAGGTGTGCGTTCACGAGATTAGCAAATTGGATGGTCTTAAAATGGTCATGCAAGGCTACTTGTTCCACTTTATTTGAGGGCAGATTTTATTTACAAGAATGTTAACAAAGAGTAAAAAGAAGAATTGCACACCACAGAGCTGCAAATAGATCCAAAGCATAAAAGGTGTAGCACCGTCAGTAGTAGTAGAAAATATGAATAGTACAGCTGCTATCGACTACAAAGGAAGTACTGGGAAATTGGTAAATGTCACAAATTATCTCAAATAAACGGCATTTATAGAGCGACAAAGCGCTTCACAGTTTGCCTCTCATTCCCCCAGTCACACACATGCTCATACACCGATGGCGGGAGCTGCCATGCAAGGCACTGACATGCCCATCGGGGAGCAACTTGGAGTTCGGGGTCTCGCTCGAGGATGCTTTGACATGCTGACACGAGGGAGCCGGCAACGGAACTGCCAGCCTCGTGATTAAAGGACGACCTTTCTCTGGCTCTACCTCCTGAGCCATAGCCGCCCCAAAACACTGTTTATGCCACATAAGAACACATCTATTCAACATGAATGTTATGCATGAGGCGCAATCTGTCAGTTGATGTTGGCCTGAATGTAAAATGCATGCAAATAAAAAATGCATCTTGATATGTTCTCATGAGGACCTAAAAACATCGCATTAATGCCTCAACTATACAGTTAAGATATGGTGTTCCCAGGGCAACATGATATAATATATACTATAACATTGGGTTCATGTTAATTGAACTGATATTAATTAATAATAATCTAAAAGTCAAGACATTTTACAGATGATCATTTTTTATTCTTGGGGTGCATTTTGCCATGAGACATAATTCTAACAGGAGAAATCAAGAGTAAACCAGATTAGACAAGACAAAGTGTATACCTGAAAAAATCCCAGCCCTTCTCTTCAGGCCTTCCTCCCCCAAAACTACTGCTGCAGGACGAGTCCAAGAGAGCGTGTTGGAGTGAGAAACGCAGCGCATCCTTCCTTCATTATCAAGCCATAATGTTTTGGTACATTTTACCCGCTTAGCCTTGTGGAAGACTCGGGTCATGCGCAAATAGTTGGGATGTAACGATCCATTGATCTGGATCGATGCATCAATGCAACGATCAACGATTCAATATCATCGATGTCAGGTGCAAACATCGATACACATAATGTTTAAGATATGCCTTTATTTTGAAATTCCCATGGCATGTCTGTTTCACCATTTCTGTAAAACACAAACTGCTAGTGACATTAAAGAGTGGTGCGAGCAGCGTTAGCGAGTGATGCTTGTGGTGTAACGCTAGTAACTTTTGCAGGTATTTGCTCTAAAACCACAGAATTGGATGAAACAAATATCCATTCGATCAATTCCTACCAAAACCACGCTACAGGACAAAGTCAGAGGGATCACAAAGTACTCTGAGGAAAATGTATGTAAAGAATGTCACTGCAAACTATCAAATATTTAATCCTGAACAAAGTGTCTTCATAAGCCATACTAATGGCAAGCCTCTGGGCATGGTAATGTACAGTCTGTACTACCATGCCCAGAGGCTTGCCATTAGAATGGCTTATGAAGACAGCGCGCTGAAAGTACTCTCAGTGCACAGCCTCACAGGGAAGCAGCACTTGACAACAGTGTCATGATCGGTAGGACCTACTCTCTTCATTTGGCTGAACTCTGCTGTTCTTGATTAGATTCAACTACAATCAGTAGTTTTGGTTCAGAGACAGAGTTTCACACCAATATATCCACTTTATCCAAACAGACAACAATCAGTGCACTCGTCGCATTTCAACTAATTGTCGTGCCAATAATTAGCCACTGTGTTCACTAACGACATAAGTCTGCTCAAGCATACAAAACAAGCTCCACTTACACTCCATAAACATATTAGATTATTATCACCCCCTCCTCAGCTGCAGTCTAATGAAAATACTGACAAACTAATTTGTGTGTTGTAATAAAAACAGGGAACGACTGGATCCATGCTGCGCTTTGTTTTTAAACCCTCAGGCAGAAAAACAAGTACAACAGATACAGGTCCGTACTTTCTGTGGCTATAAATCCCTTCAAGGTTCTTCCAAGAGCAGCTCGTTTTCTGAGAGCAGCAAAATGTGCTGTTGTCAGTGTTCCTGTGGGCTAAAACGGAGAGCACAGGTCAGTGGGGCTGTATACTTTACCTAAGTATTCATTTTCCTTCTACCATAAAGAGGCTTTTAGATGCTATTATTGTTCTGAATAGGTCAGGTCCCATCGGCCGGCTTACCGAGGTATATCTGTGTGTGAAACACTGGAATGTTCTGCAGCTGAGATGAGTGAGAATTCAATGTTATCGTTCATCTATATTGTATTACATAATCTACTCTTGAACTTAATTTGTCCGGCTTTGTTGTCTTTGTTCCGAGCTGTTATGTCTGTTTCTGTGTAAGTACATTTAGGGATGCTGAGTCAAATTCTTTGTTTGTGCACAGTGTGCATACATACTTGGCCAATATAGGCAATTCTGAATACATTTGACATATTGCAACACACACTTAGATACTGGAAAATATATGTATCTCTTTCATTTTATTTCAATTTCCTGATTTCGCTATATTCCTTCGCCCTTCTTTTCTGTTGATTGACACATAACATATCGATGCTTAAAGCTGCACTATACTGTATTTCCATATTAACAACTGTAAAATATATAAAACAATGTTGGACAAAGCAATACATTTAAAGATGCCATCTTGGATTTTTAGAAACTGTGACAGGCATTGTCTTACTATTTTCTATCCTTTTATAGACTGAATGATTAATAAATAAAATAATCAGCAGATTGTTTTGTAATGAAAATATTTTGCTGCAGCCCTAAACTCATACAGTAGGGACATTTTAAGGACAACTAGATAAAAACAACCTTTGAACTGTAATGACCTTAATGTAATGTTAAGGATATATACATGATCAGTGTGGGGAACTTGGTCCACTAACGTTGAACTGCGCCTGAAGGCAGGCATTGTCTCTTATTCAGGACACATGAACAACATTAATCTCCCCTCTCCCCCCTCCCCCCCGTGATTCAGCCTATTTATCCTTTACCTACCACAGGTCACTGCTCAGACTAAAAGACAGCAACTGTTTAAAAGCCTCTTCCTTTCACTCAAACACTTACACACCTATTCTCAAGGCAGTACTTAACGCTTACATATTCTGTAGATGGATTTCGACTGAGGCCTACGTCCACACACATTCAAACACAACCTCTATTCTATGAATGTCAGAGGTGTATAAAGCTGCATTTGCCACAGCTGCTTTGTCAGGCTTTAAAGCTCAAACCTTTGGAATAGATATTTCCAGTTCTGACTGAAGAACAGGTGCCCATTATCGCCGAGAAGAGCAAAGCGATGAGCTGAATGTTAACATTTTACTCCACCCTGGAGACGGCGAGTTCAGATCTTTGATGCGAATGCGGCAAGTCTTATAAGCGCCCCTGCTCCCGTACATCATGTGAACCTCAACTGTCAACCATCGACACGCAGAGACGGGATCAAAGATAAGAGGATTCAAGGTGAAAGAACCTTTCTTCTAGCTTGTTGTGTGTGAGAGAGAGAGAGTCTGTGTCAAAAGAAATAAGTGCAGAAGAACAAAGATCTAACTTTTCAACTGCTGTTTAAAAAAAAAAGAGGAAAAAAGATTCAATGTCAAAACCGCATTTTTTTTTAAAGTCTAGTAAAGTCAAAGTGGGAGGCAAAGTGTTGTTATAAAGGCTTTAAGGTCGGTTTTGGGTCTTTTACTGACATCATAAATGAAATATAGCTAAATGAGCTGCTGAGTTTGGGAGTTGTTTTTGAAGAAATGCCTACATAGTATATTTTTAATAAAGAAAATTCATATCCTTCAGAAGTCATGACTGTTCATTTTCTGATCCTCTTAGATCAGGAAATGGAAATTAGAATATAAAAGACAGAAAAGTAAGTACACCATTTTTTATTTAAAGTGATTGTCTGCTGAATCGACAGAAACTTGTGTCTACAAAGCTTCAGTCTGATTTAAACTTTCTGTGAGTGCTTTTCTGTATTTGCATTATCACTACAGTTGATTCTGCCGGAATATCAGAATATTCCATATTTATCAATATTAAGGAAAGATAATCTGTTGTTCTTAGCTTTGATACATAAAGTCATGAATGAAGTTGAAGAACTAAACTTCCAACTAACATTTGTGGGAAATAACAGGAGTATATATATATATATATATATATATATATATATATATATATATATATATATATATATATATATATATGCTATGGCTGGGTTTACAATATAAGCAGACAAAATCAAAATTGTAAACCCTTCTAATAACCTCACCATGGAGTTCCCCCATGTCAGATGCCTCTAATTCCCTCTCCTAGCTGAATTCCTATTTAAATGGGATGGGGGTCAATGATCTGTGCATGTGATGGAAGAGTGCATTGCTGAATGCAATACATGATTACAAGTCAATGGGCATATATTCCATCAATCAATTCACCATTTAAAAAAGTAGGTAGTAATAATCTCATAATCCCTGGAAAAGGCAATGCAACAAGAGTAACTGCAGTTTTATATCATTTTTTAATTTTGAAACACTTTTAATGATTTTGAAGAAAACGTTTGTTGAGGATAAGTTTTATTCTAAATCTTAGTTTAGAGATAAATTCGCAGCCGGGAGCTTTTAGTGAGCGGTTTGTCTACTTCTCTACAAATGCATACCTGTGACGGCGTGAAACCCGACATCCTGAAGGCAGCGTGGACCAGAGGAACTTCAGCTTTCAGCAGCATCTCCACATAGTGAGCTGTACACCAGTAAACAGGAGGGATTCCTGATTCAGCTACTTCCACAGGAAAATGGACCTGTCATGACAACCACACGCGTTTTCATCTCAGAACATTTTTAGATTTCAAGTTGATTTCTGTATCTGTAAATATGTCCACGTTTGCTTGCATTACTCATGGACATTCAAACCAAAAACAACAGACACATCAATTACAAGCTCCTTGTTTTGTACTCAGTGCTGGTATGGAGATAAAAACTGTTTATTTTGAGCAAATTAAATACAAAGAGGACGCTGCTTTATATTCACAATTTCACCGAAGGTTGCTGCTGCCTCTTAATTATTTGTGCCCTTTCTGTTTTCCGTGATATTGACAAAATCGACCATGTGGAGTACTTTGAGATCAACTGCTCTGCAGAGAAATACACCGGCTGCATCTGCATCATAAGCCAGTCTCGACTTTGATGTTAGAAGACAAGATGACAGAGGGCGGTGTAATGATAAAACTTCTCCCCTGCAATTTACAATGATTGAAACCACGCTTCGTTTTAGACTTCTTCCGCAAACTTAAATTCTTTTACTCTTTTATTCCCTCATTTATCTCTCTCAATTGCTTTGTTTCGTTTGTTTTCCCCCCATGTTGAAAGATGAAGACAGAGTCAAACTGAAAGTCATTGTAAAAAAATCTCTCATGATTCATCATCATCTCTATTTAATTATGTTTTCCGTGCTGTGATTGTTGACGTGCTTTGTCTGAAAGAGGAGGGATTAAATGAGATGGACGTCGAAGCTGTTGAGGCAGGTTTGAAACGGACATGTTTATCAAAAATCCAATATGAAGAAAACAGTCACATGAACTCTGTCAACACCACCTAAAGATGCAGATATCAAAAGCTACCCAAAATATGTTGGTGTTAAATTACTGCATACTCAAATACTAGCTATTGTAGTTTTGCATACACAGTACTGTAGTCATGTTTGGACGTTGTTCTACTCACAGAGGCATGTATCCTCGCTGGCCAGAGGAAGGCAGAGGTCAGCAGAGAGGACAGGTTGAGTAGCAAACCCAGAGAGCGGTTCATGTCTCCAGCCATGATCAGGAACACTGTGGAGGCCAGCCAGTCGTGGCCGGGATAACCGTCCCGCTGAGTGACTGGAGGGCCAAGTTAAAGAGCCAAAAGGAACCGATGGAAAAGACACTCTGATTCACAGCAATGCTAAACAAACATAGCTCTTTAGATTAGTTTTGCAATATGAAAGTGGTCCATTGATAATAAATGGGACAGATGCAGGCGGACCCATGCGGCTCTTAAGTTGCATTAAAAAAAAGAGCCTTCTGTATGCACAAATTGAATTGATAAAAGCTATAATGAATGGAAAGTACCACTTTGCATGCAAACATTTATCGGAATGAAGTAACAACCTCTGCATTTTATTACTAATTAATGCTCTACATAACTGTACATCAGAGTGGAATAGAAATAAAACATTACAAAAATCTGACTAATTTCCCTTGACATATTTTCTGGGAGCAGCAGGTGGTGTTGAATTAATTAAACCATGTAATTAGTTACAGAAATATTATTATTTATTACATTCATTGATTTTGTGTATATTTTAAAGGATTTGTAGAGATCCGGTTTATGCGTCGCAAGAAACTGAGTGCTAATGTGTTGTTAAATAAAGCATTGCACTAATACCAATTTACTGTCAACTCACACTGCAGAGTGTCAACCACGGAGTTAGTAATGCTTTGACAATCAATTAACCCTGACGCACCAGACCATTATCTCTTCACAGAAAAGACAGCCTCCCACAGACACAACTGCAAAGATCTAGTTCTCTGTGTGAATATATGATTTTGTTGTATGAGGAGTCAAGAGTGAATCCTGTGAGAGATTCAGCCAATATGAATCATTTACTACAAGGTCTCACAGGTGGCACCAAGGTGGCACTGCTGCATTGTGAACACGTTACCCCAGAAATGGCGAGAATACAAACTAACACGATTGGATACACCAGGGCCACAACACAATCAGACTCTTAGTTATCTAACTTAGAGCTTTCTCGAGTGGTTAATTCGAGCTCTGGTGCATTTACTCCCCGTGCTCAGTTTCACTTCGACATTGTAAGAATTAAATCAGATCCTGCGGGAAGCAAATAACTGCCCTGATATGCAGGTTCTGTTGAAAGAGAACTGTGGAGCTATTAGTCGGAGAGTGAGAAGGCAATCTGGCTTTACTCCAAACAACCTCAGGCTAACGACACACAGTCTTCTATGTCTTTCTGCTGATTTGCTGCCTTAGAATAATGTAAACCTTCAACTTTTGTTGAGGCAAAATGCACACAGGAATATTTAATATGCAATTTACCCTTCAAACAGTCACTGGATGTAGTGTAACAGCATGTCAAATATGCTTTACAAACTCAGAAATGATTCAGGTGATAAATACTGAAAAGTGGGGTTGGTTTGTTGGACCACTTGGTCGTACCTCTTCATGCTCTTTGAAATGGATTGGCAGACCAACCTTATCTATTTGTAGTACACTCTGTCAAGACATTATTTTTGAAATATAAATAAAACAGAGCTTGAAAAAAAAAAAAAGCTTTTGATCCATCATCACTCAGACTAAAAATACTGACTTAATGAAACAACTTCTCCTCCTCTCTAAAATCAATATTTTTTTAATTTCCTTAATTTAAATTGGAGACTGCTACTAAAATCAGATCAATGAATTTAAAAACAATGTGGACTTTCTCGAAAAGTTTCAAAAGAAAATAAAATCGCATCAATGTATTGTATACTACCCAGCATCCTCGATAATGTCTGGAAGAATGGAGTTGAGACTATTGTCTAAAGCCAAAAGAACTGCCTTCGGTCAGTTGACAAGGAAGCACAGCGAAACACCAACACCACTAACGGCATGTGGCCGGCTGTCCAGCATGTCACGGGCAACAAAAGCAGCAGCGCCCCATCATGCGTCAAGGCCACGTTGCCAGATGAGCCGAACACCTTTTTGTGCTTGCTTTGATCTCCTCAACAGAGTCAGCTGTAAAGTCTGCCCAACCTTCAGAGGACAGGCCACTCTCAGTATCCACAGCGGCCGAGAGGAAAAACCCTGTGAACGGGAGTAAAGAGAGGCGATTACATCCTTGGTCGTGTGCGAAGAACATGTGCCAACCAGCTAAATGAAGTCCTCACTGTCACAGGAAAGCGTTCCCATCTGCTTCAAGACAGTCACCGTCCTCCCTGTAACTAGAAAATCTGCAGAGTCCAGTCCAAAACGACTACAACCCGGTGGCACTCACCCCCAATGCTTTGTGGGACTGGTTCTCCAGCACATCAACAACAACATCCCAGCCAGCCCGGACCCTCACCAGTTTGCATATACAGAGCAAGCAGAGCCACAGAGGGTGTCGTCTCCACTGCTCTCCACTCAGTCCTCACTCATCTCGAAACACCGACATCATAATGTTGTTCCTTGATTTCAGCTTAGCATGCAACACAATTCATTCAAGGAAATCAGTCTCGCAGAGTAGTGCTCAGAGAACAACCTTCCGCTCCACATCAGGAAAACCAAGGAGCTGGTTGTTGATTTTAGTGCCAAAGGCTCACGCCTCTGTCAATCTGTTTTAGATTAGTGAAGACTATCTCTGCTCAGTGTTTTCATGTTCAATGTTCCATACAAAAGGAAACTTTCTGAAGGACAGAGAAGGCCTATCGGTTGCTATTTAGGACAAAGGCAGGCTGAACTGAGTAATATAATCTGTATTGTGTTGATCAGACAGAGACCGACACTATCAGTTCCTCGTTGTCCCTCTCACAGCGAGACTGGTGAAGTTAATAATCCAACCTGTCACCACACACACACACACACACACACACACACACACACACACACACACACACACACACACACACACACACACACACACAGTCATCTGTTGAATGAGTAAAAAGATATTGGATATTAAATGAAAATCAAATGTAAGTATGATCAACATTTGTGAGGTCATGTTTTTATAGTTAAGTCAGCATGTATGTGTTAATGTGTATGGACTTGACATGGTCATGGAAAGTCATCCGATTCAATTTAAGGTTATGGTGGAACCCTAATACACATTTTTGGACTGAAATCACATATTAATGTATTTAAACGGTGTAGCCCAAGACAATGTGACAAGACAAAATGACGGAGGGGGTGAATACCTCACCAGTCACAGTCGACCCACTCTTCACGAGTGCAGATGTGGACTCTATAAAGGATACTGAGCTCTGAAGCAGGTTTGACTCTCTGTGTGGACAAGAAGATCTTAATATGCTTCATGAGCAGAGTCAGGTCATCCACAGCATCTTCTGTCAGCAGCTTGAGGTAGCTGCCGTACCTATAGATGAAAGACAACAGAAGCGATATCTCACATGTGCTGTGCCGATCAATCTTCAATAGGTTTGTGTGTTCCACAGTTTTAGTGAATATTTGGTATTTTACCACAGTCAAATATGATCTCTGCATGTTTTGAGGGGAATCACAAGTGCAGCTATTAAAGCTAATGCTCAGTGTGCTATTAAACTACACTTGTTCTCTATTGCTCATGATAAACCCAACTCTTGTGGACTGTATCAGATACAGTCTTATACTTAAAACACAAGACAATGGGATATCTATTCATAAAGAGACAACAAAATACAAATACACTAAATTGCTCCTCAAAATGTAATTCAACAATCTCTAGGATTAATTATTAATTCATGTCAAACAACTTTTAATCCTTTAAGACGCGGTGCTCTTTGTGGGAGCGCTCACACACTGTGTGATGTAAACATGGCATGGTGTTTCTGAACATGCTCTGAAACTTTGTATCTAGCAAGCTCCCTTCAGCAGAGCACAGGTGGGTTTTTGTTCCTCTGAGGGACACACCTTTGTGAGCTGTGGCCCTCACATAGCCCATTGCTTGTTGTTGCACTCTATTTCAATCCCTTGTCTGGCTAGATCTTTCTTTTTTTTAAATTATTATTTCTTCAGCATTGGCCTTCTCCAATTTTTCTTTTCAGGTACTAATTTTCAGCTACAAAAAGAACGAACCCCTTTCCTCTGTTACAGGATGCATAAACGATGTGAATGCACAAAAGACATCAACACACAAGTATTGAGCATTTCTAAATCACATAGTCAGCGTAGAGATAAGGTCATGGTGAAAATGTGGTCGACACAGGACTTTCACTCAGGGAAGAAAGTCAACGTTGCCTGAATATACGTACGTCATTTTTAATTAACAAAAGAAAACATACTTATTTTAAGCCAAACCATGATGTTTTAGTTTAAGTAGTTTTGTTGCATTTTCATTTTGTTTAAATTGACAAATTTAACTACATAATTAAAACTGCGACCGTAATGCAGGATCAAATGCATTCCCCATAAAACAAAATTGAGAATGCAGTTTAGTTGAGACAGGGTTGGCTGTAGAAATGGAAAAATAAGGCTGTAGACTAAATCATCTTACATGCCGTGTTCGGGAATAGGCTCTCAAGTCAGCTCTGATTATAGAGTGAAATTGCTTGCTGTAAATTGAAGTGAACTGTAGAGGACGTTTTAGAGGTAGTTTGAATATTGGTTAATGTTGGAGCATTGCTGTGGCTCTGAATATAGGGAAAGGTTTGAACATGACTTGCAGCAGATAGTTGCTTGTACCACAGTAGTTTTTTCCAGTATCAAACTGAGGTTAATGTACCTTTTTTTTCTTTTCGCAGAATTCAACTTTAGAGGTATTTTCTTAAGCTGCAGTTACTGATATGAAGCTTTCAGATCAGAGAGTTTGTGCGCAGCAGGACTCTCCTTTCATCCCAGGTTGCTGGCGTCAGAAAACGGTCTAATTAAATGCAGGTTCAAGAGCTGGAGAAAAAACACTTAGCTGTACATACCTGAGACAGGTGTTAATCCCCAGCTGCTCCACAGATGATAATACAGCACTCTTTACGCTCTTCTCCTCTGCTGTAAAACAAGGCAATTTAAAAAAGGAGATGTGGTTGTTACCAGGCAAGGCAATACCCAGACAGGGGAATATGGCTGACGTTTTTTTGGGGAACAACACTCCCTAGACATCACTAACGTTACGACGGCAGAGAATTGAGAAACATGAGAACGTCTCATGACTTGCTACTTACAAGACACTGATGTGATGTTGTGTCTGGGTAATTTCATAGTTGGCAGTTTTACAGCGGTTGTTTGCCATTTAATTGTGATGTTTGTGAGGCAGCATGGCATCAAGGTGACTTGGGTAATTCCGCTATCAGTCAGCCACGGGTAATTTCACAGCAACATTTTTGATGGTTTAGAGCAGTGGAGTCATCACTCATGATTTTAGGAGTGTGGCGGACTTTTGGAAGAAACTACAGTATGAAATGTTGGCCCCTGTGAGAAAGCCCCTTATCTCAGGACTTTATCTGTATCTGTGGAGTGAGATACTACAGCAGCTGGAAATCCTGCAGCAGGGCAGCTTTGGATCCACATGCCACAGCTTTGTACAGATCGTTGAGCTATCAGTCTCCCCAGCTGCTCTCATGGGCTCTTACTTAGCCCCATTAAGTGTGCAAAATCATAAAAATATATTAGTTTTTGGAGTTACAGTTGTAATTGTGAGGCAAGAGCGATGAATAAAGCAATAACTGCGGGAGGTCTGATATTTTGCTTTAGAAGATGTTTCCACTGCTTCCTGGCTTTGGGGGAAATGAATGTTATTACATTTGCGCTAATGGATCCCCTGCCTCAGACAGTTTGTGGTGAGATGATGAGAATATTTTGATAATTAATAGAAAAAGTATGATCCAGACAGCATCAGCTGCAGGAAAAACTTGAAATCTAATTTACAGACTAATGGTGCAGAAATATGAAAGGGAAATGATAATACGATCGCTCTTATCTACATATCGAAGTGATAAGTCAACATTGTTACCCTTGAAAGATCGGAGCTGAGCAACGTAGATGAATAACAGGCCATCAAATCCTGTTCTAATTGATAGAAAATAGCTTGTGACAGAGGCATGAAGCAGTGGCAGAACAACTGGAGCTGTATTTTCTCTCATCACATATTAACATTTCTGAAAACCTCTTGCTGATGGCAATTACTGTCTAATGGAGATGAATGCTCTTCTGTTGTATTTATTCCCTCCCTCCCCGTTCCTCTCTGCTCATTTCCCTTCCAGCATTGTGCCACCCGAGTCTATTTGAGAGTTTGTGGTAACTTTAATCACAACCATTTAAACTTTCTTACAAAGACCAAACAAAAGTTGTATCCTTGACATTAGTTGGTTCACTTCCAAGCCAACATGGAGGAGAAGTCCGATTGCGATCAATATCTGCAGGTCCATGACAACTTCTAGTGTGGGATATGTTTAAAATTTTCCCGAACAAGCAAATAAGTGGCGCTTGAAACTATAAGCTAGTTTTTGTAAGAAGTCACAAGCCAAATACAGGTATCCCAACATTTAAAACCTTTTCAACACTTTGTCTTTGAGGAGGCTCTCCAGGTCAATAAGTATATCCACAATCAGGCAAATCTCAAATCTCTACAATAGGACATAAAACATATTCGGACTACTCCAATGGAACAAAATGTTCCAGTACTGTCAATAAAAACACATCATGCACAATATGAATCCCCGTTTGCTCTGGAGTTTATTATTTGGGGTTTTGAGCCGCACTGATCAAAAGCTATAAAAAACACACTCAAAATATACCCGGTTTAACCAATCGTCACCATGCAACGCATGAGGAAACAGACTCTCGGCATGCTGCGATGCGGAATGACGAATGCAAGGCATCTCAGTGTTCACAGATGCACCATTTCATGTCTGCAGATATAAGCTATGCACGCTACCGCTGACCTGTGATACAATTTGGAACAACGTGCACGCTGTCCAGTCACACCGCCAACAACAGCTGCTCAACTTTGTACAGCGTTATTGGAAGTGTGCGACGCGACTTCCGATGGGGGAAATCAACACCCTGGTCACTTCCGTGCCCTGTTGGGTGAACGCGCTGATGAATGCTTACGCTCATCCATTTGTTTTATTTTGCTGTCTGATATCCTGTTTGTTGTGAAATGATAATCCTGAATGAATATATCCAATGTAGGATATAAAGACGTGGATGTAAACTGTAAAATGTCCGGTATCATACAACCACGAGAATACTAGTTCAAAGTACTACTTTTTATCCAGTATTTAAATTTTTTTTGCAAATCGTATCTTGGGAATGACAAGATTATAATTCGTCGTATGCAAATACGGACAGACTTGTGGTTTTCAGATATTTTTGCTCTGCGGTTGGTTGGCTAAAATAGAGAAAAAAAAATAGATTTTACCAAAAGCAGAATGTGGTAAGAAATGTATTTAAATGAGGATTTATTTAACAAAGTGTAGATCTCCGTCTAAGCTATTAAGATGTAACAGTCACATAAAAAGGTGCTCTCTCTCTCTCTCTCTCTCTCTCTCTCTCTCTCTGTGTTTCAAGCCATCCAATTTCAACAGGCAGCTAAAATAATGAGACTGCTTGACAGCTGCCTTCAGGAGTCTGGCCATGGAGGGTGAGGAGCTACAACTCAGGACAGTGACTGACAAAGTTAATACTTGCCAAATGAGTCCGCTCTCTCCGTACAATGGGAGCACCCAAGTAGGGCAGAGTGGCTGAGACTGTAGTCAACGTCGATCAAACACTAAGAGGAGCCCACTACCACCCGTACCCGACACACACACACACACACGCACATGCACACACACACACACACACACACACACACACACACACACACACACACACACACACACACACGACTGGCAAATTGCAGAATTCAACGAGAGCCATGACAGCCGTCTGGTCTCCTCAGAGGCTGTTAGGTGGGAGGAATATTAGAGGGAAAAATGAGATCGCAGCATGTGTGTATGAAATAGAAAGTACACCAGACAACCTTCATTTTAAAGCAATGGAGAGATGCAGAGACGGATGCTAATATGACAATTTCATAACTGATTGATGCTGGGGCAGACGGTGCCAAACTGATTTCAGGGTGTCACAGATTGTACACAGCTTCTATGCAACTGTACTCGCTGATGGATTTTCTGCCAAGTTGAAACATGTCTGACCAAAACCAACTGCTCAGATGAGACTTGTGTTAGCTCTTGTCTAAAATCATGTATTGTTTACTTTCGGTTATCTTGTTCCATCTTTCCCAACACCTGTGACGCATTTCTGCTAAATGATAGATTGCAGTGCATTACAGTCCATTAAAGTCCCCTCCACTCAAAGAATAATTTAGTTACGCCACTTTACTGTGCATGACGCATGTGCAGATTTTGATACATTTCATCTGCTGAAGGTCAAAGTTATTCTGTGCCATAAATCAGTGATTGAGGGCGAGCGCAGCATCGTCAGGGACACTGCTCATAGACTGTTTGTGTCGGCCCTCCTCCCCTCTGAGAAGCGCTGGAGGAATCTCCGTTCCAAGACAGACAGGCTCAGGAACAACTTCTTCCCCTCAGCTGTCACCATACTAAACTCTGCAGCACGATGATAGCCACCATCCCCGGTTGGTGAGAAGAGTGCCAGGAAGAAGCTGTTGTATTGGGAGTCCAGTAGTGTTATTTTTTAATGGAAAGGCTGAATAGCTGATTTCGACAATGTGGAAGAGGACGAACCATCCCATGAGATTTTAGAACGAACCTTCTCCTTGAGTGAGACTTGATTGGACACAATAACAAACAGATAAAGTGAAAGTAACATAAAAACGTTGTATTTCTCGACGTGGTAATTTCCATAATGTTGTAAGACACTTATGACAATCTGAATCCGTCAGTTGCAAAAACAAACTCTTTTAGAGGGTGACTGTGGCTCAGTGGTTAGCATGCCTGTCTTTCAATCAGAGGCTCAGTGGTTCAAACCCCGGCTCCGCTAGTCCATATCGATGTGTCCTTGAGCAAGACACTTAACCCCGAATTGCTCCCCGTTGCTGTGTCTAAGGTGTATAGAAAAAAATGTAAGTCGCTTTGGATAAAAGCGTCAGCTAAATGAAATGTACATTAAGGGTGAGGCATTTCCCAATCCAACCAATTTCGCTGCCGTCGACTGCAGTGCTCTTTATCAATAATGGACCAATTTTCTAAAATTGATCAATTTAAAACTAGTTTGGAAGTTAATCATCGTCCAGGATGCAGCTTACACAAGTGTGTTAGACTAGGAAATTAACTTTTAAGAGAAGAGAGATGTGTGTACATCAGTTTATTCCTGAAAGCTTTGATTGCTTGGTAATCATTGTTGCTTCCACCAAACTAGCTGCATCTACAAATCTGTTGCATTTCAGGTTGAAGATATAACAGAATCTTTCTTCTTCTGTTTTTGTATCAACCTGATTTTTCAAGTTAGTTGTCGTCTATGATGCAAAATATAAGGATACACATTTTACAAGAAGAATTCATATTGATCTAATGTGTAAAATGTGACAGGACTAGACCCTATAAGTGTCCAATGTAAATAACATTATGTAAATTGTAAAATGACTGAAGTATTTAAAAAAAACTAAAATGTCAACTAAAATATCAACAACTTTGAAGTGTGTGAGTGAACTTAGATAAATAATTCATCAAAACAAACACTTCTAAGATGCTTCATCAATGTGGCCTCAGAGGAGACATGCCTCTGTGCTGATACTGATAAAAGTCATCCAATACACTGTGGGGAGATATTTAAATCTGCAATGGAAAAATGCATTCAATATTAGAAATAAACAAAATAATAAAAACAAAAAGATTCATTACTACTAGTCTCCGTTCGGTGATTGGGCCGTCTGCTTGGCTCCCAGTGTTGCTGTTTGGATCGCATGCTTGGCCCTTGGAGGTGCTGCCTGCAGCGTTGTCAACAACCGCTCATCGCTTGTTGACTCAAGGGAATGAAAGAGAAGCTTGGTAGAGACGATAGGATTTCAGGCATCCGGAAGCAAAAGTAAATTGCAGTATATGAGCTTTTAAAGGTCCACTGAGGACGACATGCTGGAGTCGGCGAATCCCTAAAACTCGCTCTCGCTGCTGCTGTCGTTTGTTATTAGCTAGATTATCAATTTACTTAGTTTGCTAGTGCTGCATACTTCACCTCATGCATTTAGTTGGCAGTATCAGTACATACTGATTGGGTATGTAGTTTTCAGTAGTATGCAAATTTGAATACAGGCGAGGGGGGTGTGGCTTAAAACTGGCCAGGGCTTAGTGGAGTTAGTTAGCAGACAGCAACGTAGTGTCATAGATTAGTCTGGCAATGGCAAAGTGGTGCTGATCCTGTAGGCTCGTTGACTCCAGGAAAGAGAAGGAAAGGGCGGCTGTAAAGTTATCCAGCATTCATGTAACGTTGGCACGCTACATCCAGCATCTAAAGTGAACTGCGGTCAATGAGCCGCTGTTTTCCCGCTGTGGACGTCATGCTGGAGTGCAGAGCCCTGGAACTTTGCTCCTGCTGCTACACACAGCGCTGCACTACTTGTTTATTCAAATATAATTGATATTGAACGCGCCAAATGTCCAAAGGTTGCACCAAATTAGACAAAACACTCCCTTGGGTTTGTGTGTAGATCTGATAAGCAGTTCCTGGGATATGCAAAGAACACAGACAGACAGGCAAAGATCCTTGCTTTGTATTTAGATATAGTTAGATCTAGACTTTATTTCAGAAACATAGACCCACGCTGCTTTTTATTGTCTTCTTGCCACAAATGATTGGCTAACTAATTATACTACTGTCATGCATTATCTGCTCTGGGACATTTGGCTCACACACACACACACACAAAAACCTGCATTACAGCTAATACTAATATACCAGGGAAAGTGCATTTGTTTATGAAGTTGGCAGGTATCCATTTAAATTTCAAACAGGAAACCTACGTCAATGTAGCAGTTATCTCCAACTAGGACTGGTTTATGTAATGTTATGGATATGTATTCGACAACAACTGATTCAACAAATTAGATACCTGACGAGGGCACAATATAAATTAGAAATCACAATATTGCCATGATTCAGTGCTGTTCACTGATTTGCAACATTGTTCACATTGTCCAAATACATCCAGATATCTTGAAGTAATACTGTAAATGATTCATATTGTACTAACCAACTTCCACACTTTTTTTTAAATCTGTAACATCTCTTCAATATTGCTGATAAAAGCCTAATATTACAAGTGGGATATAAATTGATTTCAGAGACATTCAAATGTTCTTAAAAACACTGTTATGAGAAGTAGAAAAAAACATCAGCAGTACCGGAGAACAGTACCATGATTAATCTGTCTCTACAAGATTGATGATCAGTGAAGGGAAGCTACCGGGCTTTTATCACAACTATACGGCAGTCAGGACATTTTCTGAGTTTAAAAAGCTAGAGAGAAAACTGGTCACATCTGTCAAGGTGTACTGAGTCGGACATAATGGGAATGACTGATGCAATAACTCGTCTAATTGCCAAAGGCAATCAGGAGATGGATGAGGACAGCTGAGCTTTTATTCAATTCCAGTCAGGCTTCCATCTTATCCTCTCATCAGCCACCAAATCAAAACCATACAATTTTCTACAGAATAGAGGGTGCAGTTTTACAGATAATATACTGTTAATGTTATTTCAGTTTTTTCCCACTTTTCCAAATATCGGGTTATCACACCGCTCAGCCTACCCGGGAAAGTGTATTCTAGGGTGCTGGAAAGGCCTCTGACCGATAGTCAAACCTTAGTTCCAGGAGGAGCAAGCTCTGGACCAGTGGACCAGTGGACCAGTAGTAGCTCCCTGGCAGGGCAGTTGGAGGAGCAATGGGAGTTTGCTCATCCAGTCTACATGTGTTTTGTGGACTTGGATAATGCTTTTGACCGTGCCCACCGGATAGCATGGTGGGAACCCGGGGTCGTAGCTACAAACAACCTGGTCCTTGTACACCAAAGTGAGAGCTCAGGCTTCTCACTTGATTTATTACCTCAGTAAACATTGCAAACACAAGTTTATGGTCTCACTCGCTTGTTTCAAGTCTTCTTTAATATAGCTAGATGCTCATTTAGTAAAATGATGGTCCCATTTAAAGTCAAACAGAACATAAAGCGGAGTATGCTTCAGGTCAGGCTTACTGTGATTGACAGGTGTATCCGGAGCCGTATACGCCGTCTCTATGTCTCTCCTCCGCATTCCAAATGAGGTAACTTCAATTCACTGATTGCGGGAAAAAACAACATGGCGGCGACCATCGTCCAAAGTGATGGCGACAGAATGTCCTAACTCAAGGCTTCAACATGGCAGTCCACAAACCAGTGGGTGACATCACGATGACTACGTCCACTTCTTATGCACAGTCTATGTGAGAGCTCTGTCCAGATACTTAGCACAAAGTCAAACACGTTTCCAGTGGGGGCCTCCATCAAGGTTGTCCATAGTCACTGATTCCCACCTATTGTTTATGCGCATAATATATAAATATCTCTTTTCAGTTTAGAGGGGCTGAGTCAGGGAGAAGCAGCTGACTACACTCTGTCGGATGTCTGCACTCAGGTTCATCCTCTCCAGTGCTTAAAGCAGTCGCATTGTCATAATAATGGTAATATTACAAATCAGTGCCAGATGATTGCACAGACATTATTTGAGCAGGGGTATAAAGCACTGTTGAATCAATTCCAATGTAATGTTCCTTATTTCCAGTGATAAATTGATTTAAAAACATACAGTACTTTATATTTAAAACATACAGTACTCTATATTTTAAATCTGTGATTATTTACACAAATATAGCAGGCATCATGTTAAACTTGTTTAAACATAAAGGACTAATTCCATTTATTCAGGGAACACGTGCTAAGGGTATTTGGGAAAGTATTTGTTGCTGCATGTTAGAAGTAATACAAGCAGCTCACTACTTTCTGTTGTTACAGTTAACAACAACACAAAGTGTGGGTGAAGGCCATGATGTTACCATCTTCTGTTTTAACTGTATCTTGTAAAAAATATGTAAAATGAGACAGAGATATGCAATTAGTACTTCAGTATGCAAGGTTTTCTGGGTATTCACTAATTAGCAGCTTTTCTTTGGAGCTGCCATCAGTCTGATCAAGTTGTTTAGCCCAACGGCTACAAAACAAGCCAACCTACTAAAAATCATTCACGCGTTTGATATGGGAAACATAACACATTATATAACCTGGGGTAAACTATGCACTGATATTTAGGAAGAATTTCTCCACGTTTGTACCCGTATGCCAGCCCACAGGGACACACAACACTGAGGTGTGTCAACTAAGACGCCTCAACAATACTCAGAGCCTTCAACATCTCAAGATGACTCCCATCCAACCCCACATTGTACCAGCTACTCATACATCCATCACTATGTGTGTGTTTTAAGCCCTTCAGGGATTTAATAAATCAGGTTGCACCGTTACAACTTAAGAAATGTTTTAGCTAGTATGAACTTAAAATGTGTAAATCTGTTGTTAGGAAAAATCTTCAGTGCTGTCTAATGAAGCGCAGTT
Source organism: Taurulus bubalis (assembly GCF_910589615.1). Classification (NCBI taxonomy): domain Eukaryota; kingdom Metazoa; phylum Chordata; class Actinopteri; order Perciformes; family Cottidae; genus Taurulus; species Taurulus bubalis. Next base: position 32,774,880 of record NC_136591.1, on the reverse strand, counting down.
TGCTAAGTAAGTAAGTTTAAGTAATATTCATAGTTTATAATGAAATATCCAATCAAAGTCAGCTAACTGACAGTATTCCGTCAGCTGTTATTAGTATAACATTTTGTATTTTGAGGTATGTTGTGTTATATTTGTCAAATGTAACATAATTTATCAGGTCAGATATTTCAACCCGATTCCATATCTTACTCTTCACTCTACACAGGTTACACAGGAACAAGCTACGGTTAATGTTTTGATTAATCAGCTACACAACAGTTGCACTTGAAACAACTAATCTCTCAGTAAGAACTTGCTTGTGTGGTACAACCCGTTATAATGTCATCGATAAAACAAATTGCGTTAGAATTAGGCTTAAACTTAAATTTGAATTTATAAACAGTGTGTGCGACCGCCTCCTGGTGCCCTGGCACTGTTGAGCTTTTTGCCCATCTTGACTTACACCAGAGAGGCCAAACACAGCAACTTTGTGTCAGTCGAGCTTGTCAGTCAGGAGTTCCTCAAAGCATTCTTTCGACAGCTTGATAATCATTCCAGTGAAGGTCAACAGTTCTCTTGCCCCTGCTGAAAGCAGCCTGGCTAACGTCCTACATCCCATTCCTATGGACTCATGTCAAGTTCCCTAAAGCTATAGTCCAGATCAGACCTCCTGACCAGTAAAGCAAAATGTAAGCAATGTGGACTTAAAGACAAAGATCCTTACAGACTACATTGTAAATGATGTTAGGTTTGAAACCATAGAACTATAAAACACTCCTTTAACTCAAAGAATATCTGGTAACACTTTCTATAGGGCCAAGTCTAATACATTTTAAACATAACTATAATAAGTTCTAATCTGCTTATAGCACTGTATACTTCATAATGGTGTATACTATGAAGCATTTTATAATGATATAAGGTGAACTATCATAAGACTTCATAATTGCTAGTCACTCACTGACATTTTAATATAATGATTTCTTTACTCTACAGAAAGCAAATAATGACCACTTATTGTGACTTATAACCAGCTCGTAATGTTTACATGCCCATACCTTAGGAAATTCATCACTTCAATTACAGAACCCAATGCACACTTGGGCAATGTATAATCACATTATAATCCATTAAATCAGTGACTACAGTACATTATAAAAGCATTGTGAACAAAAAATGTCAATGGAATTAAATGTTAAGGTTCATGATAAGATGATTTTGATGTGTTTGTAATAATTACTGTTGTTGTAAAGTATTATCATTATTTATGAGTGCTTATAACTATGATTATACAGTGTTATACAAAGATTGAAGCAGAAGTGTTTATAATGCATTACAGACGTCGCCGTCATAAAAGATTTTACCAAATGGGTAAATGTAATGTTCATACCCCAGAAAGTAATTAACAACAACGACAGAAGAGAACACAGTTGTATGTCCCATATACAAATATCATGGCTTCCCTCAGTCCTCCATAGAGTAAGTACCCTTCATTTATTTTACTTTGACTGAATTGTCAATGTATTGCTCTTCTCCACTGACCTTTGCACTGAACTGGAGCGAAGAAGCATTCTGTGGGAGAGTTGGATAGATGGGCTGCAACCTTCTCCAGAAGGTCAGCCAGCACTGAGGAGAAGAAATATAGGTACGTAAACTAAATGTATTCTAGTACAGCCTCAATAAATAAGAGTTCACAAAAAAACGAATTGAAGAATTATCATACATCCGATCCTTTAATTCCAACTATTTATAGAATGTGGATAATATCCTGTTATATAAACTACGATAGTAATCAACCCTGTTACAGTGTTAGTGGTCTAGAAAAACACATTTCCTGCGAACCATACAGTATGCATGTTTAATGTAGCAAACACAGAGTCATTGGCAGAAAAGAAAGGCCAAAAAAGTCCCATAGTTATATATATATATATCTATAAATAATTAATAAATGAAGCAGGATTAAGTCTCAACAGATAGATGTCTAACACAGAAGATCATGATTCAGCTGCAGAAACACGTGTACAATAACACCATTGCTACACTATGTAAATGTGCATCCGCTCGTATCCAATGACAACAATGCCTTTAGTGTCATAACCCACCCACAGTCACTGAAGATCTAACTGTGGTTTCAGAGGGAAACAGGTAATACACATCACACAACACAACTACAACAACACAGGAGCAGAATCTAACACCAAACATTGTCATATATACTGAACAATTTTACATTCATATTTAATCATTTGGGGATTCATACTCGGCATGTGGCTTACAAATTAAGTACAGTCCAAGCCACAGGAGATCAAGCAGAGGCCATTAAAAATGTCACTTAACACAAGTGCCACACACTTGTAGGGGCACTTCTATTATTATATTAATACATATGTGAATTGAGTGGCATTTAAAATGTGATGATTTTCTTCACAGTAGCTCTGGAAAAGACATTATTTTCCACAGGTACGTAATACCTCCTTTAACATCTTCATGAATCACTTATTATAATGTAAATATATGAACACCAGCAAAGTCTACTGGTGGTATTACATTACATTTCATTTAGCTGACGCTTTTATCCAAAGCGACTTACAATAAGTGCAATTAAGCACAGACTCAGAACAACAGGAATCGCGAAAGTACAATGTCTTCAACAAAGTGAAACCACAAAGTGCTATCAGTAAGTGCCATTTAAGTGCTACTACTGCGCTACCTTCCTTATTCAAGATGTAGTCGAAAAAGATCTGTGTATCTTTTATATACAGTTTAATTATGTACATCTACTGTCTGTAAAGTTTATGTGATCTGTAATAACTCTGTAATAAACACACCCTACCTGACTTTATTGAAACTATTTTACCGTATGGTCACTTTGGAGGCTGCAGTTTTTATTTATATTATAAATATATAGGTGTTTCTAATATTCAGTCTACCCTATTGGATATGAATATTCCCATTCACCTAAATGTGCCCATTCTTGTACTAAAATGCTAATAGTTAAAGTAACAGCACCACTTCCGGTCCATTTGAAGTACTGCATTGAACTAATTTAATCTATTTCAATGCATTTTGATGTACTTTTTACATGATGTGTAACGGCTGCTAATGATCATTGATAGCCACCTCCTACTAAGCATTTGCCTTTGGCTCGCCTCCAGTTGCCCTTTAACATTTAACAAAGCTGAATCTTATCTGGTTCTGTACTTGAAAAGGACTTGTCTCAAAGTGGCACCAGGGGAAGGCAAGCGATTTCATAAAATACTAATGTGTTAAAAAAGCATTCATCGTACGTTGACAGGCAGCGATTCTTCATATGTGATCATAGAATGGGGCTTAATGTTGAAATAAAATTAGCTTAAACTCTTCTCAGATTCCATCTTTTTCCTCCATTACTTATAAGTCAACATAAAAATAAGTTATGTTCATGCAACCTGCATGTACGTGCAACGACAAAAGCTTTAAAACATTTTTAAAAAAAAACCTTGATTTTGTTTTAATACAACAGTGAAACCAGATAACAAAACATAATCTTCACAATGCAACCCAGCATCTCATTGACATGCTGTTGAGGAAAACCAATTGAGCAATCAATACGCTGACAAGATCTTGATCATGCAAGCAGTTCTAATCATGAATGTTTTGATGAAGAGATAGTATACTTCATCATTTTCATATTGGAGCTGTGTAGAAGCCTTTCAAAACACAAGTGATAATCACAGTGTCTTTATATGCAGTTAGACACAAGTAATGTTCCATAAATTGCCTAGGAAGTTGGTTAATTTAGATTTTAATAGATTTAAATGCGACAATTCCTTTCATTGAATGTTTCTGAAAAAGTTGAATGCCAGGTTTTGCATGGTTAATGGTGTGCCAAATAAAATGGCACTTCTGCAGCAGAGGGGAGCTTAAAAGATAGTAAATCTTGATCCTGGTCTTCCAGTGATAAGCTTTAAAATGAGCGTCGTAGTGCATAGAGTGGATGCTTTTACGGGCTGAGTTCAACAGTGTGCTGATGAAAGGAAGCAATCACTGTACAGTGCATGCATTAATGACAAGATTGTCAGCCCTCCTTCATTTTGAATATATTCCAGTCCTCTTTGAATCACAGCCAATTACTCCTACGTAAGAAAAGTAGGCGGCAGTGCCATTTCATAGTGCCTGTCAATGGCAGTGATGAGGAGGTGTGTGTGGTGCACCTGTAGCAAAATGGAAGACATCAGCAGATGAAGTAGTTCCATACATAATCCACACAGCAGTATAGTTTTTCTGTTTCATATCGAGTTATTCTTTTGTTCTTATCATTATTAATTTACTCATGAACCCAAACTTTATAGAGAGCTATTAGGAAGCAAATGTTGTACAAGATGAAGGCGACTTGTTCTGTTTTTCCCCCAGTTAGCTAGTTCACTTGTAGATGCATTATTAACACATGGTGATGCACACTATGAATATACGAAAAACTAATTTGTGTGTGGAAAACGTCATAGTTACATATCTCTTTCATATCTGGCCTTTGGTAAAACGTAACCTGGACACAGGTGACCGAATGGTGCTGGTCGATAAGTAATAGAATGTAAGGATGGCCTTGGACACACAGTATGTTGTTCTTCCTCTGGCTCAGTTTAGGATACTTTAGCTGTGGTTCTGTTAACCGTCATTGTACATTATGTAATTTACACCGAATCCTCACAGCTGATTTGAAGTGACTTGAAAGTCTATGAATTCATATAAAAACATTGTCAGTCTGCCGAGTCTCGTGCTGATTACAGTCCGTTACTTATGACAAAAACAAAGACCCTCTTGTTACTTGGTTACTTCATGCATCTTGGGTGAATCAGATTAATATCCAATCTCAATAAGTATCAAAACATTCTTGAAGCCGCTGAGACGCTGATTGTAATCTGATTGCCCAAACCATCTTGGGAGGTGGTTTAAGAGACATAATAGCCAAGACGCAAGCGCAAGCTCTACACCAGCCAAGTGTAATTACGTCAGTAAGCAGTCCGTGAAAGAAAACTCCACAACATCTGGTCTGCCACTGTGTTAACGGCAGTTTAAATTGTACTGGAATTACACTGACATTAGCTGTGATTTTCTCTTTAACATAAAAGCATCTCCAAAAGGATGTGTGCATCTGTTCTCTGGCCAGTTCAAACATTGGATAGTTTGTGTGGGTGAGACAGCATTGAAATGTTTGAGTGAGGGATTGGCGTGACTCAGATGTCATGAAGACGATAACAGTTTTGGCTTGCATGAAATCCATGAATGCAATTCATCCAATGTTCGTTTATGGATCATTATTAGCTTGATATCTGTTAACTGATAAAGAGCACAAGTTTACCCTGATTTGAAACCAAAGACAGACAATCAAGAAGCAGAGATTGCACCCTTGGTGACTAGAAACATGTATTTCAGTTCATTTTAAATCTTTATTATTAACTTTTTGTTTTTAAATGTAAAAAAAAAAGTTTAAATAAAATAGAAATGTTAGTAAATTGCCAGTTATACTCTCATGCCTTAGTCATCAGCAAGGTTCTTTAAAATGAAAAAATTGGCCGAGATATATTATCAAGATGAACGCTATGCTATCATTGTGCTACTAGAAGGTAGAACGTCCAAATCTGCAGCAACCCAGTGAACCAGTGGCTTACCCTTTCCAGTTAAGATGTTGGGTTTGGAGGTCATGGCTTTGCAGTACTGTCTCCGGCAGATCTCCATCCAGCTCTCCTCATTCTTTAAGTCTTTAGATAATGGCAGAAATGTACTGATCTCAGGGTCTGTATGAGGAAGAAAAACAACTATAGATATAGAAATCACAATAATGCACCTTCACCATAGCAGCTACATACATTTCCGTCTTACCCTGGGAGTTATGGTAGATCTTTGGTGAGTCCAAAGTGTAGCAGTGAGGTAGAGGATAGCTTGAAAACATGGGCCAGGGGTACGGCTCTTCTCCCTGGAATAAGCAGATACATAAATCTGATTGACCATTTTGACCACCTCATTACATCCTAATGCAATTATTACAAACAACATACAAGATTAATTATATTTTCATTGTTGTCTTTAATTTGTTTCTGCACCACACTGAGTAGATAAATGCTTTGGCTGTTTATGAGTGTGCTGGGTTATTGATGTGGCATTATGTTGAATTGTTAGTATTGGTTTAAAATTTAAAAACATTTCAAGCTATGAACAGGGCAGGACAGTTACTCAGAGATTAGTTAATTAATTAGTAATTGTTTACAGAGCTGGCAGCAGTTATTTGTATGCCATCATTTGTTTCCACCTTTCCATCTTAATTTGTTTTTCTTTGGAACCCTATGGCATTTAGTCTTGCATTAATTATGCTGGTCATGTCTTAGTTTAAAAGTAGTATAACAATTGAGTCATAGCTCAGCATGTGACTTGCCAAAATAGAGTGCTCTAAATGTTAACAGGGTTTAGAAAGCAGGTCTGTTCATCCAACGGTCTGTGCCCCCCGCTCATGATAATCCCTGCTGGTATTTGAGTCTGCCTCTCAGGTGATGCGCTGCTCTTATGATTTTAGAAGAATATGCACAGAGCCCTGTATGTTGGTAAGTTGCTGATGATTGCATACAATCCTTATACAGCTTTGGAACTCTGCTATTGTTGATTTTGAGGTTCTGAACTTTTCCCCTTTTTCCTAAAAAGAGTTTATAAAGAAATAGACATCACACATTTTCTCTTTTTCTTTATTTAAATAACAATCATACTCAGACTGAAAGCTATCAGATTCAGCCCTATAAAAGCCGACATGTAGAATAACTGAGTATCTTTAAGAAGTAAACTGTAGAATGGTACCTCAGTCCTGCACAGAGCACAATGAGACGATTACATGTGTGTGTAATGTCCCCTGGTGAATACAACCAACAGTTTTTTATAAGAAACATTCATTATTGCCTCGCAGTTGGATGCCTCCACCAACCAGTCACGATGCAGTTTTACATCCATCTGTCCAAAATATTATCATTTGATAATTTTGTCCCATGACATAAATAGCATATTCATTATGGCCAAAACCATGTTTTGTGAGGTTAAAGAGACCTTGGATTTTGTACACCAAATTATAATAATTCATCCTTGAGTCCAGGTGGACTCCAGGTGTTCCTGAGATATGGCATTTATAAAAAATGGGACAAATGGGTGGACGGACACGGCCACTGCCAATGCAAAGGCATAAACACATGACCATGTCTGTGGAGCCATCTCTGCATATTCTGGTCCCAAGCAACAGTACAAACAATATAGCAGTTTAACTATTTACAAATTAAATAGTTGAATATTTTAATTATTGATTAAGGATGTTTCAAAGACATCATGGCCTTTGTTAGGTCTCCGTGTAGACGGTAAATATTCTGACAGACACTTTAAGCGGTAGCCATTGTTTTTAACACAATGGTACTTCTCATTTGTCACCAAGAGTGGATTCATTTTCCTTGTTTTGCCAACTTCACACATCTGCTCTAATTTAACAGCTTTCTGGTCCCTGTACTCCCTACAGGTGACAGGAGAGATGACCAAAACAGACTTGCGAAACACAAAGGAAACACTCACTAAACTAATTTACACTCTCACCTTTTGAAATCTTTCATTTCCTTTTCCTCGGCGTAAATTAGTTTCCTGTTTAGTGCTCAGCATAAACAACAACTAAATCATGTATATCCATCCCAATACATGTTGAGTAAATAAAGGTGAAGGCTGCAGACTTGTATCAATCTGTGGAGCTGTTATATCAGCTGTGAAGTGTGAATGTGTCTTCCCGAACAATACATAGAAAACCTAATTTTACCAAACGCTAATAGTTTAGGGGGGAATTTGCCACCTTTTTATGGGGCAGTTTTGATGGTAAATGTAGTTGATTGAGGCAATAAATTCCTCAGTGCATGCTATATTGACACAGAAAGCCGAGTTCACAGATGCAAAATGTGTTGTTCTTCCTGCATCTCGTGCCATACGGTAATGCAACAGTGACATAGTTCACAGATGCAAAATGTGTTGTTCTTCCTGCATCTCGTGCCATACGGTAATGCAACAGTGACATAGTTTGAGGCAAAGAAGAACTACAGACTATTTCACCTTGCATTTCTCTGGGTAGCCAGCCAGCTAGAGGACGCTCAAAAACAGAACTTCCTAGTTCTCTTCCCTTGTATCGATAACTAGCTTTGTTTCCAACAGTGAAAATAACATCCCAGAATATGAGTGCAGAGGATGTTGTGGACGAGTATACATTTCACTGTGTATTGGCGGACATTATTATAGTCATGTGGATTTCTTAGAACCAGAGTAAACGGCTGAAGTAATGCAGCGTAGAGAGGCGAGGCTGCAGCTGTGCAGGAGGATACGGCCGGCAGCAGGAAATCTCTGCTTTTTCGGTCAATACAGCCCTCACTGAGGAATGTATTGCTTCAGTTGACGACACTTACCATCAACACTGATTGGACATCCACATAAAATGGGAAGGGAGTTTACTGTCAATATTCTTGACCACAGCTGCACAGAAATGCTACTGTCGTGATGATTGTATATAATTTCTTTCAGCCTGGTCTAACTACCAAGGTGTCAACTTCGCCAGCGGCCCTCAGCATTTTGATACCGAAGCACAAGGCACCGTTTAGTGTCTGTATGAGACGCACCAAGCTTTCAACTAACTATAATGTCAACCCATCCGAGCCATTATTTAATGATCAGAACGACGGACGTAGTATAAAGACTAAGAAAGTTCGCTTTTCGAGGGAGGGATGGTGGATGAGTAAAAAAAAAAAATCTCTCACCTTGACCCAGAGGTTTTGTTGCCAAACCGAACCGCCTCTGTTTCACAGTTAACCAGGCACAAACCTTTTTGCGTAAAGATACTCCGCCGAGATCCGATTCCTTTATTTATTTTTTTACTTCAACCCCAATGAATTAAAGCAGATTTGACTCGCCAAAAAACAGTCAATCCACTTCAGAGGAGGAGAGGAACCAGAAGTACAAAGTAAAAACCAGGTGACGATGAAAAGTAGAACATAGCTGACCTCTTGCAGTGCTCGAGGCGGAAGCTTCCTCTCAGACGGTCCTCCGACCACACTAACGCGGACCAGCACGTGGTTCCTCTCCACTGATAAGTTGTCTATGATTAACTCCCTGAGAAGGTTTTAAAAAAGGAGATTAGACAAAAATGTGATTGTAAGGAGGTGGTACCAAAGGAACAGAAGTAAAGGAGAAAACGTACAATGGCCTCAGGCCCTAACGTATTAAACGTTCATGCACTGAGATTTGTGTGCTAAGGAATGTTTGCAAGATGGCAGAATGAGAAAGACATTAAAAGAAAAAGGACAGTGGGCTTGTTGTAGAATACACTCAATGCCCATCTTAGTCTACATGTATATTAAAATATACTTGGTACACAAGATCATGTTAGTTGATACACCATCGAGTTCAGTAACACATCGAAACTTCCCCAATGTATTGAACCGCAGATAACTTTCTTTGAAAAGTCTTCTAAAAGACTTTGTGCAGAGTTTAAAGCCTCTGGATGACTGTGTCATTACTGCAAGACAAGAAAGGCAGGGTTTCAATGCTTAGAATTTTAGATACGATCATAGAATATCCCAATTATAAAGGCACTTTAGGGTCGAAGTGTGTCAGACTTTAATTTAATAATAAAGGAGACTATTTTCTTGCACAGTTCTCTGTCCAATGGTCTGTTTGCCGAAAAATGTAATTTGCATACATTTCTTTGTGAATAAAAAAAAGTCACATCACTCAGCTCAAACAGCTGGGGTCAAATAAATGTGAAGATTGCTTAGCAGTTAATAGTAAGGGTAGTAGGGTAATAGTGTGTGTTACTGCTAGCAAAAAGGTCAAAGCAGAAAAGAAGCATTAGGAAAAATTTGTGACAACAAAAAGAAGGGTAAATAAATCAAAAAGTAAAAAAAAAAAATGGAACACGAGAGAAGAGGCGGTAGAGGAGGAAGAGATGATGATGTCTGTGATGATAATAGGAGCATGAGGGGGAGAGAGGGCACAGAAGGGAGATGGGAGAATAAATTAACAAGTCATCATTCTCCAAAGATTGAGCCAGGACTCAGATATGCAATGTGAGTTGGCATTTCAGGGCCATTTTCATTCATAACCAATAGCAAAAGCTACTGCCAGCCATTACCAAGCGAGAGGGGCTCTTGAACACCCACTTTCAGTAAAGGCCTTTTCCCCGTCTTCCCGATTTGTTTCATTTCATTTGTGACAAGGCAAACAAACAAACAATTTCTCACCCTGAGCAATGATTATATTTGAAAGTGCTCCGTCACATCAGGATGATGCACAGAAGAGCAGAAAGCCTTTACTGAACGAGAGAGAATGAATGTGCAAGTTGAGTGTACGCAATGTGGAACTATTGAAAGGTCTAAAAAAATGTAATACATTTCTTTCGTTCTCTCAACTGAACTTTCTAGGAAAGCTAAAAGGGCAACGCCCAAGTACAGAGAAATAAAAGGAGCAGTTTTGTGAAATACTCCAGTTTGATGAGAAGATCAAAATCAAGCTACTATCAGTGTGTTAGAACGGCATTTTCAGCTCTGTACTTGTCTACAGAGACCTATTACAACAACGTTACCTGGTAAGCTTTAAAGGTGTTGGGTGGAGTCCCTTTAACCTGCGTTAACCAGGCTAGCCATTTCACTTTGCTTTCAGACTTTATGCTAGGCTAAGCTAACCAGCTCAACTTCATAGGTAATGCACGGACATGAGATTCATATTCATCCTTTCATCTTTCTCTCGGTAGGAACACAAATTATTTCCAAAAATGTTGGAACTACTTCTTGAATTGAGGAGAGAGACTTTCTTTGTTGCCAGTTATTTTACATTATATAAATGTATAATGCTGATTCTATTCCACCTTTTTGCATTGTCAACTAATGACAAGATCAAAATTAATCTCTTGGTTTTTAAATACACATAATTATTTTTCAAAGACGTGAGCAAAATCACACATCACATCTATAACTTATGTGAATAACCAATAGTGATATAAATAATGATATTGTTATGACATAATTGTTGAAGTAATTGACAATAATACAGCTTTTTAACTATGCGTTTGTTGGTTCGTACCCATCATCTGAGTCCAGCTCCGTAACGTTCTCCCTCTGACTCTTCAGCAGCAGAGAGCAGATGTTGTACTGGCTCTCCAGCAGCAGGAAGGAGTCCAAGTTACAGCAGAGAACACTGAGCAGTCTGTAACAACACATACAAACAGGACATCAAAAACACAGAGGGAACTGGCATTTACAGGCAGTTCTCACAGTAGTACTGAACAGCAGGGGAGAACCATGTAGAAAGAGACACCATTTGGACTTTGGTTGTCTATTTCCACAGGCATTTTATGTCTGCAAGTGCTGGAACAGTCATCACAATTATTCACCAGCTCACCGTAGCCAATCGTAAGCTTTGTTAAATGCGAACCCCTTGGGAAAAAGCGTCATGGTTCATTTTCAGTTGCTGGTAATGACACCAGGCTCAAGCAGCATTTTGAGACACTACAGCGTGTAGCTCTGTGTATTAAATGATCCAACGCCTGTAAAGAGGAAAACATCTTTTAAATGTCAGCGTTACTGCTTGTCACAATTTTTCTAGTAATACGTTTTTGGTGGAATAAAAAATAAGAAAATCCATGGGTGGTAACCCATTTCCCAAAAGATACATTTCCATTCCACCACCTCTTCCCAGCAGCACCAGAGCTCACCTTAATTTAGACTGAATGATGTGTGTGTCACTGGTGTGCAGCATTAATCAAAAACAATCTAGTCAATTGTTATACCGTCTACCAGCTCTACCCCTTCAATTCATTCGGCAAAACTGATCTTTTAACAGTATTTGCATAAAATACATAAAATTTGAAAAATAAGAAAGAAAAAAGTAAAGCCAAACTGGACAAAGGTTGAGGATGTCATTCTCCTCGGTGAATACAGCATATATATATATAACATGATCAAAATATGTATATGTGGTGGCGGAGGTGTGGTTAGCCTCAGCTGCGGAGGGGGAGTGGAGGAGCGATTCAAGGAGCAGGTGCCGGGATGAGGTGTGATCAGCTGAGGTTGATCACACCTCAGTGTGTGTGTGTGTCTTACCTAAAATAAAGTGCATTAAGAAACCACAAACTACCGTGTGTTGCCCGATACTCGCGGGATAACGGGGATCATTACAGTATAATATAATAAAGATTTTGAAGATGACTGACAGTCAAATCTATACTCAAATTGCCACAGAACTTTAAATTGAAATAGATATTTTCACATTTCGCAAAAATGCTTCATCCACTTTTGCCAGGAAGTAGATCAATAGCATTCTCATATCTGTGAATTAAGTGTGGAGGTAGAGCAAAACCATAACAACCCATTAGTCACCTAATAGACTGACAGAGCACGTTTAGGATAATTCAAATACTTTTATTTTATATTAATCAATAACGAAGTCGCAGACCATCTTGTCCAAGTTGATTCATCTTATTGTGAAATAAACATTAGCAATGAAATTAACAGAAATATCAAAAAAACTTTGACCCTGCTTTCCATGAAATATGATTTCAACTAGTGGGTGTGCATATGCTTGTTCTTATACTGACACATAGTCTTAAGCTCTGCATGCTGTTTGGTGTTCGTCTTTGTGAAACACATCTCTAGTTTTAAGCAGCTGCTTCTTTTCCTGATGTGCTAGGCAGTTACTTGGACTACCGTTTGACTGACAGCTGGACTCAGTCGTTCTGACAGCAGCACAGCAAGAGGCTGAGAGTCTGTCAGGCCTTCTGACCTATCTCTGTTTGAAACCAAGAAATGGGGAACACGGCCTACTTCCAGTTTGTCTGCTATCGGACTGATAGGTTTCACTTCAAGTCAAGTGGGGTGAAGACTGACTTTCTAATCAGATATCTTTGAAAATGAAAAGCTCTTCTGAATAGCAATTTATTGGAAAACAACCGCATTGGTAATTTTGTTGCCTCGAGGAATTTTTACTCAACTAATCATCATTTTCATAATCAATTAATATGCTGATTATTTTCTCTCTTAATTGTTTAATCTACAAACCAAATAGTAGAGAGAAAAACAATGCTTTACAGCATACAAACCCAACAATACTGTTTTCTTAGTTACCTAGTCTGACAGTAACGTCAGACTAAATACTGTATTCACATTTGTTGGTGAGATCGTGGAGAACAATGAATGAAGACCACCATCTCTGTTTTGGTCTAGTGTCAGTCTGCGTCCATGCGTTAACCTAAAAGAAACAAAGTCCGGGCTCAGAGAGCGGTGGACAATCCAAGAATAGGATCGGAGTGCAGTCGGAAGAGCTACCTGTGGTTCAGGTACGGCCTTCATTCTTTCTTGTTCCATCAAGGCATGTTAGAAGCTGACACAGACATAAGACTTAGCGGCGATTACATTCCCTCGGCCTAACAACAGACAATGTACCAATAGAGGTCTCCAGCAGCCAGTAACACACTGTATCCTCTGACAGCCATATTGGAGGCCCAACACTTCATAGCAAAAGTGGCCGAAAACAGACAATAACATTTTAGTGTCTGGCTATACTCCAACAGAGAGACATGTAGCTGTTTTTTGTGTTTGTCTCTAACTGGCCAAGCATGGTATGTAGCCAGCAAGGCTTTATTGTAATGATAGTTTGTGCTTTTATAAATGTGCCAAGGGAAACACACGGCTGGACAGCAAAGGATTTTAAAAAACTACAATCCATCTCATTTAGGAGTTATTGACGTTCATGCTGACGATGACTATAACCCACTTATCTTACGTTGAAACACCTATTAATGACAGATGATTACTCCCGATGAGTAATCTGCTCGCCATTATGAACGAAGATCAAGCTGTATGATTGATTTGTCGTACCCGAGTAGAAATGCAAATGCTCAACTTAATGGAGGAACTATTTGGGAGGCTTAGGACATCGACAGGCAGGAGGTCCCGCGGAAATCAATCATACAATCATTAAAACTGTGCAGTAATCCAAAGAAAATCTCTAGAAATGTGGCCAGAATAAGCAATCATATTCCGCAGGTCTGTGAAAAATGGCAATTACTAGTGAAATCAGGTCTGTAATTTCTGTTTATATGATTCAAAAAGAGACTAAATTGGTAACTGCGCCACTCTTAAAAAATTTAAACAATCGCTTTCATTATCTGCAGAGCATCAGGCAGCGAACTGAACCCCCCCAGGCTGTGTGTATCTGCAAAGATCAATTCGAAGCTTCATTTGGGCCTCAACACGGCATGCACCCCCAAAAGCACCATGAAACGTTCGTACACCGGGGGGAGTTTTTTAATCTGTCACTATAGAGCCTGAAAGTAATCTCTTCCACTTTGTTGTCCATCTTGTTTTTCGACACAGAATAAAACTCTAAAATATTCATTTCCTTTTAATTATTCCGAATCTATTCTAATCTAGTTGTCTTTGTCTCGGGAGGCGAGGCAACTACAAAGGAACTCAGATGAGGACGAGATTAACTCTTTGACCTGCCACAAAGACTTTGTTTTAGTTCTATAATTAAATGTTTCAGGCTGAGACAGATTCGTACCTTTTCGGCTTTCACAGGTCAGGGTTTCACCTTGACCTGAGAACATCTGGACCTGAGAACATATGGACCTGAGAACATCTGGACCTGAGAACATATGGACCTGAGAACATCTGGACCTTTCTACATCACGAACATCATCTTTGTCCTCTCGAAAACTCCAGCTGACTTTTGACAGCTTTTATCCTCCATCTTTACACATAGGTGGTATTAAAAAGATTGTTTTATGTGTGAGTCTTTCCTTGTCTCATTGCTGGTAAATTGTGATGTCATATTCATAATAATCCCTGTAGTGGAGATGTTGCTGCGGACTTAAAAAATACAACATAAATCAAAGCAGGTTTAAATGTGTGAAGCGCTGCACGAGCACACACACACACACACACACACACACACACACACACACACACACACACACACACACACACACACACACACGATGTGTTCAGAGCCGTCAACAGCAGAGAGAAAAGTCTAACGGCATCCAAACAATTCAGACAGGTGGGAAATATGCAAGTGTGATGGTTGCCATGACAACAAAGAAGCCTGGTGGGATTTTAGCTCAGGAGTGGTGGCTTCTGTTTTTTAAGAGGGGCTGCACTTCAGGAATGATCGGCGCACATGTGCCCGACAGTGATTAAACCTGCGAAGAACATGTTGCAATGAAAATACATAACCTATAAAGAAGTCGTGACAAATTGCTGGCATATAAGTCCAAGGCTGCTTTCAGACCGCTTTGAGGTGAACGCTTACAAGAGCCAATTGTAGAAGTGGTCCAATTTCAGGAAAACTGCAATAGTTCAAACCTTTTTCCTGAGGAAGCTTCGATCCTTCAATGTGTGCAGCAAGATGCTGGAGATGTTCTACTAGTCGGTTGTGGCCAGCGCCCTGTACTTCGCTATTGTCTACTGGGAGAGCAGCATTGGAGCCGGTGACACCAACAGACTTAACAAGCTAGTTAAGAAGGTCGGCTCCATCATCGGCTGCAAGCAGGAGTTTCTGGAGCAGGTGGTGGAGAGGAGGACGTTGAAGAAACTTTTGTCCATATTGGACAACCTGGACCACCCTCTCTACCACCTGCTGCAGGGCCAGAGGAGCACTTTCTCTAAGAGGTTCCTCACGCTCCGCTGCAAGAAGGACCGTTACAGGAGAACATTCCTGCCGACAGCTATACGGCTTTACAACAAGTCACCGCTTGCTAGTTCCTCTGTGGATTAGTTCATCACTGTACCATATATACTTTGCATTTTGCACTTATATAAGTATATATTCATTCATTCATTCAGCTCCTGAGGTTTCATTATGATGGCTGCTTCGAGGGGAGGGTTGGCAATACTCTATATGTCATAACTCATAACTGTCAACAAATCACATGAAAAAACTATTAACTGATCCTACTGACAAGTAGCGTCTGCTATCCCAAATCCTGATATATTTAATTCCTGTGCCATAGAGCTCCATTCTTGTCCAGAAACTATTAAAAACTGTTCAAGCATTACAGTGAACGTGACGCTGTTTATTTTGAGTCAATGCCAGATCAAACAGAATGTGCATTAAATTTGTACAAATCTGCATCTGAAAAAAGTACCCAACAAATGCATAATTTACTGCTCAAAAATCGGCAAAGCCCAGCTGTTTAGGGAAATGCCTATGTGCCTGTGCCTTTGTCACAATAAATGTGTTGGAAGCAATGGTCTTGGAGCTGAGTGCCACTAAGAGGGTGTGAAATAATATTCCAGTTTTATCCTTTAAACAACCACAACAACTCGCAGAATATAGCCAACCTTCAGTACATATCTGAATGGCATGGAACAAATGTGCAGCCTAAAAAAAAATGGAGAAGCTTTCATGAATTTCAAAACACACCAATGAGCATATTTCTCCAAATGAAATGCTCTTTATAAACATGGACCGGTTATCTGTTATTCATTATGCAACATACATATGCGAGAGATCGACAACTGTGCTAATGATTGAGGCTGAGCACCATCACTCCCTGTCTACTGAGGTCATATAATTAGTTTGCCTTGACTTTCAGGAGGAAACCATGTCGACAATCAGACAAACAAACAAACAAAAGAAACAAGGTAGCAACGCCAGTCAATTTATAATCAAAGCCTGAGATGAATTGTCTTAACTTAACAGGCAATGTAAGAAAGGGAAATAAATTAAATAGGGTGTTAAGTGACAGTCCAACTGTTTGAAACACAGTTTAGTATTATAATGAATCCCGTTGATGACTGTAGAGCTTTAATGACCTTTACACTGCAGGGGGCGCTGTTCTCCACTCAATACAAAGTTGACCAAAGCAAAAACGGTAACAGTCTAAGCCACAAGGAAATGAAGTAAAGCTTGACAAAACAAACAAAAAAGTTACTGCTGCTATATGAACATCCAATATAAGAGAAAAGCCGCACCAGAGCGACCTCATTATGCAGTAGATGCACGTGTCAGGAAAGCGTTGCATGTGTCAGGAAGACCACAGCTCGCTCTGCTTCCCTGCGATGGTTCAGCTTCTTCAGTGTGTGAAAAGCTGCTGCATGTTATTCTGGTCTGTGCTGACATCGACTGCAACAGGATGTCTTTCCGGCCATCAGACTAAATAATACACCCCCAAACTCTGGATGTTGAGACATCAACTTGAGTCAGCATGTATTCACAATCACAGTCTATCTCACCACTCGGAGAGAGTCTGTTCAAAGCCTCTGAAAACATACAATCTCAATCAGCCTCCTATCATGAAGGATGAAGTTATACATAACCACACAGCTTTGGTTATTCATATTGAAAGGTTTGCAAACACCCTTGCACATCTTTTCTTCTCTAACTAAAATACACTTGCCACTTTTATTTTTCAATATATACTGGCTTTAAAGTACTGTTATCGGTTTATTATTTACCATGTATATCTATTATTGCACCATGTTTATTGTTTTATTATATTTTTATTGCTTTTATTGTTTTATTTTATGTCTAGGTTTTATATAGTTGGAGGTGTCCCGTCTCAGTTAGACAATGGTGATTAGATGTACTTCCATGCAATACTTGAATCATTCACAGCGGTGGGTTTCGGGACACTTTCAATCATATCTGATCAAAGCACACACACAGTGCTAATAAAGCAGATAAGCTAAGTTTTAGAGTGTAGCTGTGAATAAAGGAAAGTTCTCTCCAAACTTCATCTGTTATTGTTGCTTGTTGTTTAGTCATCAGCATGTAATGATATGAAGAAAAACCTAAAGTGGATATAACCCATGTCAATACTTTTGCAATAATGCATTATATGAAGACATGAAAAAGATTGTTTGTAGTGATAACGCTACAGAGAACTTTCACCCGGATCTCCCATCGGCTTTACATAGCTTTGTTCTGCTCATTGTTTAGCTGTTTGGCTCAGTTCCCTCTCTCTGCTCTCATAATGTTGTTTCCAGCTCTAAACCCCACTGTAATCTACCTGCTCAGCACCAAACGGCAGACAGAAACCGTTAGCAACTATTTTCTTATTTGTGAACAGTTTCATAACCCAACTGCGAGGCAGCTCACTTCAATTTAACTATTGATTCTTTTGTTAAATGGAAATGGTAAATTAATCGTGTCTATGTAGCACTTTTATCCAAAGCACCTCACAATTTGCCTCTCAATTACCCTTTCACGCACACTTAAACTTTAATCGTCACATTCATGAAATCTAACCCCTGCATTTAACCCGTCCTATAAGCATTTAGGAGCAGTGGGCTGCTGTAAGGGACCAACTTGGTGTTAAGGGTCTTGCTCAAGGACACTTCGACAGACAGGAGGAGCCGAGGATCGAACCAACAACCTTGTGAATTAAGGACGACCTGCTTGACCCCCTTGAGCCGTCCACCCACACTCACACACACACACACAAATTACCCATTGTAACTGTATTTCCAACATGTATAATACAACCTTTAAAATCATTTTTGATCCATTTGTACAGCCCATCTTTGCACGTTCTATATGTTTTTTTAATTATATCTTTTTTAATGCATTGTTTATTAATAAGTGCAATGTCCTTGTATGAAGTAGCTGCTTTACTGATGCAATTCCCTCTCTTGGAATCAGTAAAGCATCCCTACAGTATACCGTCTTGCATTATTCCTTCAGGCTGTGGATAATCAGAAAATAGAATGATCACAGGCAGTTGTGAGTGATGAATGAAACTAAAATCAAGCTGTGTGGGATCTTCAAACATAAACTTTTCTGTGTTCATGGCCAACCATTGCTACATTTAGCGACCCAAACGGAGGCACAGAGTATAAGTTTGTCAGTGAATCCATCAGTCTAGATATCAAATGCATAGAGAATCTTGTTCCTTATACTTGGCTTCTGGATGTTAATAGGAGTGGGCTGACTGACAGGCACATACTGAGCGAGTGAGTCAGCGGGGCTCCAAACAAGTCAAAGCCATTGTGATTCAGAAAGCAATGCACAGCAGCCACCAGAGCACTGCAAACACAGCCAAGACACATATGAACCCATGGAAGTAAAACCATCATCTGGCACGAACTGCATTATGTCTCCCTCAAACACATGTTTAGCACATGGACCTTCACAGTAACCCTTTAAGCTAATATGCAACTTTTCCCAGAAAAGACATATTCCGATCAAATACCTCAACACAAAACTAAAGGTAGCTTTTAATTTAAGATGAATTTATTTACCACCTTAACACCCTTCTCACTTGTCATGATGTTTGGTCTTCATAAATAAAGAATCACACACACCCACACAAGCTTATTTCTCTCTTATCCACTGAAATCCTTTCATCAGCCTTTTTAAAGCTGGGTAATCAAAATATAAAGAACCGCATGTCAGTCTGCTACTGCCAGAGGCTGAAGTGTGTGTGTGTGTGTGTGTGTGTGTGTGTGTGTGTGTGTGTGTGTGTGTGTGTGTGTGTGTGTGTGTGTGTGTGTGTGTGTGTGTGTAGTCACCAGGTGCTAATCAGATACCTTGTGCTGATGTTAAGTCATATGGAAAAGAAATACCAATCTCACCTCAGGCCGAATGTGTGAGACTGCTCATAGTGGAACAGGGAATGAATCTTTGCATCTGAATTCACGGCAATCAGCCTGTCAATCAGATCCTGTGGAGTAAAATGAGAGGCTGTGAAAATAAATATATATATAGCAGTTATGACAGCACAAAAAAGAAAATGGTGGATGTTTACGACGTGTAAGGTGAAAAATGTACATCAGCCTCAGTGTATTGGGGGATTTAGGAGGAGGCCTTTGTGAGGTAAAACAAATGTGTGGGTGGTGGTTGAAGGCAAAATAAAAAGTGCAAACATGCCCTCAAATGGCTAAAAGAGGGATTGCATGAAGTCTGGACTGTGAAAAACACTCACAGGAACTGAGGTTGGCATCTCTCTCAGGGTGTATTCACTCTTGTTGGCCAGAGGCTGCCTACCCAGGAGCTCCCACACCGATTGGGAAGAAGAGAGCAGGTTGACAAATGACAGGAAGGACTGGAGAGACAGAAAGTGAGATAGACAGAAAGACAATTAGAATGTAAGAGAAAGCAGGACACAAACAAAGCGGAAAATTTGAACTCAAAACTCACAATTGATCACAACTGGGATCATTTTTGAATTCATTTTAAACTGTTTTTGAACAGTGATCCAGCTATTTTCATTAAGATTGAATCTACTTTTATTATGCTTTTTTTATCATTTGTGCCTATTGGGTGTGTGTAATATTGTTCATTTTTTGCATCCCTGTAAAAGTTTACCTTAACTTAGTAATACAATACTAGATACATACAAATACAAAGACTAGAACGATAGTATGATAAAAGACAAATGTGATGGCTCAACTAGCCAGTTGGTACCCAGGAGTTTACAGTGTATTTTGTACATGGTGAAAATGTTTAATTTAACCGTTGGAAAAACAAAGTGAACATGAAAAAAAGATGTTATGGGAGTGGAAAGATGTGACCGCATGTGAACACTTGAAATTAAATGTGAACGGGTGAACAGAACAGTAGCCTGACGAATAATTAACCAAGTCCTCCTGCTCTCGTCACTGGAACAGGGAAAACTCAAAATCAAAGAAAAACAATACACACACGTATGCACACATACTCACATACTCTATTTGAATGCAACAACAAACCCTTGTATTAATTGCATTGATGAAAAATGTAATGAATGTTAAAAATAGGTCCAATCTTTCACCTGTTTGATGTTTAAAGTGTGCATTACAGACTTCAAAGGATGTTATCATATGCCTGCATATTTTTTTATGTATTCCAACACAAAAATGAATCCTAAACATTGAAAAAAATTCTAAACTCACAAAAGGTGAAAATGCCCTTAATGCCACCATATAACTGTGCAGGCATTAGAGCTAATTTGCCAAGAATGCAGGTTTAATAAGTCTGTGCTACATATTTAGTTTGTTTAGGCATTAACATCATCGCAGAAATGGCTGAGATGGACTTGAAGGTCTGACTGTATGCATGTAACCTGGCAGCTGACCCACTCAAGCCTTTAAAGTCACCAGTGGCAGGTCACAGCTCACACTTCACTGGCTGTCCGTATTCACTTGGCTAGTTTCAATGAGCGAGAGAGACGACTTGGCTCCTGTCAGATGCTAGCCACACACACACACACACACACACGCACACACGCACGCACACACGCACACACGCACGCACGCACGGTCCAAAAGAAAGTTTGATCCTGTCCTAGACTGATCCTGAAAATTCAGCCCAAACTTGCACCTAATCGAGGAGCAGCCATATGCAAAGAGGAATAATTCTCAAGGTTTGAAACACTTAGAAACTAAGAGTGAACTAACTGCCCCTACAGTCCTGTTTGAGCTTGAGCTGAGACACGTACGGTCACAATTCAATCAATTCATTTTAATCCTATTTCAACATACAGACTTATATAAAATGAGACTCTCAGTCACTTTCTCTCTCTCACACACACACACACACACACACACACACACACACACACACACACACACACACACACACACACACACACACACACACACAACCTTGAGGCAGCTCCTGTCTAGGGGGTCCATGGGTGTGGGCTTGGGACGGACCACCCTGACATCTTCACTGCCGCACTCAAGAACAGACCACAGCTCCACTACCAGTGCCTGGACAAAACCTGCAACACATCATCAAGCCAGTGGTTAGATTATGGATGTGTACGATCACGTCTGTCTGGGTTAAAGTGATCACTACAGGCAGATCATTTTTCATTTCATTTATTTATTTATAATGCCAATTATCATCTAATTGGCATTTATTTCATTGACTGTTTCAAAATATAGTACAACTGTTTCAAGGGTGGCTTCAACCACAGGTGCTTTTCTTCAGCTGAGTCATTTTCTGTCTCCATCACTAGTTTCTTGTTGTTACTAGACTACACAAGGTCGCCTGAGGAACACTAAGGTTTGCTGCTGCATCTCTTCAGCTGTTTGTCATAACTTCAAGGAGACTCGGTTTTCATTGAGAGAAAATGTGTTATTTTTCAATGTGCACGCAACACCAGCCTCGGGTAGCCAGCTGGAAGCAGACGGGTTACTGCAAGGCAAAGTATCATGGGAGTATAGCAAAACAAAATGATTTTTCCATATGTTGACATGTAGGACAAGACTCAAATTGATCCATAAGCAGTTCATCATTAACCGTGAACACTATAAGTGGTTTCTGTTGTGTTTTCTGTTGTGTTCTACTGTATTATTTGACAATTCCAAATCTACAATATAATTTTACACTTACAAATTGTGTTGGTTGTATTCCAATATCTGTGTCTGAGCATCCTTACCACTAAATGTATGTACCTAATATCTGGAATGTATGTATTTCTGAATGTAAGAGTTAAAAAAGACATTAAGATCTATTTCCCATTTCTTGTCAAACTGTCTTAATCCTCATTCAAACTTGACCATTGACACCTCAGCTTGCTCTTTCTTCATCCACCTATCCCATCACAAACAATTTGAAAAAGAAGTTGCTTCCTGTGCTGCTCTATGCCAACTGTGATACATTCGGCCTTCTTTCCCAAGTTGTTTTTGTGTGCCGACATAATGCTGGAAAGTGTTTGTTTGCACAAGTAAATGTTTTAGCACCTGATTTGTGCAAAGCTGCCACCCCTGGAGCGGTTGCTGCCACCTGTGTCACCATCACCCCATATCCAAACTTCTCACAGCGGCTCACCTGCAGAAAAAAAAACACACAGAAATTCTATAATCCCCAGAAACATGTACGGTATATTTATTACTTTCTTTTTTTTTTTTTGCTTGAGTCGGTCAAAAATTAATGAGAGTTTGGACAGGATAGGAAAAATAAAACCAAGGCCTGTAAATTTGGCATTTATGAATCAGTATACAAACTCTTCTATGACACGGCTAGAATCCTGAAAAGACCCGTCACAATGTAATTTAGCACACTGAGGAGAAATCTAATTGCAAAATGATTTTAGCGTGCCCTTCATTAATTACAACACAATGTTACGACTAAGAATAGCCAAAATATAATTACATTACATAATCAAAGTGAAATGCCAGATGAGAGAAGCGTAAACAATGGCAGAAAATGTAGCCCACGGCGGATCCGTTAAGGTTTGCCCTAAGACTCAGTGTGTGTGTGTGTGTGTGTGTGTGTGTGTGTGTGTGTGTCTGTGTGTGTGTGTGTGTGAGAGAGTCTACAATATGAATAATGTACAACATTATGTACATGAGGCCTATGTAGGGTCCAGAGATTAATAAGTTAAACCCTGTGTTAGGGAGAAGCAGCATGTAACTGTCTCCAGGCTACTGATGAATACTGAACAGTCTTCAGGAAATATGACTGTGGCCTTGAGAAGCAGAAGGAGCAACATATACCACATATTCTGCAGAGGGAAATAAGAATACCGATGACATCGGCCTACAGGATGAATGAAGGGCTATGCATTATGTTCTGCAGGATAGGACATTATAGGAAACAAAAGCTTTGAAACACTGCATGCATACATACTGTATATTATATTATTACATATTCAAATGTACATATTTCCTTACCTAAAAACTTATATCTATGTGTGTTAACAAATGAAAACAAGTATACAGTGTGATCTATTGCCATCAAGGCGTGTTTCTCCAATCCAAATGGTAATTTGAATTCAAGAAAGATAAATGTACTCGATGCAACAGTCTGTGTGTGTAATTCTTTTTTTTTGTAATCCGGTATCTTGGCTTCAGGGTTGGTTTACTGTGACTCGAGTCAAGATGGAAAATAATCACTTGAACAGCATAATGTTACTTTGGCACATTGATGTGATCGAGAAGGATTAAAAACCGAACCACTGCCAAAGTAAATTCTTTCAGGGATTCAGTAAAGTTGATGAAACAGTTTCATCAAACTATATCAGCGTCAATACAGAGCAGTACTTCTGCTGTAAAGTCACACTATTTGATTCATATGAAGGTGGCACATGTAGCGGTTATCTGACGCGCTTACATTTAACTTCAGGGTTCATACACATGTTTACCAATGGATTTCCATGACTTTTCCGTGACTTTAAACCAAATTTCCATGACCAAACATTTAGTGAAATCTGGATGTAAACATGAAAAAGTGAGATCCAAGATCAAAGGAGAGGCTCTGTGGCTGCAAAAGATTGTTTACAACTTGTCTGATCAAAACATTTCCAAATACATTTCAAATGTAAACCTACTGGGCATAGATACATGCAAATTGTAGTTGAGCGATATTCTTTTTTATGATGGAAAATTACCAAATTGAAAATATCCACAGTTAGTTGTGTAGCATTTTAAAGTACAGTGTTCCGTTATTACCTGTAGTTTTTTCGTGAAGCGAGAGAACATGTAGGAGACACATTCATTGAGGGCTCCTGTCTGCTGGAGCAGCATCAGGCCTTTGGGAGTTGCAGCAAAGTTCAGCAGGCTGTCCAACAACGTCTCCTCCCAGATGAGCCTGTTCCAAAGTTAGAGAGAAAGAGACAGAGAGAGAGAGAGAGAAAGAGAGAAAGAGAGAGAGAGAGAGAGAGAAAGAGAGAAAGAGTGAGCTGTAGTCACTTAAAAGCAATTCCTACACAATTGGGGGAAAGTGCCTAATGTACAGGTGGTGAACAAGCTTCTTAGCAGATAAATTATTATTATGTATTGCTGATTTTGTGAGTTTAACAATAATTCAGCCTAGGATCTAAATTACAAACATACATTATTTTTGTATTGGTGGTTTGTTTACAAAAGCTGTCACAGAGATGTTATCAATACACAGACAGTATGTTGGTTTAGGTAAAAGTATCATTCTGTGCCTTTAAATGTCCATCATCGGTCTCTGTAACGGCTGCATTATGACTAATCACTACTTTTATTCTAGGGATCTGAATAAAGTACTCAAGCTGGTCTCACATGTTCTGCAGCTCGCGGGTGGCTGTTGCAGCGGTGGCTCCGGGTACTGGAGTTGGAACCCTTTCTGACAAGGAACTGATCTAGAAAGGAAGAAAGAAAATGTATTCTTAAATGAAGATTACATTTACTTCAGCCTACAGATTGATAATGGACTATTTCTGGGTGCACATAGGATATTTTGGAACTAAGTTGTATTTTGTATTCTTCTTTTCTGTGACTCTCACTTTACTCTGTAAATTGCTGTGCTGTTGGTCGACATTCAGCCATTGTCTTCTTCATATTGTATTTATATAGATATTGTAATATCTATAGTTGATCATTCAATAAAAACAAATAATCAAATGTTTGCTAATTTCAGCTTGAAAAAAATATTCAAAATATTAATGTAATAAATCTGTATTTTTAAAGACGCATACTGTATGTTAGTATAGTATGTTAGTTGTTGATCTTTTACAGACTAAATGAGTGTGTATCAGACTGTATTTATCTCCTCCACTCTATGTATTAACACTAAGAAGGTTAACAAACCCGCACGCACCATCTGACAACATTGGAAATCAGGATTAAAGACGTCATTCTAATCAATCAAATCGTTCACTGTTTTTTACACTGTGAACTAAATAAAATCACAAGTCTCCTTAAGATGCCTCCCCAAAACGTTGGGGGCCATGTTTGTGTCTTTTTAAAGTGGGTGGAATAAGGTCAACATTGTTGTGATGGAAAACAGATGGAGACTTTGATTCGAGACGTCATATAGTAGAGCATGATAGTGCAGTATGTGCAGGCTGATAATTAATATTTAACACACACTGGAGTAAAGTTAGGAGGAAGTGAGTGAGAAAATGTTTTATACTGATTGTATACTGACACCACATTGTCTCATAGAAGTACATTTTTTTAAATGAATGCATGAGAAAAAAGAGCAGTACGATGTGATGTGGGACTGAATTCTGTAAATGCGGATACCTATCTGACACCAATGATGTCTCCTACCTGGGATAAGCAGTTTCACTACTTGTCTTTCCTCTGTTTCCTCTGTAGCTGTATTGTAGCAGGAGTTATTTTTGGTTGCACATTCAACTGTGTCTGTTTTGAGTTTTGCATTTTGAGTTTTGTTTTTCGGTACAGACTAAAACATTTTGTGATTTCGATGCACTGTTATGACAAAAGCAGTATTCTGAAAAGGAAATGGAGCAGATAGCAATGGTTAGTTAATTCCCTCCATTTGCAAGCAGTGGTGGCATTTTTCTTCACACCGTTCATCAGGCAAATGAAACATGACACGAGTATTCTAGCCAGTGAAACTGATCATTAGACATGGACACCCCTCCATTATACAGCCTAGAAATAAATGATTCAGATACAACCTTTATCTACCATCTTTTACAATGCTGTTTATGGGGGGCATTAGTCAAGCCAAGCTCTCTAAGAAAGGGTCTCATGTCTGGCATTTACAGAATCAGCCTGTAATAAACAATCAGCAACACCAATATAAAGATGCTAAATATATATATATATATTTTATGCATAACTGTTTTCTACTGTTTCATAGTTTGGTGTTGAATATGTTCATTGTTTGTGTTGCATCAATCACTTTCACTTAGAACTGCTAAATTATCAGGTGCATTTAACAAAACAAACATAAGACTTCCCCACATTTTAACCAGTGTTATGTTTTGTGTTGTATCTAATACTGTCTCCACAAAACCCCTGAGGTCTTTTATCAGACTATTATTTAACCACTTGAAACCTGAGGGCAAATCTAAGTCATTGACTATGTAGAATCTAAAAAAAAAAAAAGTGCCGGTACCTTTTTCCATGCAGCAGCTACAGCCTTGTGCAGGCCGTAGGGTCGGAGGACCTGCAAACCCTCACAGGTGTTGTACATCTGCCTACAGACAAAGATAAAGGCTCCACATGATGTATGAGATCCGTTGGATTCACTTAGTGAGGACAGCTCCTTCTCCAGCAGCCTGAGAGTGAACTGTACAATAACGTGAGCAGGAAAGGTTCTGCAGAGGAGAGGGGAAACGGACAAAGAGAAATATGTTGACGGGAGAAACTGCACACGCATTTTGTGTTTGTAAAATGAGGTGCTTTGCTGAGAATTTTTTTTGGGGAGTGGCATGTTTTAAGTACCTTCCCTTTCTGCTTTTTAGTTGTTATTTTTAAACATTCTACTGCTAGGAGTTTTAGTATTTCTGTATTTTCTTGCTTTTCCTGTCTGGACTAGAGCTCTAATTTCATTGAACTTTTAATATGTTTAATATGTACAACATAGTTTTCAGAGGAGGTACATAAAATAATGAGTGGCAGACTAGAGCATATTAGTCAAAACAGTTTGTACTCAGTGATATCCGCCTTAGTTATTGCTAAATCACAACAACACACTGCTGTTTCGGGTTGGACAGACTGTTCAGGGTCAGCCAAAATACAAAACTAACATAAGTTAGAAAATGTGCCAGAGTGACCCTTATTATCTTTAATAAATCACACTTTTTTGTTTAGTTTTTGCTATAACGGGATTTGATTAGATCAAAGATATAACCGCAACCTCGTGTCTAATCTGCTCACAGAGGATTTGTTATGCAAACGTAACTCGATATTAAAGTCTTCTTACCAAGTCAGAAAAAATGTAATTTATTCATTAACATGAAAGATACAAAAAGACCCAATGTCTTTAATCATAACTCAATCACACCATCTCACCTCTCACTGTGGGCTACAACTAGATTCTTCTCATATAAGAAGAGAGATAATCCTCTGTCGGTGTTTGCGATGCGAGCCAGAACATCAGCGATGAGCGTCAGTGCTGCTGCTGGAGATTTTAATTTGGCCTGCAAACCGTAGAGAATAAACAGATAAATGCATCCAACCACTTAGAGACAAGTAGAATGACAGGTAATACTGGTGTTGAGTTGGAATCAAGCTTAAAAACATGGTTTGGGGTAAAGGATAACATTCTGGCTACAGACATTACATTCATAGTCGAGATTGGGATTAGACGTACATTAGGGAAATAAGGTTAAGGGCAAATATTATGCATTTAATGTTGAGTTAGAGTTACTGTTTAGGGAATAAATCAAGTTAATGAATGGTGGAGTGAAGGCAAAAGGGCAAAGGATTTATTATGACTGAAGTTGCCAAATCATCTATAAAACTGACAACTTAACAGCGGAGGTAAAAAATTAAAAAGAAAGAATTGATTGTCTTCCTCAGAATTGTAATCATAGCAGGTTGTAAAAGTCCCCGAAATAGAATGTTTATTACTAGAAAGCTACAGACCAACATATTTATGATATAAAAGGGTCCACAGCAACATGACAGGCTTGTCAAGGATCATTGTAAGCTCATTACATTATATGAATGGACTTTTTGTTATTCTTAACATGGAATGCTATTGTGATCTAGTTAACCTGCTTATTGACACTAGAAACTCTCAATATCAAAATGTATGCATGTGTCTATTTGTTTTTTTATGAATCTGTTTGTGGTATATCTCTGCAAACTTATATGTGGTCTATTCTACTTACATCTTCATTAAAACAAATAGTGTGTGTGTTTCACCTGCTGTCCATCGAGCAGAGCGATAACAGGAGCCAGCAGTGTCTCAATTACCGGGGTCTGGTAGAGACACTCTGCAGCACACTCGGTCCTCTCACACAGCATCCACAGCACCTCCATGGCCAGACAGCTGGGCGACAGGCAGTCTGAACACACACATATTTAAATGAAGTACCTGCATGTCTATATATCCTGCAATTGTTTTCCTTTAAAACTGTCACTCAACACTTTGTCCTGATTGCGCCCCATTTGTTGATAACCTGGGAATCAAATTGTGTCTAGACAGTTGATGTGTCAGTTTTTCTAGACTGAAAATATATTATATTTATACATCGTGAGTGTGTTTTAACTTGGATTGATGTATTTTGCCTGTATGTTCAGTATCAATCTGATCACCCTGGACACAGGTTCTATAAAGATGAACTTGAAACCAAGCAATTACTGACAATATTCCCACTCTAATAATGGAAAATAATGATGTATATTTACCGTAGTAACACGGCTTGACAGTGAGGCTTGCCACTCCACATTACCATTGCCGAACTACTTTGTAATATGTAAAGTAGTTCAAGTTGGCTCGAACCAGCTCCAACATTAGAATGCTGCTTGTACGTTAAGGCACCGGTAACTATAAAACAATATTATACATAATAATTTCACAATATGTAAAAAGTCATTCTTCATAATGAGTTATTTTACTTTTGATACTTTAAGTAGAGCAAGTATTAAGTTATGTATATGATAGTTCTCCCTCCACTAACACACTCATAACTCTTGAAAACTTTTTAGGAACATTCATCTTCACTGGATCATGTGAGTAAAAAAACAAAAAGGAAGAACTAATTTAAGCCACCTTTTGGGAACAATAATAAAGATGTGTTAAAGGTTTCATTCTTCTTGTGACATTAATATTGCCTCCTAGAGATTTAAATTAATTAAATTGAAATCTCAAACACATACTTACATTCTACACCAACTATATTATAGCATTATATTCTGAAACATTATATTACTATTTAGAATATCCTCTCTCAACTGGTGTTAGGTGATCTTCAATATTAAATATTAAAAAAAATCTATGATTGGCTCAGCATGACTCTCTGCAGCAGCCGAAAGAGATGATCCTCATCTGACAAAGTCAAGGTAGGGGACACTATTGATCACTGGCAGGGAAACTGCTGCAGTGTAATTCAAGAGAATGAATGGCGCAATAAAGCAAGGTCTTCCAGGAGACAACCACAGTGCCGCATGACTCAGTACAAGGTTAAGAGATAAAAGATATGGTCTGAGGAATGCTGTCACGCCTCATAGGAAGGGTCACTGTGTTCCTTCAGTCCCCCGATTCCAGACTCAGAGTCTGCACAGAAAACAGGGAGGGAGCGTAAACTGTTTGACGTAGCTCATTTCCGTGTGTGAGTGTGTGGGGCCCCACCTATGTGTGAGGTGTCACTGTGCGGAGGTTTGGGGTGTTGGCACATGATTTTAATCAGGATGACAACCAGGTCTGTCAGGCTGACTGGATCTGAAATGGGACAAGATAAATACGTGAATCAGTA
This sequence comes from Taurulus bubalis, assembly GCF_910589615.1. Lineage (NCBI taxonomy): Eukaryota > Metazoa > Chordata > Actinopteri > Perciformes > Cottidae > Taurulus > Taurulus bubalis. The sequence goes on along the minus strand of NC_136591.1, from coordinate 32,744,792 downwards.
TCGGTCACTCAGAGTAAACAGTATGAAAAGCAGTTGATAGCGCTGGGAAGGAAATGTCTAGTTTTGGTGACCTTGAAAACAAGGATCATCTTGCTGCACAGTTGTCTCCAACCTTTGTTTCTGGGATGAGTTTTAGTATCTGGTGTGTTTAAAAATGATCTGCTTGTAATTTAACTGAACGTAATTGTACAATCGTACAAGTCAAATCAATCAATCAGTCAATTAAACACATTTTGATAAACGCAAAACTGTTTAACGATCAAGCAACAGAGTCCAACATTTTGCTGGTTTCAGGTTCTCTTATTTAAAGATGAGCTGTGTTTTAGTAAAAAATAAAAAATCCAAACTGATGCATATTATGACACAAATAGTGGGTGTTATGATCAATATGAACTACTCTTACGTCAATGGTTTGATTGCCTCCAGACTATCTTGGAATACGAGACATTAATGGTTAAAGAAGGGCATGGCAGCAGAGGTTGAGTCAGTTTTATTTGGCCTATCTAAGTATCATTCACCCCACTATGTAACTTTATTAGTGATTAAGATGGGTGGAGGGCACAAAGTTACTATTAAAGGAGTAGTAAACTGATCAGACATATTCATCCATGAGATAATCTGTTGTAAAGATTGTGAAAGATAACTTTGTTAAGAAATTACTCAGAGCACAGGTGATGATTTCCACGGGACAATCAACATCTATTTTTCTCTTTAACTCCACGTCACTCATTTAAACCATGAGTCAATTCCTGGACAATAAACAGGATCCAGCTCTTTACGAGGTTTAGACATTGAAGGAATACTTCACCCACAAAATTACCATTTGTATATCAATTACTCACCCAGTGTAACCTCTTCAAGAATTTAAGGTTATTAAAGATGCCGTAGTGTATATAACAATGTTAATTTTGTGAGTGACATTCATTTTAAGTTATAGTTTGACATTTTTAAGGAATTATGCTTAATCGTCGAGTTGTAAGTAGACATCTTAAGGGTCTCATGGTAAATATAAAGCCAGCAGCCAGTTAGCACAGAAACTGCAAATAGATCGAACAACACCAATTATATTATTATCCTAATTATATTGCATTATATCTAGTTGGTTTAATCTGCACAAAAACAGATTAAACCATAAAGATATAGCACATTAATTAGTGATCTTTAGAGCAGAACCTTTGGACAGAGGCAGACTAGCCATGACCAGTTGTTGTGCTATGTTAAACAAACTCGCTGCAGAATGTAGCTTCATATTTAACGGACCGATATGAAGCTGTATCTAATAACCTGCCGGATAGCGATTGTGCATACTTCACTAAAAGTCAAAACTATTAATTTTACTACTCCAAAACAATGGTATACTGCTTTTAGAGAAATAGTTATGACGGATATTAGATAGAGTACCCCACATGCTTGTGACAGATGTTTAAAACTGTTTCCAGAACAGTCTAGTGTTGTACCTTTGCGCTTCCTCACTCTGATGGGAAAGAGCTTTCTGCCATTGGTGTAGATGAGGAGTTTACCCAGGACACACAGCGAGTGGACAAAGAAGGCATATTCAAGCTCGTTTCTGGTGTAAACACTCCTCTGGACTGAATCTGACACATGGAGAGAAAATGAAGAAGTAACAGAGCTAAAAGCAAAACAAGGTACAAAAGTTAAATAATGTCCTTTTCTATCCAATGGCTAACTGTGCAAAACTTTTAGTAGTGGTGCAAAACATAGATTGAAAATAAGAGTGGTTGTGAAGTGGTAGAATCAGCTTGCATGGACAGGACTGATTAGTATTTGAAAAGATGTTGTTTGTCTTATTTGTGGTTTCAGTTAATTATGGAAACGAAAATATAAACTTTACAATATCCTAAGTATATGAACTACTATTCATAAAACAATGAAGAATGCCTTTGTGATGCTTTGGCAGACAGACAGTTAAAATACATTCCATATCAAAAAGCTTCTCTAATAGAATGAGATTGACAAATGAAAAAAAAAAGACTGCAGTGCCTCTGGGTGCAGAAAATCCCTAAAGAAGCACAGAAAAAACATTCTGTTATGAATAGGGTATCATTGACAGCGTGTCGGAGTATCTCCACTCATCCAAGACAAGGTCAATATGTTCAGGCTCGAGCACCCAGCTGGCTTACAGGAGATAAAACACCGACACGGGTATTCCCATTTCCCGTTATAGTCGCTCTCGTTTATGAAATGTTCACAATTAAATGTGCAGCTAGATGTTTTTTGGTGCATTTTACAGTCAAGATATAGCACTTTCAATGACAGCATGCTCTTCTTCACCAAATGTACATTGCTTGTGTATGCATGTACATCACATACTCAACAGGGTACCTTTAACTTTTGACATTTGCAAGTAACTTAAGTTATAAATAACTGAAATGCCAAGAAGACTAGATATTTTCTAGAACCTCTGGTTAGCTGAGAAGGCATTAACAGTCGAAACAACCTGCAATGAGATAAGCAGCAGAAGATATAAATGCATCTCACACACTGAGACAACCTGTGTAGCCAACTGAGTTTAAAATATGCAAATGTTTAATAGTGAGGGGCAGCCATAAATTAACAAACTACTGTGCCAAAATGTGAAAATGGTTCATTTGTTTTATAGGTAGCTGACTTTTACACTTTGTTCACAAGCACATAGAGACGACTGAGATGATAAAATGAGACGTCTGCTCTTCACATGATTTTTTGCGAGTAAAAATAACCAGGAGGGAAAGAATGATAAGGTTTTAAAAGAGACTTTAATTGGTGTATATGTTTCAACCTTCTATCATTCCATTTTATCTGCAATTAATGTTGTTTGGGGCTTGTTTTTTAATTTTGTTTCATATAAGATGATAATGTATGTGAATATGTGATACAAAATGAAGGTCAGTATTTAAATTATAGAAAGGAGTAGTGTTTACTTCTGCCTATGTACGTATTTTGTTTATTTAGAATTTGCTTCATATGTTTACTCTTCCTTTTATTAGTTATTCTTTTTTTAATTTTTTTATTATACGTTTGAAATAAATCTATTTAATCTAATTTAAGAAAATATTCAACCTTTTTCTCTGTCTGATATATCTTTTGTTTCTCTTTTTTTCCACTCTCCTTTCTTCTTTCGACTGTTTTCCTCTGCATCCCTATGTTTTAATGACAGCAGGGACAGCAGGGACAGCATGTGCACATGAAGGGAATGGATTAAATAATGAATGCAAAGTCTAGGTACAAATACATTGAACACCCACAGGCTTCAAATGAAGCATTACTTTCTCATTAGGCTCTCACAGTGGTTCAGCCTGGGTGTATTTTGGGGGGGGTTGTTTCACAGGACACATTAAATCAGCATTACTACAAATGTGCTGATGTTTACCACAGAGAGAGTGAGAATGGAAATTGGTATTCAGATATGGCTGAGAAAGTACATAAACCTGTTGAAGAAATCATGACTTTATGGTCTGTTTTACTTACCAGTGCTCTGCTGCTCTGCTGACTGGGGATCAGTTGTCTCATTTGTGGATTCACTGTAATGGATACACTGCTGAAGAGCTGCAACAATCTAAAAAAAAAAGGAAAAAAAGGAAAACAATGCATGTTATTGTGGTTTCTGCAAAAACCTGATTGGTATGAATGAAATTACAACTACTGTGGCAAATGTGGACGTTGCTATAAACAAGCCAAAAAAACACAGGCTTACCTGAAGAATTCATACAGAATGTCAATGCAACCTCTTCTTATCGATCCTCTTAATCAAGACTTTTAAGACTAGAGCGGTTTGGTTTAATCTAAATCCTGTAGTATTGTAGGGACTTTTAATGCACTACAAAGCAAGAGTAGTTTCGGTAGTTTCGGCTTCGAGGATTGGAGGATTTATTGACATTTACTTTAGAGAAAGTTTCAGGAGTGATTCCACAGTAATCCTCTCTAAAGTCAGAGTGAGAGTTGAGAGGGAGGTTCAGGATTTAACAATCAATTCTAAAATGTTCAAGTGATACCCTTTGTCTCAAAGACTCAAACATTGATCTCTGTTTGGCTATGTGAATCACACACACACACACACGAATAGTATAACAATAATAATGTCTCAAATTGGCAAGTCCTATGTGTTCTATTTAGTTGAGTTGTGTACTTACATTATCCCAAATATTTCCAACAATTTTCCAACCCAGAGAAATTTTAAGTTAACAGTCAATTTCATGTGGTCGCTTGTCAATGGCGTCATGTCACCTTTACCCCTTTTAAGTGATCTGAGCAAACATCAGCGGCAGCTCCATACGTCCACTGAACAGCATCAGAGAAACAATAAAAAAATGTTTATCATGAAACCGCTTAATTCACAATGTTATTACTGTTTTTTTTACCTATTTTTAATCACCTTGTCTGTTTGTTTTGGAGAGAAGGAAATCTCTATGAATAATTCAGGTCCCGGTAAAAAACTCTTTAATGATCATAACTGATAGAATCCTGACCGGGAGAAGCTGAGTGCAGATGTGGTAAAAATGTGGTAAAGACAACAACTCCCATGATCCAATGCGTCTTTTGTTTCCCTGCTATAGCGTTAAAAAATGCCATACTATTACTTAACATTACTTACTCATTATTCTGAATACATCCAGTCTCACGTTACAGTAAAGGTCGCACCTAGAAGTGCACATTCAGCTTTTTATCTGAGGCCGAAGGACAAAAGAGGAACATTTCCAGCTGGGAATGACTCATCATCCACCTCAAAGAGTAACTCAATTTGTACTCTTGCAGGGTATTTGTTACAGATTCCTTCTATTTTCTAATTCATGCATAGTTTGGTCTTTCCTCAATGTAATCTACAGTGCAATCATTTCTGGTGCCTAAATGAGGTGGTGGGTTTGAATGCCCTCTGAAAAGAAAGAAATGTAAATCTCGTTTCGTTGGTTGTTTCCCGACAGTGCTAAACGTTTCAGAAGTACAAAGAAGTCAGTGAGAGATATTGCTGAAGGACTGAATCACTCACCAGAGACTTGTGTTTTCTCTCCAGGAGTCTGAGAACCACAGTCCTACTGTAGCATCCATGCTGAGAGAGCGGGAGGGAAACAGATCAGGTTGAACGGGATTATATGAGACGGAGTACATGAGCAAGAGAGAAAGATATAAAGACACTTTTGAACACATAAAAATAAAAGTGCATATACAAGATGCACTCTGCACAAATCAAAAACGCCTGTTCATTTGCAATACACACCATCCACTTTTTAAACCAGGTTGCTTTAATATCCAGCAAGGCCAGTAGATGAATGGGTTCCAGGGCTTTCTCTGTCCCAGCTGAGGCAAAGCCATGTTCGTAATGGAAGGACAGCAGGTAGAGGGTGCTCTCTATGACTTCCTCCATATATCTAAAGCCGGGTAGAAATATAACAACAACAAATGTTCTGAATGTATGTCATAATTCTCGACATAATAAAGACAACTGACGTACATTTGGACTTGGATAAATCATGTGGGGAACCGTTGCAGCATACTGAACATATATCTCACTGGTCTTAAACATTTTCATTAAACTTGACATATTTCAATCAGCAGAGAGACCTAAAGGGGTAAAAACTCACTTCTCAGGATGGCGGATCCAAAAGATTGTTACCTCCTTTTGAAAGTCATTCATCAATCGAATCTGAGGCAAGACAGAGAGAGAGAGAGAGAAAGTTCTAATGTATTTATATGCTGATGCACTTTAAATACTGCAACACAAAACATGCGGTACCTGTTTGAGGAGACGACTGATCTCAGGTCTGTTGATGTCGATGGCGGTTGAGCCAGTTGGAAAGCTTAGCTTTTGAGACACAAAACTTGACTCCACACTTTTAGCTGCACATCAAAAAGCAAATATTACAAATTGTGTATTATACACAAGATAATAGTGGTATTCATAATGCAGCATATGCAAGATCCATTTAGAGTGAAAATGTTCTTAATTTAACAATACAAAGTCATTAAAGGATAACTTTGGTATTTTTCAACCTGCACCCTAGCAACATACATTTTAAGAGAGCGCTGGAGCCGCTAAACAAGCCGCTAAACAAACGTGATGACGTCATCACTCGGGAGAACTCCTCACCATCAATTTACGTTCACTAAAGGTTTTGTCTGACAAGTTCTGGGTTTTTTTGCCTTTTGAACCAGCCTGTTTTGTGTCATGTGACTTGTTGACAGAAAACCACGGTGGAAACGTGAGGGAGAGTTGGAGAGAGGAGAGCCGGTGCAGTCAGAGTGTGTTGTGTTGGAGTACATAAAGCGTTGTTCGGTGTCATCTACAAGATCTTCAATGTCATGACTGAATATGTAGCTGATTTCAACAATATGGAAGCAACGCAACATTTCAGAATGAGAACTCTCTGTGCAAGACTTGGTTTGACACAACAACAATAAAGAGACAAAAATCTGGATCTGTTAGTGGCAAATACAATCCCTCAATACTGGACCAATTGTTACAATTGTTCTCCTCACTATACACTTTGACACAAATACATGGGAAATAGGGTCCAGAGTAAAATATCAAAGTTATCCTTTAACATTCTTAAAAACAACTGTACACTGTAAAGCTAGATATTCATGATGATCCATTGAGGCCTGTGAATTATTAATTCAGTATAAAAATGTATATTTCAAAATCTTTTTACACAAAACAAAAATGACTATCAGTGTGGCTAGGTACCTCAAGAAGTATATTGAGACATATTTTCTTCATAGGTAAAGAAGGGCTGAGCCTTTAAAATGCAATTTATTTTAACTGAAAAATTATTGTAAATCATGTTCTATTTGTCAGCTTAAACATGGAGGTGCGGCTCATGCACTCGGTCCATTCAGAATAATAGCCTACCCAAACTGGTGTAGATCTCTCGTGTCAGATTCAGCGGAGAGGAGGAGAAGCTTTTAGCAAAGAACTGCAGTACATTATCCTGATGGAAAAAACATCTGTTATCAGCATACACACACACACACAAACACACACAGTCAAATACACGTGATGAATGATTCATATCTGAACGTTAAAATATGAGAAAACACAATGACAGGAAATTAAACAAGATTATTACAGACAGGATTTACAGCCTCTACTGAGAGAGTAGCCTGCATATTTGCGACCAATTAGCTCTGAATCATTAGGGAAAACAGTGTTATCTTGTTTTCTCTGGTTTGGCAAGATGATGAACATTCTGTTTTTCTTTGTTTGTTATCATTAATTATAAAGCCTGAAATTGTTCATGAAAACGACATGATTATTGTTGATTCAATTGTGAATTATTCATTGTCAATTTGTAGATTAGGTCGCTCAGGACTCACGCTGAGGTCGGGGTCAGTCAGAGCTGCAGAGAGATTTCGGCGCAGGCTGCTCCAGCTCTCACAGCTCAGCACATCAGACGGATTGGCACAGCAGAGAGCCTGAAGAGCCTCCCAACGCACCTACACAGAGTTACATCACTTCACCTGGACCACACTATTCACATTAAAAAAGCAGTAATTTACAGACTCTGTGAATCGTGACCCCTTTGAGCAGACAGGTCTGGTGTGCCCATTGAGGGCCGTTTACAACGGTTAGCGACACGATCAACCAACTTTGTAGGCAGGGTTACGAATGGTGACTCCGTCATCTTTCAAAGCTAGTTGGCTACCTAGTTATATTACTTACAAGTCGAATTACAGGAATAACAGCTCTTAAATCAACATAATGAATTGCTCTCTGAACGGAGAATGACTTTAGCAAACGAATACTTCACTACTTCTTAAAGCAAAAATCGGTGAGCATGAAAATAATGGAAGGCTGAATGAATTAAGTGAAACAAAATGGTAAATTCTGCCTGATTATTACGCTAATGTCTACTGAAAAAAAACTGTTCAACCAAAGAGTGATCTATTTATACATTTTATTTTTAGAAGCCTGAAGAAGTAAATTATGTTGTATTTCAGTAAAAGAATGAATGGATATATAATATTAAGGTAACGTAGAATAAAATCATTTTCACAACCGCTGGAAACTGCTAATCTATGACAAAAACTATGACCAGCAACATACACCATCATAATGTATGTGTAAGTGAGACCTTCTACCTCTTTGGGCCTGCTGTAGTCAAGTTGTTCAGCCAAAGCCTGCAGCTGCTCTTGTCTGATGAAAGCATAACTCTAGAAAGGACAGTGGAGATGAAACACAAAGTATTATGATCCATCATAAACCAACATAAAAAAGAGCTTTCAGTCGACAATGGAAAGGAACAAACTCCCCGAGGACACCGATTGCGACGAATGCCGTCCACAGATGGAGATACTATCTTGACAATTTATGCGAGAAAACAGAAGTCTAAAAACAGGCAATAAATAAATCAAATTCAACCATTTATTGCCACCAGACTGCCTAGATACTGCATCTCTCACCTGGTTAAAGGAGGAGTCGCTGTCAGAGCAGTTGTCAGTGTACTGGCTGTTGGCCTGACTGTGCTGCTTCTCTCTGTGCATCTCCTCCTTCCTCATCTGGTCCTCCTCAAATTTGTTGATTAAAGACTCCACCACCATGATCATGGTGTTTTTCAAGGTCTGCGTCATCTGCTGGTACCTAGCATAAAGCGTGTGTAAATCAGTGTATGATTAGCATCACTTATTTTCTGAATAATAACTCTATTTCACCTGCTGTGCAAGAGTTTGAACTGTATGATTCAGATTTCACAAAATGTTTTGTTATGCCCTCCAAACATAGATAGCCACTGTGTTCCATTTGTAGTTGAAAGTGGGATACCTTGTATTGCAAGTTTGTCATTTTAACATAGCATCATTTAAGTATTCCAATTAGGGGGGAAAATGCAAGAAACATATTGTAGTTACCAACAAGATTCTTTTTTTTGTTTCCAGGAAACATGTCAATGTCACTGGAAAACATCAGCTTCTCATCAAAGAATACTCTCACTCTCTCGGACTCCACAATGAATGAATCATAAACATCTGGAGACAACAGAGGAGCAAAAGCTCAGAGTCTGAGCTATACTCACTCAGCTGAGTCCCTGGTACTTTGGGTGACGGCATGGATCAGGGTGTCGTGACCTGAGCCAACCGCATGTTGTCCATCTCCTCTGGTCAAGTGCTTGATCTCCTCCTCTACCACAGTCCCCAATGAGCTCTCCACATACTGACGGAGATACTTGACAAACTCGTAACTGAAAGGAGAGCAATGACGGAGTCAGACCTACTGTATATGTACTGTCCATTCAATTTAAACAGAAATAACTATTAAACAAAACCATTAAAGTAAATGTTATACTATCCGAGTCTGGCGGCCTTACTTGTGGAAGTTCTTGTCTGTCTCCTCCAAGTGAAGGAGGATCTCTTCAGCACATTCGGTCGACGGGGCGCCAGAGATCCTGTCGTTAATGCTTCTCAGAAGCTGCTTGAGCAAGGATTGCAACTCTGCTTCATCTTCAGCTGACAACTGAGACATCTCTACTGCCGGTCCCTAACATGGGATAGAATAAAGAGATTGGTTTTCTAGGATTAAAATATGCAAATGTGTAATAGCGAGGGGCAGCCATAAATTAACAAACTACTGTGCCAAAATGTGTAAATGGTTCATTTGCTTTATAGGTAGAAGAAAAAAGAGAGAGCTGGGGACCAGTCAAGGTACAGCACATACAGATGTACAAGTATCTGATCAACCTAAATTAAATATGGAAAATATAAATGAACATACATGTTTATCATGAATAACTCTTTGAATACCATTTATGTCTATCATATTTTATCCTTCACCATCTGCAGGTTTTCATGCTCGAGTAATAAATCTATCAGATAATTACCAACCAACCTACACGAGAGCAGGCAATAGTTGTTGTTTTTTAACAACAAAGCTAAGGACAAATATAAATAATAGATGTATATCTGTCAAAGGGATTCATTTATGGAATTTGTGTGACAAGGCATTCAAAATGTGCTTAAGCTCCAGTCTACACGTTTCGGTCTATATCTTTTGTTTCCCCTTTAATGTAATGCCTCATTGTTATTCATTCATTTTCATGTGCATTGACTTTTACTTGCAACAAAGTATTTCTACACTATAGTAGTGGTATTTTTACTTCAGTCTAATACCCAGATACCTCCTCCACCACCAGTTGTGTTGCTCATCAAACAGGTGTGATAATCAGCTAACTAATTTACCTTCGTACCATAGTGACAACAACACAGACTAACGTTTTACACAGCCGTTTCCTCTCAAATTTACAAATAAACCAATACTAATTTGTATTAATAATGTTATGTGTTACTGTTTTTAATTTACAGCCCAAACCAGTGAATTGTTTCTATCTGGTTAGCTTGACGTTACCTGTAACACTAGCTAGCCCGATGCTAACTTAACCCAAAGACTACCCGTTGCACAAGACAACTGTCCGAACAGAAAGACGTCACATGCGGTATATTTTTAAACCAGTCACCTCTTTGTTGGACTTGTAAAAGCTTTTATCCAAGTAACATATTGGGAGCACTTGCAACCAAGCTCTGTGTCTCTATGGAAACGTCCAGTGATGTTAACTGCGGTGCATTGTGGGATGTCCAAAGAAACTGCAAGCCGCCTTTTGAGCGTCGGAAATATGTGTTTCACGAGTAAGATAAACATGATTAGAAAATCATTCTTTTTTGAAGACACATTCAAGATCTCGCAGAAAATACATACATATAAAATAATTAAATACAAGCGTTCGGAACATTCTGTAAATAATATATATATGGGGATTTATATAAAAGTATACATAGACATATTTAAATTGCACTAGGCAGTAGGCATAGATAAGAACAGAAATAAAACAAAGAGCCAGGACTTCAAAAAGAAGGGGCATCAAATAATCATAAGAAACTATATACTTTCCCACAAATCGTTCTTACTGTACATTCTGTAGGTGATGAGAGCAATCATTTTGAATAATGTATAGACCAAACAAAGAATGGCACGTTGTTTATCCACTTGCTAAAATGAAAAACACATTTTACCCAGAAGAATGACGATCATAATAGTCATTTTAGATGTAGATAGGTGTAAATTATCCACATAAAAACAGAAAAATGTCGGAGGGTCCACTTCGAATTTTAACCTTTTTAAAGAAATTCTGCAACCAGGTAAACCGTATGAAGTGTTTTGAAATGAGTTCCTTTCAAGAAAAGTGTAAATATTAGTGTCTCCTCTCCAGAAACTGTCGCAAAATCCAACCATGACTGGTGTGAATGCTTCAAAGTCGTTTTTTTCACATGGTCTCGAATGCAGCACCAGAGAAACACGCAGTCACGTGACTCAATGTTTTGCTTCGTCTACCGGGTGCTGCACAGGCGACGTCTCTGCCTGCTGAAACGTTTTGTCGGAGCTGCTGCCTTTACCTTTATCCGAAAATTGTCTATGTAGGAACGGTGACACGTTTTGTTCACACGCCTGAGTTACCGGTTAACGTTACGTTTAGAAACCGCAGCGTTAAATCGGCGGAATACGCTTTTAAGCCAGCGAGCTCGCATCAGCATCACTCGAGTCGACGATGGCGGCCGTTGACAGCTTTCAGTTATTGTATGGAGAAATTTCTCGATCGTGCAATCCTTACATTGAAACCCTGGCCTTAGTCGGTGCTCTTTACGTGGCCAGGAAGGCAGTAATCCTGCTGGGCGACTGCTGCACGTTGGTCAGGGTGCATTTCCTGCCAAGAATTATCCCGAGTAAGAAGCTCACCCAAAGATTTGGAGACTGGGCTGTCGTGTATGGTAAGCACGCAGCAAGGGATCTCGGCACGAGCACCGGGAGTGCATGCTTTATTTTAGTAATTGATCAAGCAAAGAATGCTACATATTCAGCCTCTCAGATTTGACACAGATTTGATGCAGATTTTCTTATTTTTATCTTTTGGGTATTTGTCTCTCAAAACAGTAAATCTGAACATGTCATCCTGGGCTTTGTATATGTATATATATATATATATATATATATATATTTATATATATATTACTGTTTTCTGATACTTCCTAGATACAATGATGAATCAATAAAGATAGACATAATTGGCAGAACACCCTACAATGAGATGCCAGTTTACAATGATGTAAAATAGAGAAAAGCAGGATATTTATTTTACATTTGAGAAGCTGGTGAATTCACAATTGTTGTTGTTTAATGTATTGCCAATCGATTAGTCATCTTATTATTTGGGTAACAAAGTCTACTAAATCTCAGGTTTTGAGGTCATCGTGCTGTTATACTGTGCAGTAGTTCTCTGTCCTACATCCTTATTCCTTCCATGACTTTCATTGATGCATATTGTCCTCTGTCCTGTCAGGTGCAGCAGAGTTTGTAGCCAAAGCCTATGTAGAGGAGCTGGCCAGGCATGGAGTCAGCATTATCTTTGTCACTCAGGACCTCGCCTCTGTCAGAGAAACCGCTGCAACCCTCTCCCAAAGCTACAGGGTGGAAACTGTTGTCATACCAGCTAACTTCTCTGCGGACAAGGCAGCCAGCAACCTCATCAACGAAGCCATGAGGGGCAAAGATATCGGCTTCCTGGTGAACTGTCTGGAGTCTGTGACTTCCTCTCAGAGCCTGATCGAAATGCCTGAGCAGAGCCTCTTGGATTTCGTGAATAAGAACGTCGCGGTCGCCACTCTGATGACCCGGTTGGTGCTGCCGGGGATGCTGGAGCGCAGCAGAGGCGCTGTGGTCAACATATCATCGGGTGCTTGCTCCAGACCCCTGCCTGGACGAGTGACCTTCACTGCCTCCACCGTGAGAACAAACCAATTACTCTGCCTCTCGCAGATCCAGTAGAGATCTTTTTCACAGCATGCGATTTGTCATAGTATTTAAAGGCCATTTGTAAATAAATATTCTCAATAAAAATATTCCCTTAATGTCTATTGATGCTGGTATCTCCAAGCAAAGTAAAAACATAACCCACAAACACATTTTTCTGTCCTGACAATGATCCTCTTTCCCTTTCTCATCCTCACATTTCAGGGCTACATGGATCATTTCTCAAGAGCTCTTCACCTTGAGTACAGCGGCAAAGGGATCTTTGTCCAAAGTCTGACTCCTTTCCAGGTAGATGATGCCTCATGTGACCACTAACCAGTGTGGCTGTGTACTAACTGAACCCAACTATACACTGCCAACCAAAATATGTCTTTTATTATTGTATAAGTTATGATATTATTTGGTTACCCCCTGAGTGATATACCGCATGTGTGTACGTGTGAACAGATTGCGTCGACTGAGCAACAACCCTTCTCCTCAACACCGGCGTCCAGAGGGGGCTGGTTTGTACCAAAGCCAGAGGTGTATGCCCGCCACGCAGTCTCCACCCTGGGGGTCTCTAATAGGACCACCGGCTACTGGCCTCACACACTGCAGGTGGGCACACAATATGTCACGGTTGTTTGTCATTTCCAGCCCTTTGTGAAAACAGGATCTAAAACACAGAATGCATTTGTGGATGCTGATCTGTTTCTCTTTGTTCTTTCTTCCCAGTATGGTCTGATGACACGTATTCCAGAGTGGATTTGGGTTCTTGGATCACGTGTGCTCATCAGTTAAGAGCTCACCTCTCCTCCCCTCACTAAAGACTTAACCCAGTTACTAAAACGTCTTGTTACTGGAGTCATGTAGAGTTTTAGTTTCTTCAGCCATTCAGGTTGAATGTGTTCAACTTTCAGGCTCTGTGGTGGTTAGGATATTTTCTTCTATTTATTTGGTGTCAATTTCAAGGAAAGCTGCAGTGGAATTTGCCTGAAATAGCCAATACATATTAATATATTACTCCTGTATTACTGAATGGTCTGACCATCTTAAATTGCCTGTACATGTCTTAGTGGAGGCCAGACATGAGGCTGGAAACAGGGTTTGACTTTGAGTTTGGATTGTAAACATGTGCAACATAATCTGACATCATTTGGTTTGGTGCTTGGATTTAAACATCAGCCTCCATGTAGTTTCAACACTTTGGAGAACGAAATATTTCAAACCAACATGGGTTATAAAGGTGAGGTAAATATAAAACTATTTTATTTTTCTATGTATTTAAAAAAAGAAGTGGGTCATCATAAGTGAGAATAATTATTTTTCTAGGAGTCTATGCATTGTTTTTAGGGGAACATCATACTCATTGTTCATTTAAAGAGACAGATTTATATCATAATGTAGAATACATTGACTTTTAGTGAGAAAAAAGCTGCATTATGCAACACTAACCAAAGTGTTATTCTGATCAATATAACCCAATCTAAAAGAAACGTGTTCACTAAAAGTGAAAGGACAAATTGTTTTACTTTCACTGCTCTCGTAAAGATCTGATCAAAGACTCTTGAGTTTAGTTAAAACCAGGATTGGCGCTAGTGTTTTACACATGTGTGTGTGTGTGTGTGTGTGTGTGTGTGTGTGTGTGTGTGTGTGTGTGTGTGTGTGTGTGTGTGTGTGTGTGTGTGTGTGTGTGTGTGTGTGTGTGTGTGTGTGTGTGTGTGCGCGCGTGCGTGCGTGCGTGCGCGCGTGTGTGTGTGATGAGTGAATGAATGATAGCTTTAAGGGTCATTGGTACAACACTCAAGCATCTACAGGAGTGAATTTGAAAGTGGGATTTCGTTGAGAAACTATATTTGAGCTATTTTACTGTATGTAGATATTATTTCAAAATAAGTATTTATATTAAGAAATGTGAACAAATTCAGATCTCGTGGTTGCTTACACATACAATACAACATATACAATGTTGAATTAGATATGATACGTGTCGTCATTACACCCATTAGACCAATAAAACTCTTCTCCGTTCCAATACTGTCTTGTCTTTTGCTTGCCTGAATGTAAGTGTGCCAAAGTGTCTTCTCTTTGAAGGTTAGTCATTTTATCTGACTTGTAGTTGTTTCATCTATATGACATGTTGACTTATATGCTGAAGGCCACAACCGCTCTGTTTTTCTCTAAAAAAACATCAACGTGGTGTAAATCATTGACGTGAATAGACACCATGTCGACTGCCAGAGTTTACGCTGCGACCCTTCAGATCTGCCAGGTCACTGCTGGTTAACACACACACACACACACACACACGTGAACACACGTGAGGTGCAGTGTGCCCATAAACCCTCGTGGTGCAGAGCAAACCTGGGCTTTAAACACAAAACTAGAATCTTACAAGTCTGATCTTTTTTTTCCTGAGGCGTTTATTAAATGTCTACATGGCATAAGTAGAGTTGAGAAAGCTTTTTTTTTTCATCCTAACATGCTGAGAAACATATTAAATATAGGAAATATGATAACAGACGTCAGAATAAACTTTTATACATCTCCTTTTCATACAAACAATGTCGCCTTTAGTGCTGTAAAGATTAGGAGAATCAACTAATTTACACCTGCTGTAAAGTAAAAAGTAGCAGTACAAAATAATTAATAAATACAAAATACCATCAGAAATGGCATCACAATAATATTCTAACTAGTGGTAGAGATACAGAAATAAATGTAATTCAATTAAAATGTAAAGACTTAAAGCTAAGTTTACGAGAAACCAAACGTTATAAGATGCCTTTTCGAGTACCCTTTCAAATGGTGTTCCCCAATTTGGGAGAACACTTATTAGCATAGTATAGAATTGCTTACTTATACAGACAGATTGGTGGAACTGTCCAGGAAAAGAACCGACCTTCTGGTAATAAGCGTTTCCAAGATCAAGGTCAACTTTGAGGTCATGATGGACAAGAAGACTATTTTATTTACTGTGTGGAAAGCCCCTTGTTCATTTTTGCTAACCCTAACTGCCACAACAGCTTCAGTGCTGCTTCTCCAAGTCCGTGGAAAAGTCTACTGAGGGGATAAAACGCCATCCGTTCACACGTTGGTTCAAAATATCAGGGTCAGGGTCGAGATCTGTAAAGGGCACACATACTGAATCACGGCACTCCCATACTCATCACACCTCGAAGAATCTGCATTTGTTTCCTCACTTATTTATTCAGGTGTGAAGCGGAATTGCCAGCGATACAAGCAACAGGACAAAACAAGGTTTTTATACCAGCCTCTCAAATGCAGTGTTGGGACTGGAGGGTTGTTGTTGTGGTTAGGATGGTGTCCTTCCAGATAAGATGCCAAGGAACCATGAAAGAGCTGCTTCTTCCACACTTTCTGTCTTTGTCGTCCTCCCGAGACATCGCTCTCTTCATTCACCTTTTTTCTCTGTGGGTATGAACTGGTAAGTTCATTTATTTATTTTTACAAATCTATTCTCTCTGATTTTACTTTGTCAAAAAGGGAGAAAAAAATGATTATATTGTACCATGCATGGACTGGAAATAATTTAAGTTTAATGGATTTATTTTTGGAGTATCTTGGTGCACAGTTTGAAAAAAGCTAAATAGGCATATGTAGTTCAACATGTGAATGTATTGAAAAATGTGATTCTTCACAACTAGCACATATCAAACAGCTACCAGAGAGTCTTGTGTTTGATCGTATAAGGATGTGAGACGACGCAATATGAGAATGCTTCACAAAATAGTATTTTGATTAAATAAACAGAACCAAAACAATGCAACAGGCAAAACAGGCCTCACGAAAGAACCGTAAAAGATCAAAGTCAGAATAAAATGATTCATTATGTGAAAGAAACACAATAAACGGAACACTTGCACCAGCCTTATCTACTCAGGCCGGTTAATCTGTATTTAATCTGTATTCTGTCTGTATGAATAGGGGTTGAGCTCACATTCTATGAATTAAGATTTGCGACAGTTGGTATTAACCAAGGTTAAGGTCTTGGGTTGCAGCAGATAAGTGTGTTTTGGAGATCGGAGTCAGCAGCCGTGGCTTCTATCAAGCCTGCAAGAAAGGATAAAAGTTTGGCCTTGTGAGGAAGTCGGCCTGTTCTGACTTTTACACCCACAATCATCTCAGAAGCATTATTTGTAAAACTGAAAATTACAAGTCCAGTCTAGGGAGGCTACTCAATTGCTAATGAAAGTAATAAAACCAGGACTACAAACCATTCTCTTTTGGTCAAGCAGTAATAGTATGCATACCTCTTTGTATTCACCTCCTCCCACAGAAAGCAAGACAACTGGTAACTGAAATGGGCGAATGGGATGTGCTGGGCCGCCTGCTGGATAAAGTGCAGAGTCACTCCACGGTGATCGGCAAGGTCTGGCTCACCGTGCTGTTCGTCTTCCGCATCCTGGTCCTGCGCACTGGCGCCGACAAGGTCTGGTCTTCGTATTCCCCATTTCAAGCCGACTTCACAGCAGTAACCACAATGTAGGGACAGGTGGATGTCTTAAAACACCTCCCTACTTCCACATTAAAAAAAAAGCACTTTATTTTGTATGATCATCCCGAGGTACGGGGCAGTAAACATTGACCCTCCTACAATGTAAGCTCTCTGAAGTTTGTAGTAGCATATGCATCATCTTGTTTCTCTCATCTTCCTCTAGGTCTGGGGCGATGAGCAGTCCGACTTTGTCTGCAACACCAAGCAGCCCGGCTGTGAGAACGTCTGCTACGACCGCGCCTTCCCCATCTCTCATGTTCGCTTTTGGGTTCTTCAAATTATTGCTGTGGCGACTCCAAAGTTGCTCTACCTTGGTCACGTCCTCCAAGTGATCCACATTGAGAAGAAGGTGTGTCTCTGCAGTGGGCGTAGTAGGACAGGAGAGACTGGTGAATGCTGTTTGTCAGGCACGCCACACCTGTAGCGGCAGAAGCCTGGGCCAGTGACGGCAAAGTGTAGTGCCACTGAGGATTATCACCAAAATCTGCTACTCAAATTCATTTTATTTAAGCTCACAAAACCCCTCTGGCAGCTGTTTCCACTTTGTCTGCCTCCAATATTTGATTAACATAGCTTTAAAGTGATACCTATCCCAAATCTATATTTTCAGGACCCAAAACTCACTTGTTGTGAGCTTAAAACCGTTTAAAAAGCAACCTATTTTTAGGCCATTCCCTTGAAAATTGCATACCGAAACTAAAAAGGGTGTATCTCTGCAACCACTAGGGCTATTTGAATAATGTTGGTTATAATAAAAGGTACACATGTGAGATTTTGTAAATATCACTCTATATGTTACTGGTTAAGAGTAAATGAAGATGACACACAGCAAAAATGAAAAGCTTTCAGGTCTGCATAGAAAAAAGCACTTTCAGGGGGATTATTTCTTTGAAATGATGCAGCTGTAAGGCGTAACTCTAACCCAAATCATAACACAATATATGGACATTCTCTCTGCAAAGGTTGATTTTGATAAAGTGAAGCAGAACAAAGTTAGAGAGGGTTTAGTACAAAGAAAATTCAGGTGAGGTCTCCAAAATTTGCATTGGGGCACATTTGCGCACATCTGTGACATTTGAATTGTTTCATGTACCAAACCATATATTTCATTATAATGCTACTCTCAATAAATGTTTGAGTCTATATCTCATAAATTTCCTGAACTTCATATCCGACGGCAGCATCCATCTTTCATCTTTCTCCTAATAGCTTCCAATGCATCTGCAAGTCTTTTTTCCGATCCCTTAAAAATGTCTAACTCTTTCCCCCCCCCCCCTGTCCTTCCAATTCCAGATGAAGGAGAGGCTGAAGAAGCAGGCCGAGTTGGACGATCAGGCCGGCCTGTTCCTTCGAAGGGTCTACAAAGTCCCCAAGTACACCAAGAGCACCGGCAAGATCAGCATCCGCGGCCGTCTCCTTCGCAGTTACGTCCTCCATCTTGTCGCCAAAATTATCCTGGAAGTTTTGTTCATCGTGGGTCAGTACTTCCTGTACGGCTTCACCCTCCAGGCCGTCTACGTCTGCGAACACTCGCCGTGCAAACACAAGGTGGACTGCTTCCTGTCAAGGCCGACGGAGAAGTCGGTCATCATCTGGTTCATGCTGGTGTCGGCGCTCGTCTCCCTCCTCCTCAGCGTGGTGGAGCTGGTCTACCTGTGCGTGAAAGCCGTGAAGGAGTGCATGACGAGGAGGCAGGACTACACCGTGACCCCGGTGACGCCGCCGCCACCCTCGGAGAGGAAAGCGTTTAAAAGCTGCGACGGGATGCTCCAAAATTGTGTCAACCTGGATCTGGAGCTCCAGGGACGAAAGTTGGGGGTCAACGACGCCAAAGGCGGGGTCACCGAGGCCGCTGTGAATGTGTCGCCTGAGAGCAACGGCATGGGAGGGGAGGTCCGCATCTGAAGCATGGAGGCCGCGGTCGGTTTGGGGTCCGGTGTTCGTGTGCTTTGGCTTTGAGGAGAGAAAAAAGTGTGTTTGTGTGCAGAAAGAGGGAAGGGGAGTAGCCAGCTTCTGTAAACAGTCTGAGTCACATGCAAAATGTTGCCTAAAGTTACTGTGACATAGTAAAAACTAATGTTTGTTGAAATGTCTTGCAGTTGACAGACATATTTTTGACATATTTTAAAGATGGGTATTTTTTTTAAATGATTTTAGACAGTGTTGATTCAATAAACCTCTCATATATGTTTACCTGTCTGAATTTTGTCACGTCTTTTCAATTTGAGAACAACCAACATCCATCTGAACCTCTGCGTTTTTTTACTATTCTATCATACTCTATATAAACAGCTCCACTTGCTATAATGCTTTTGTTTTTAATTCTGTTTTAAACTTTGTAAACTGAGAATATATAAAACAGAAGACCTTATTGTGGTGCTGCCATCACAAAACATTGTATTCCTCAAAGCATTTGTTCATCACAGTAACAGAAACATATAACAACCCGAGCAAATAAGACTGGTAGTACTTTTAAGGAAATAGTTTGTTTATTTATACACGTAGCGTTTACTGTTAGCTTGGCTTAGCACGCACACTGGGAACAAGATAAGATGAATTAGCCTCTATAGTTGAATTAGTAACCGGTTATATTACAGCTGTTCAATCCCATATTTCTTGTCATGTGACTTCCAACTCAATTCAATTTTTTATTTTTCATAACCTCAGTCCAACTTTCTTAATATTTAAATATGAGCAGCAGTTCAATTAAGCCTCGTTTCAGTGATACACTTTCCCTGTTTATTTTCAAATATGCGTGGCCATTTAGCTGAGATAAACTGAGAACACCTGTCAATTATTACACCTGTCCTCTTGGTCTCAACTTGCTGACAGCACACATCTAAAGCCAGATGTGTGTTGCTCAATTTCCTCATCGTTCCCCAGCTCACTCCAAGGTCCAACTTTAAAGTTAGCGATCCGTCCCAGCCAGAGACAGTCATTTCTGACCGGGTCAGCAGGTAAGATGCAACGACTATTGTTCTATGCTACAGATCAAACTAATCATTTGCAAATGGAAGGGAAATAGAATGAGGGAATATTTGTAAAGAGCATTATACAGAATGGAAATGTAGAGTATTCTTTACTTTTATACATAAACATATTTGTAAGAAAGCGTTTTTAGTTTTTTTACTTAATTGTGTTAATTTCTTGTGTTAATTAATTGTGTTAATTTCTTAACCAGTATTAATATGACTTAAAGTTAACTAATACTTGAATGAGATTGTTTTTCATGTTTTACCATCCAGCTTAACCCACAAGACCCGTTTAATATGCTTGTATATAATCTATAATATTATAAAACATGTACGCTTTTAAGCTATAGTTACAAACTGCTTTTTTTTCTTTGTTTTTACCTTCTTAATTTGATCTCTTTACCAGCTTATTATGCCGTTTAGTACAATGCCACCGAGTCTTCCATTCAGATTTCTGATTAATTCTTATTTTAGGAAAATATTAACCAACTAGCGCATATCCTCTCACATCTCAAGTAACCAGATTCAAGAAGAGAAACAATATTTGATCTACATATAAATAAAACAACGAGTGGCTTTCTTCCAGCAGCAGCTTATTCATTCAATATCGAGTTGTGGTTAATGGTTCAGTTTATAAGGTGTGTTGTAAGGTGTGTTGCAAGCTAAATTAGATATATTTTTCACTACAGATCGGTAACTGAAGATCATTGATAAAGATGGGAGACTGGGGATTCCTGTCGGGGCTGCTGGACAAGGTCCAGTCCCACTCCACGGTGATTGGGAAGATCTGGATGAGCGTGCTCTTCCTGTTCAGGATCATGGTTTTGGGTGCCGGTGCGGAGGCCGTCTGGGGCGACGAGCAGTCGGGTTTCGTCTGCAACACGCAGCAACCCGGTTGCGAGAACGTCTGCTACGATTGGATCTTCCCCATCTCGCACATTCGCTTCTGGGTGCTCCAGATCATCTTCGTCTCCACGCCGACGCTGGTCTACCTGGGCCACGCCGTGCACGTCATCCACAAGGAGAACAAGATGAGGGAGCAGCTGTTGAGCCCGGGCGGGTCCCGGGTGCTCAAAGTGCCCAAGTACACGGACGAGAAGGGGAAAGTGAAGATCAAGGGGAACCTGCTGGGGAGCTACCTCACCCAACTCGTGTTCAAGATCATCATCGAGGGCGCCTTCATCTTGGGCCAGTACTACCTGTACGGCTTCATCATGGTGCCCATGTTCCCCTGCTCCAAGAAGCCCTGTCCCTTCACCGTGGAGTGCTACATGTCCCGGCCCACAGAGAAGACCATCTTCATCATCTTCATGCTGGTGGTGGCCTGCGTCTCCCTGTTTCTCAACTTCGTGGAGGTGTTCTACCTGATATGCACCCGGATCCGATGCGGGTCCAGGCCCCGCTCTCACAAGATCACTTCGGCGGAAAACCCCGCCAGCCTGTCGTCTCCCAGGTGGCCAGCGATGGAGGACGTGCACAAGCAGAACAAGATGAACATGGAGCTCGAGGGCAGCCAGAGTATCGGCGGAAGCCTGGACGGAGCCAAAGAGGAAAAGCGACTACTGAGTGGTCATTAAAAAACACTGCCCCGACCATTATAATGTATTGAATGTGCCTTTCAGATTGCCGCCCTCCTTGTTTATATACATATAAGAGACTTAAGTAAAGAGTTCATGTAAAATGCAAAAAAAAAAAAAGTTAGAATATCAAGGAGGAGCTTCGTCAAAATGTGGTTGAGTCATGCATGAATCTGAATTGTTCTTTAGAGCCACATTGTTGGGATTTTACATATATTTTGTGTTATTTAACAGGAAATTAAATAATGCAAAGCGTGCAATATTGATAATGCATTTTTGTACTTATTCGTTAATCTTTTAGTGAGCAGAGTTTTGTCTATGCCTATAGGTTTTGAATGAAGTTATTGCCATGTGCATTATAAAGGACTTGAAATATTTTTGCTCACTGAACGGTGAAGATGATGTTGAAGATGATTGTGGTGTAACAGTTTCTACTGTGTCTAGTAGACATTTTTGTGTGCTGTATTTTTGTTAATAAATGATTCAAATTTAAGATAAAAAAATGTTTCATGACTATAATTATTTTTCAGCTGACGAAGTCAAACACGTTAGTTTCAAAGAGCGTGATTTACACTTATTATGTGAAGCTGTCGGGCCTGCAACTAACGATAATTTTCATTACTGATGATATTATAGATATTTCAAGATATTCATTCTATGAAATTTTAGAAAATTGTGAAAAATGGACGTCACACGGTGACGTTTTCAAATCTGTATAATATCTGTGTAATATCACTGGAATGTGATGAATAAACAGAATTCATATTTGAGAAGAACATCTTTAATGATTAATCAATTAGTCAATCTATTGCCATTGTCTGGTGCGTGACAGATTAACCATTGCAACTTTATCATAGTGTCTGCTATTGGTTCAGAATAGGGAGTGGTTGATGGACTGATATGTATTAGCCTCCGCCACTGATTCATAAATAAATTTAGTGACTTGTTATCAGGCTAATGACATTTACATCAGATGGACACTGTGTGGGACAAACACGGCCATAAAACCTGCAGTGATCACGAGGACCTGCTCAACATGTTTGCAATTCAATACAAAATCCCTTCAACAAAAGCATATTTGCAGAGCTAATGATATTAGATGTGCTCTGTTTGTTCCGACTTTGTGTAAATCACAACAACAAAAAGAAAAAAAAAAACTTCTGTTCACACAGTTTCAACTAAAAATGAGTGACGGTTGAATCCTCACGTAGCCCTCATTGCAAGTTTATACTGGATTGCATCAGCCTGTACTGGTGCTCGAGATATTGTGCCGATTGCCTTTGGCCCCTGCAATTCCATCACAAATACAATATGCAAAAAGGGATTTTGTCCTCCATTTATTGCGTCGGTGTGTGACATTTAACTATAAAGTAGCATCAATACAAAAATCACACCTTGGTAATGAGGAACAATAGCATCAAAACAGTTGTAGAAAAATCACAAGCACCATCATTTGATTTATAGCACTGCCAATCATTAACCCTCACAATCTTGTCAGTGCTCTCTGCCCAAATTGTCCACTTGGTGACAGCTCACATGTTGCGCAGTTTCCTCTAATCTAAAGTTCAAGGTACCGTAGAACGGTTTGGTTTGGTTCACTGGCTCTCTATCATTCATCTCAACAGCTGGTGACGGGTCTGTTGGTCTGCACAGAGGCCTTAAAATCAAAGGTAAGGTGTGCAACTACTTATTTTTATATGTATTTAGTTTGCTGCACACTATACACAATGTAATGAATTCAATCTTAAATGTAATGGTATTACTGTTGGTATACAATACACAACCTCAAAGCTATATTATTGTATATTATTGATATTGTATCATCTATTTTTATGAGTGGGTTCTTACTTAAGTACTTAAGTGTGTGTGTGTGTGTGTGTGTGTGTGTGTGTGTGTGTGTGTGTGTGTGTGTGTGTGTGTGTGTGTGTAGTGTTGGAAGAAATACTTCAGTAAAAGTAGCAGTATCACAGTGTAGAAATACTTTGTTAGAAAGAAAGAAATAATAAAAAGTTCTGCATTTAAAACTGTACTTAAGTAAAAGTACAAAAGTATGAGCATCAATATATTCTTAAGTAAAAGTGCCCATTATGCAGAAAGGCCCATTTCAGAATAATATGCGATATATTATATTATTGGATTATAACTATTAATGCTTTAAATTAATGTAAAGATAAAATGCATCAATATAGATATCAATACATTTTATCGTATTTACTTATAGCCTATACTAATACATAGTCATTTAGTCGTTTATTGTATTTTGTATTATAAATCTGAATATGCAAAGTAACTCAAGCTGTCTAATAAATGTAGTGGAGTAAAAAGTACAATATTTCACATGAGATGTCATGGAGTAGAAGTATGAAGTAGCATAAAATGAAAATACTCAAGTAAAGTAGAAGTAGCTCAAACATTTACTCAAGTACAGCACTTGAGTAAATAATGCATTCCACCACTGGTGCAGAGAAACTCAGGAGACCGCTTGACCATCCAGACGGGTGCATTGTTCATAATCCATGAGGATAAAAAAATCCATATTACATTTTCTTAGGGTTCAAAGCTCTTGGCAAAGCTTACATACACCATATTATATTTCAAAGTTGGCTAGATAAAGTCATGATGCGTAGTTAGGATACACTAAACAAAGGGCTTTTCTTCTAATAATAAAAAAATATACATACATTCATTTATAGCAGTTCAAAGGGACACAGAAACATCTTTGGAATATAGATTCCTCTCTAATCGTTAGATATAATCCCATATAGTGAGATAGCGTGAGATAAATCTTCGTTATGGATTTTCTTTTATGGCTCTGTTTACGTTCAGATCATGCCACACTTCTGGTGAGGGTTTTTACAATGTGGGATTGTGTCTACTCAGCAAAACAAACTTCCTTCTGATGTTGACAATGTTTTACCCTTAATGTTAATCTATAATCACGACTCAAAGCACCTGCTGCTACGTGTAAAAACACCAAAATGCCTTGTCCCATCATTTTGTGCTGTATGTAATATGGAGACCAAAATAGCACGGGTAAATGGACCATTCAAGACTTAAATAAACAACAAAATACTAATTACATTTTTACAAATTATGCTTTTGTTCTCAAACACTTGATACAAATTTACCAGTTTTCACTTTGTACATGCCTGTAATATTATAACTCACCTGGGCAATGACAAAAGAAGGGATTTACATTTTTAAGAATGCTTTTTATTGTCTAAAATATTATTTGATTTGCTTTTTCCCTACAGATCAGAGACCATGGGAGAATGGGGTTTTCTGTCCTCTCTGCTGGACAAGGTCCAGTCCCACTCCACCGTCATCGGGAAGGTCTGGCTCATCGTGCTTTTCATCTTCAGGATCATGATCCTCGGAGCTGGAGCAGAGAAGGTCACCTTCTTTTTTTTCATACTGTATTTATTTGTAGCGCTTTACCTCACTGATTGAGGTAACTGAACGCCTGAATCCATTTTAGGAGACGTTAAGAGCTTTCATGTGAAATGACGCCCTCTGGTGGCCGTATCAAAGACCCACAGCTCAATGAAACCCTGACTCAATGAAATCTGCTTACTTGTTGGTAACGGGAAAAAAACATGTTTTTTTCTTTATTTAAGTTTGCTCTTTTTTATTGATTTAGAAAAAAAGAAAAAGAAATATGACTCTAACTTGAAATCTGAGTCTTATTGTTTGTAGAACCACAACACAACAACGTATCTCCAGAATGCCATTTTGTATCCTGCTCGTTTATCATGATGTTATCAACACAATTATCTAATTACACTAGTGGGCACAGCAAGATTTGTTATGCAAGCTCAAATAAAATGCCTTTGTGTTCACTTCATCTGATATATATATCATGATATTAACTTCTCATCTGGACATTGCAGGTGTGGGGAGATGAACAGTCGAACATGATTTGCAACACCAAGCAGCCTGGTTGCAAGAACGTCTGCTACGACCAGGCCTTCCCGATCTCACACATCCGGTTCTGGGTCCTCCAGATTATCTTTGTGTCAACTCCAACGCTGATCTACCTCGGCCACGTCCTCCACATTATCCACAAGGAAAATAAGATGAGGGAACACATGGCGACCCACAGGAGCGAAGTCGCCAAAGTTCCAAAGTACTCTGACGACAAGGGCCACGTCGAGATTAAAGGCGACCTTCTGGGAAACTACATGACCTCCATATTTTTCAGAATCCTCCTGGAGGTAGCGTTCATCGTGGGCCAGTATTACCTGTACGGGTTCATCATGGAACCGAGGGTCGTCTGTACCCGAGCCCCCTGTCCCTTCACTGTAGAGTGCTACATGTCTCGCCCCACAGAGAAGACCATCTTCATCATCTTCATGCTCGTCGTGGCCTGCATCTCTCTGGTGCTCAACGTGGCCGAGATCTTCTACCTGGCGTGCGCTCGCTCGTCCAGACGAAAGGCGAAAAAAGTGCCGGCCATTGCTCTTCACCTGCGTTCAAACGGAGAGCGTCTGGTGAACCACGAGAAGCTCGGCCTCCATGATGTCAGCCAAAGCACAGCCTGAAGAAGGCCCCATAGATCCAGCAGGCGAAAAAAGGAAACATAATAATAGCAATGTAACTGAATTGAGAGGAATTGTGTAAAACTACACTCAGCGTTATTTATTTATGTGATGGAACAAAACAAAAATAAATCATGAAAGTGATGCACATTTGGAAATATTTATGGAAATTGAAAAAATACACAAGAATAATAGAATATATAAAGATACTGCATCACTGAAGAAAACGTTTAAAAATTGTACAAAAAGTGAGCTTTTGTGATTTCGTTTTGTTCTTGCTTTGTGTTTTTTACTTTCCACAACATATTTTTGACTATTGCTCCCCCAAGTGGCACATTGGTACTGAGACTGTTGTCTCTCCGCTGTGGTCTAAACAATGAGCTGTGTCCCGGGACCAGTTTGCATTGGCTGAAAGCCATTTAGTCGGGCTACAAGTTTTTTGTTGTTGTTGCTGTGCACACTGACAGTTACTACTTATCAGTTTCTTGTCAATATTATTACATTTGCAGGCATGACTTATAGGATTGTAAATATTTTAATAACAAATTGTTCCTTTGTTTCATGTTTTGTATTTGAATATGCCATGTGCATGTGTAAAAAAAAAAAAAAAATTATGTTTATTAAACATTTTGGAAGTTTAGTCCAAAGCATTTCAAACATCATGATTTCATGATTCATCACATTTAACATTCTAGAAATCACTGATTTAGATAACATAAAAACAACGAAATTAGAAATAAATATATTGTTATTAAACTATTCTGGTGTAAAATCTCCGATCATAGTAGTTTGATCACAATAATCACAATGCAAGTAAAATTACGAGTACATTTTCTGGACATTCACTCAAGGACCCATTTCTGCATGTGTTCTGGATAAGCGACTGTTTGCTCATGCAATCTTACCTTGTTGACATTGACTCAGGGTTTAGCAGCTCAAGAGGCAGATAAACAAGGGCTAAAACAAAGTGGACCTACTTTCGACAGACATGTTGTTGGGACTCCAACTGTACAGTATTGCTGCTCCGTAACTTTTGGATGTGTAGCTAAATAAGTAACAGTTTGCTGACAAGTTCCCCGTGTCAACCTAAAAGGTCATAATGTCAATGACCTAAAAGGTCATAATGTCAATGACCTTTTAGGTTCCCCCCATAAAGAGAAAGTATTAAGGCATTTCAGCACCAACCTGTGGGTGGTGGGTGCAGCGCCACACCACTAGATGGCGCAGTTAACCCGCACAACTGTGCTCCCCCGTGGCCCCGCCCACCGCCCACACGGCCCCGCCCACCAGCTCCCTTCTCCTCCTCACACAATAAACAACAGCTGAAAAGCAGTTAAAGATGGCCGCCGCGACCATGGCGGGGCTCGACGCCCACAGGATGGAGGAAAAGAAGTTCGAATACTTCTCCTCTATCAACTCCATGGCGAGGAAGATAATGCAGGAGAGGAAGACCATTGAGGCCAAGCACGGCCAGTCATGGGAGACGATGACGCCGCAAGAGCAGGACAGCGCCATCGACAGCGGAATGATGGATCCTCACATCCAAGCCCGATACGCCATGCACAGAGTCGACCGCGACGACGTGGTTTGCTACCCGAAACTGCTCATTCAAACGGGCCAGAAGATAGTTCATTTCGGCGAGGAGGTACTTGGACCGCATTTTAATTGTTATGACATGTCTTTGTGTGTGTTTTTAGAGAGCAGAGTAACCCGTGTTGTTAGCCACGTACGTTAGCCACGTAGCCGGTGAAACGCATAACTACGTCATCGTGGCTTCCTGGTATGTTACGTACGAGCAGCCGTTTGAAGTGGCATTTAGTCACAATCACAGGGAATCGTCGGCTGATATAAATGCATATCAATACGTTGGACATACTTACAATAGGTTCATGTTAATAACGTGTGTGTGTGTGTGTGTGTGTGTGTGTGTGTGTGTGTGTGTGTGTGTGTGTGTGTGTGTTCGGTTCATGTTGTTGTTGTGGTTGTGTTTTTGCTGGCTTGAATGTAAATAATGTCGACTTTAGTCTTCGGTATGGTATCAGCTGCGTGTCGTCATGCTTATTAGGCTATTGAAGGGAAGCCCTGGGTGTGTGTCAGTTGAAACTGTTGTGTTTCTGTGCAGGACATTACCTGGCAAGATGAGCATTCTGCACCCTTCTCGTGGGAGACCAAGGTAATTATATTCAATATTAAGTTTGAGTCTGACACAAATGTGTCTGTGACTACATTTTGCACAATATTGTCGTGCTGTAACTATGTTGTTTTTGTTTTGTTGTTGACAAAATGTTCACTAATTAATTGTGTAGGCTATAAAAATGTCAGACTAGTAAGAATCCCGTTGGAGAGCCCTTTTTGGACATCTTCAAATTGTTTGTTTTATCAAACCCCCAATCTTAAAACCTCCAAATTATCAATTCGCAAATGCATAAAACTGAAAATAATTGATCATCCCATTTAAGTACCAGACAATGTTTGGCGTTGTGGCTGGATAATTTACTTAAATGATTACTCGATCATCATAATGGTCAGCAATTCAGTTAGGATTTATGTGTTGTAGTTTCAAATTAGCAAACGGGTCTATTTATAGCCTTTCCTTGATCCCTGCAATTACATCATCCAAACACTTGGTTGTTTTTCTGCCTGAAATATGCATGTAGCACTGTGAGATATTGGTGCTGCCTTCTTTCAGAGCCAGTTGGACTTCAGCTTGACGTTGGGCCCTGCCGACCAGGGGCTCTCGGCCTCGCAGGCCGACTCCAAGGCGGCAAAGGTTCCTCATTCCAGCCAGATTGGCAAGAGCATGCCAGGAACCAAGGTATGATAAGGAGCGCATTGTTGTCATTTTGTTAATGATATCTCCAGTAGGAATTGCTTTTTGACTAACCTTTACTCTAACTTGAATCACAATCGCAACAAAAGAAAGAAAATGTCCCAGGAATTTCACTAAAGAGGCCATACAATTGTGTTTTTTGATAAACAGCCCCTAATCT
Organism: Taurulus bubalis; assembly: GCF_910589615.1. Lineage (NCBI taxonomy): Eukaryota > Metazoa > Chordata > Actinopteri > Perciformes > Cottidae > Taurulus > Taurulus bubalis. The sequence continues at coordinate 32,715,436 of NC_136591.1, read as the reverse complement.
TGAGACACTTTAAAACAAACGTGTTATTGTGCGACTGTGAAGGTGTCCGTCAGTGAGGCACGGAGGCCGGAGGAAGAGTCGTCTTTCTGGAAGATCAGCGCCGAGAGGTCCAGGCTGGAGGGAGAGCAAGCCGACTTCCAGTCCCTCACCCCGAGCCAGATCAAGTCTCTCGAGAAAGGAGAGAAATCCCTCCCCTCCTACCTCCGACAGGTAATTGCTGAAACCTTCCGCGATTCTCCTGTCTGGTGACGTTTTTAGTTCAAGCAACAGCCGCCGCTCACGTTTGTTCCCACATTTTGGCACAAGCGTGGTGGCTTTTCGGGTCTGGACAGTTCCTAACAAACAACAGATTGAAAGCAAGCTCCCCACCCCAACGCTTGTCACTTTTCTTATCGAGCCGTGCATCCGGAAATAGAGTCGAGTCTGAACCCGAGATGGCTGGCATCTGTGAAGCCTCCACAAGTGTGAGAAGCAGATGGTGAATGCAGTCCAAAGAGAAAACAATGATATGAATGTCTATATTGTTTCTGAATGTTCTACTTTGCTGTTCTTCCTTTTCTAGTTTTGTGCACATTTGTTGTTGCTGGGATTTTTCCATTTTCATTCCGTCCACATCAACCGCCTTTGTAGCGTGCCGTGATCATACAAGAAACTTAAAGGAAATGTCAACAAATATGCCACTCTTCTTCATCACAATCAGATTCCTAACTATTTCAAAACATCGCCATTTTGTTGCTTTCCTACCAATTAAAATGATCTTAAACATACTTTAACAATCTCATTAGCCTTGATAATGTCAACAATAAATATGATTTTTCCACAGGAGACCACTGTCACCACCAAGGAGCACGAGGCAGAAGACCCCCACCCTCCAGCTCCCACCAGGACCACCAAGCACCGAGCGCCCAAACCCCCTGCCCCCCACCCCCCCATCGCTATCCCCGTCGCTGTGAGCGCAACACCTGCGTCCATCTCCATCTCGCCAAACCCGCCACCCCCTGTCAGCGTGTCGTCGTCGGTGGCGGGATGGGAGCGCTCTCAGAGCACCCTGCCGTCAGTCGGTAACACCGTGGATGAAGTGTTCTCCTCCAGCATGATGTCCAAGCCCTCCCACCACCCCGCCAGGGTGGAGAAAGGGAAGGAGGACGACGGTTCATCCGCCAGCCCCACCTTTGCCCAGGTGAGTTCTGAAATATATACAAAGATTGGACAGGATGGGGGATGCTGTTCCACAGTCTTGGGGCGACTACAACAACTGAGTGGTCCCCCTTTTTTATATTGTGAACAGTGACAATATACATTGACTGCTGTGAGTATAAATTAAATCTGGGAGAGAGAGAGAAAAAAAAATGTACAAGTGCATTTCTAGTAACAATTAGAATAGTAGTGATGATAAAGGCTTAGAGTTCGGAAATCTACCTTGAAAGTGCTTGATTGGAGAGCTGTGCACACCTCGTATATGTCTACTCGGATCATAAAAGGTGAAGACCCGCTGTGACATCACGATGTGGTCAATAATACAACGTGCCTTTAAAATCACGTTCAGCCCAATATTTATAGACCCGCAGCAGTAGTTCTTCATCTATCCCACACGTTCTAAAGGCCACTTTCACAACTGCAGTTTGGTTCCCTACATTGTTGCCTCTTAGTTCTGGTCTGTTTCTTGTTCAGACTGACTTAATAAACACTAACTAGGAGCTGTAAATATTTAGTTGCGATCAGTAGGTGGATTAATGAAGAAGAAAAAAAATCGCACAGGCCTGCGTTGTTTTGCGGCCTGTTTTGCTTTCATAACAGACGAGCAGCTTCAGTCCAATTGGCGCTGAACCGAACCTTTCAGTCTCTGTCTGGTTGTTTAGTCTGCACCCAAGTTTCATTCTCTGCTCTCACACCTGCCCAAACAAACACAACCAAGCGGGTTTAAAAGCATCTTGACATGTAACAAGGACGGATGTGACAGAACGGCTTCATGCTTTAGGGAAATAAAATGGTACAACTCTTGAGCGATGCAATTAAAAGAGTCTAGCTAAATTAGTCGTAGGTAGACGGAAAGAACTAAAGTTAAAACACTATTGTTTCTAATAGCCAGTCAAATGTAATGAACTGTATCTTGCTGTCTGTCTCTCCCTACCTCCTCAGTTCAACACGAACAACAACCTCCTGAAGACTGGATTCGACTTCTTAGACAACTGGTAAACCATAACCGAGGCCAGCCACCGCTATGAATGAATCATCCTCATCATCACCCTAAAGAAGGACCACACTGCCATGACCACAGACATCCACGTTGAATGAACAGCACGCCAGTTTTTAGAATGACCACATTTATATTGTTGTAATTATCTTCAGTGGCTTGTTAAGACATTATGCCACTGCCCGTGTGCTGGTGTTCCCCTCCCCCTCTCTTAATCAGGTTTTTTGATTTCTTGCCAAACACCCCGTGGCCACTAAGCGCAGAGTGAGCCGGGGTTGTGCTCCCTCTGACTGTGCATTCACACTGCGATCAGCTCAGTTAAAAGATGACACGCACGTTTGGAACGGCATCAAAATGTGATTTAGAATATACATGCTTTTACCCCGAAGGCTGTCAAATAAATAAATTGGAGGGATGAGGTGGTACGAAAACCCCAATGTTTTTCTTTTATCAACACCAACAAAAAGCAGTCGTGGATACATTTTCTCATGACATTAGCCAAAGATGTCTTGTAACTCTGGTAACCGGTCAATCACGTCTGCAGTGTGAGTGCACGGTAACGGTGCGACTTGGCCGCCTTCACATGTAACTTTTAGACACTAACCTAGCAAACAAGAACGTATTTTGTAGCATAAGCATGTCAAAGTTTCATGTGTGCAGAACACTAGAACACTCATCCGTCTTTTTTGTTACAAAGATTTAGCTCTCTAATGTGCTTTTATTTATACGTACCTATATATTCCTATAAACCTAAGAGTTTTACAGTTGCAGTGCTCAGAGCCGCAGTCTCGGCCAAGATGGTGCAATTATTAACAGGCGGTGTTCCTACTGGTTATGGAGTTCTTGAAATTCATGGAATATCATGGAATTTTTAAAGGATGTTCATTCAGGTGGGGAATATTGCGGGATTTTACCGTTGCATCACTTTGTAGAAATGATACCGAATGTATTTTCCAACATTCACACGTCACACACGTCACTGAATTAGATGGTGGGTTAAATTAATGTGGAATCCAGAATGAAACCAAAAAGAACGGTCGTGGAAGTGCTTAAACTTGTGTCATGGAAACCTCATGGACTGAATGTCCAGGCTGCTGTGGGAACCTGTTACGGATGTCTTGTATGGATTTAGTGTCTCCACAACGCTCCTCCACCAAGTCACCCCTCTCAACCGCCACCTTCAAACGAGTGCTGAGCAGAGCTAGTGTGCATTTATAGTGAAAAAAGACACAGTCGACCGTCGTGTTTTAGATAAATAGGCCGGCATGTCGAGATTTGTACCACATCTGAAATCCGGTTTACATGATTAGAGTACTATTTTACTGAATTTTATATTTATTGGCTGATTGTATCTTAAGCTATACTTGTATATTGCACTCGTGCATTTTGAGGTCAAATATTAGAAGGAAGTAAATAAAAAGTCAAACCTGTTTTTGGTCTTTTGTCTTTTTTTCTGAGAAATGACTCCCTCTTCCATATTCTGCAGAATTTCTCCAGAGAGCGGAATGAGGTCGTCACCACCAGGAGTGTCTGTTATGGTTACAAATGCAACATCAGTCGAAGATTGTTTTGCATTCTTGTCGACCTCCATGACATCAATCCCTCCAGCTGTAATTCCTACCAGATCCAAAATGCCATTTCGTAGAGGAGGGATGGGTGTCTGGTGCTCAGAGGAAACTTTGTGCTGTTCAGTTGAACAACACATTGGCCCAGTTTAGAATAACCACCTCATTTGACCGTCTCCCTCGGGCACAAAGCAGCCACCGCACAGTGTTACTGTGTTTCATACATGATGTATGCTGTAACATGCGAGCGAGCACAGCTGGACAGTGGTGACATAACGGGTGAGGGTATTTTCTGGCCAGTTTCGAAAGGTGAACAGTGCCATGGGTGTAAGACTTCTTTGAATGAGGCCGTGCCTTGTGCAGAAATATATGTTTTAAACTGCGTTGCCCCGTCTCACCCTAGTCCTCCTCGCATGTCAGTTTGGTAGGATCCAATGGGGGTATAATCCAGTACAGCATCTATTACATTTAAGATGGTCAGGATAATTATCATTTTCAAACTTGTAGTCTTCAGCCCCAGCAAACGCTGACTCAAGAGATATCACCGCTCCCTCTGGAGCCACTGAAGGCTTTAAAAAAATGTTTTTCTATTTGTGCTTGTACAATCCAAGACCTGCAAACAAACTGTGTGTTTGTGTGAAATTCCCATTTTTTATTTCAACTAGATCACACTGTTTTACAATGTGTGTGTTACTAAAGCACTACTTAATTAATAATTGTAGGCCTTTAAACTGGCCAGAGAAGATTTGTCACATCAGAACAAAATCCGCCACACACAGATTACATCTAAATATATTCTGTATCAGCGTTGGTCTTTACTGTATGTTTGTGTTCATCATCCCTCGCTGAACTGTGGCACCTTTGTCCAGTCCAACCGCCTCCCTGCTGCACCGCCCAACACCTCCTCACTCTGAAGGGCTGCTTTGTGTTCCCTCTCACTTTTTCTTTACTACGAATGTTTGGGTGAATGAAAAACCGTTGCACGGTATGAGTAGAAACAGGAACAGGACAGTTATTTTGATTTCCTAATATCTAATAAGATGTGGCGGTTTATTGAACAGAAAACTGATCGGACTGATACTGAGTGAGCTGTGCGCCACACTGACATTTCTTTCCTATTTTGGAGGCCAGCAGATAGTTGTACGTTAATCGAGTCGTCCACATGTTTTTTGTCCTGATGGCATATGGGGAGAGAGCAAAGTATGCAAAACATCTGCATTTTAATATATGCACAAATACACAAATGTAGATCAAAAAACAGTAATTTCATTTCATACATTGTAATCTTGTGGACAGCAATACTAAAGAGATGCGTTGGGAATTTGATGGGGTGCTTTTAAATGTAATTCTCATACATAAAAAATATAACTTATATATTCATCATTGTTATTATCAACTATTCTCTCGCTGAATCGTTGGGTTTATTAAATGTGAGAAATGTTCAGGGCAATTCCCTGAAGCCCATGGTAACTTGTTCAAATTAGTTTTATTGTTGATGAACAGTCCATAATACCCAAATCATTAATTTAATATCATATAAGATAAATAAAAGCAGGAGCTTTCACATTTTAGACGCTGTAAGATTGTCTGTTTTCTTCATAAAAAGGCGACTGAACCAAAATAGTTTCTGATTCCTTTTCAGTTGATTGACTAACCGATTCATTGACTGGTTATTTTGAATGCTGTTTCTTTGATTGTTCACAGTGGAACATCAACAACAACCACCAAGGTCAAAACAAGGATACACCCTTTTTCCCCCAGACCCTTGTTTGAATCCAATCTGAAGTCTGGAAAAAAGTTTGTCGTTTTGGACTCCGCCGTGTACTGGAACAGCTGTGTGTAACGTGCAGCCGCCCTGCAGACTCACACATTCGTCTCTCTTTGTTGAGCGCAGACGCTCACAGGCCGGGCGCTGCTGGAGCTCCTCCCAGTCTCCGGATCACAGAGCCCCGTCTCCCTTCCCTTGGAAACTCTTGGATTCTTGTGGCATTTTAACTGGCATACCTTCTGTTACACACACACACACACACACACATTTATTTGAATGTCGTCATTTCCCCTGAATAGATTCAGAACCTCATATTTCTCTTCCTGAGGATTTATCTAATTACACTAAAAAGCTTGGCAAGCAGGCCTGATTAATAGAAGGGCTGTGTGTGTACATCCATATATGCCAGCGTGTGTGCGTGTGTGTGTGTGTGTCTGTGAGAGAGACTTTATGACCACAGTCTGCTCATGTGTACAGGCATGCAGGGTTTTCTCTTTGCCACCGAATTCAGCCAACGTTTAAGCCAGGATTAAACGTTAAGGATGTTAACACAAGATATAAATTGTACATCAGGCATGAAAGTTCACTCTTGATCTTGTAAATATGAGTTTTTCAGTAGTTTGACAAATGGGCCAAAACTGAACTTCTGTGCCAAACATTGAAGAGAAAAATGAACACGAGAGATCCGTACGACAGGAGCAAACTCCATCTGCCTTGAAGGCAGTTGAATGTGGTTGAAAGCCCCAGAAAAAGCTAGTAAGTGGACATTGAATTGAGATTATTATATTAAAGTGTACACAACTATGAGTTTTAATCTGATTCAGGTTATGAGGAAAATGTGCTTACCTGACATTATAGTTATTTACACTGCTCGTGAACTGAGGATGTTTGTCAATGCGGATGGAAGTCTTGTATCTTCAGATTAGATTTTCTTTCTCTCCAAACCAAATTATCAAAAGTCGTGCACAGAAAACCACGTGCCTTTCTGAAGTGCACAGTCACAAAGCTGAGAACTGCTTTTCTTCGCTTATGACATTTGGGAGATAGATATGTGGTTTTCTTTGAACAGTGAATTTCTCTTTAGGCTAAGATTAAAAAAACACATTTGAAGGGCCTCAACAATGCATTACCTGTGTTGTCATCCCCCTGCGTTAAAACAACAGAGTTCACACAAAGAGTGGAAATGGGAGGTGGGAGCAAAAACATAGAGCTTTCCTGTTGTTTGGCAGCAGAGGAGTGACATCCTGAACAGGACGGAGAGCGGAGGCACGACTGGGAAGTGATTCTGACTTGTTTTCCAAACACCTGGCATTTCGGCATCTGTGCGTGTGTTTTTTCTTTCACTCGTTCACATTTCTAATGGGAGATCCCTGCGGCGGCTGCTGCTGCTCCATGCTTTGCTGACTCCTGGATCACATCTGGGAGGGAAGCGCGAAGGTCGGGAGGGAACGAGGAGAGAGAGACTCAGAGGGAGTTGTGCTGCTGAAGTAAAAGCAGAGTTATTAGGAAGCAGAAAATGGGACCGGCTGCCACCTCGCTCGCTCTCCTTTGTTTATGTTCTCTGGGTGTGTGTGTTCCTACAGGGACGGCCGCCGCCACACCAACACAGGTCAGGACCGATTGTGTGTACTGCATGTGCGCTTGGACTCAATTAACTTCAAACTGTATTGCATTGACGTGTTGCTGCTGTGCATCTGTTTCTTTGCAGAGACCACCATTCACGGTGGTCTGAGCGTGTGTAGAGGAGGGAGTCTGGTCGAGCTAAATCAAGCAAAAGATAGATAAACAATGAGATGTTATTTTTGCTAGATATTACGCTGAGGTGGTTGAAGTGCAAATGAACCAGACACGTTGAGGATGATAGTGGTTTTACAGACTATATTTATGATGATGGACCGAGAGGAGCGAGTCCATCTGGCAGTTTGTTCCCTCCACTAATGTGTGTGTCGGACTTCCAAATGAAACCGCCATCTCCTTCTGCCGGTCCATATGCCTCAGAGGGAACATGGTGGCACATATGGTGTTTGATAGTGATTAAAATGTATACATGGTTTCAAGCTAAAACGGATTAATTTTGACAATACTAAAGATAAAGATCAAAAACACCCCATCCTGCATGTCATTTAGAGGATGTTGAGGATGGAAAAATTGTGGTCCATATTATTGAAGTATCTTTATATATTTTGAGATTATTGTTTATGTGTATGTGATAAACATTAAGTTCATTATTTGAGTTATTTAAGTTTAGAAGTTTATAAATGGGTAGGACCTTATAATTGTATACTTGTTACTCCTTTTCCAACATATAGTTAATCATTTAGTTCAGTTTACTGATCATTTTTATTGGATTATTGTTTTGTCTCCATTATTATCATCTCATTATTATGTATTTTATGACATATTTACAATACAACTCTTGGTCAATTTGCCGTACAATACAGCAGAGCATCTCTTTGGAAGGATACATAGTAAAACTTTGAGGGGAGGATTTATTGTAAACCCTGTGGGGTTTCTTACCTCTCCTGCACACTCTATGCTGTTTGTTGTTATATACTTTTGTTATAATAAACTAAACTAAAACTAAAGAAACAACTATCATTGAACAACCATTTAATGACAAAGACGTTTGTTGCTGCTTCAATAATCCCAGACGACCCACAGGCCCAGAACCATGCAACAAATGTATGAGAATATATTTTACACATGCGGCTTCTGAATCCATAAGGAGTACAATTACTTAAATTCCCTCGTTTCATAATCCTGTTTCATAATCCTAATACATGTGTCTTCTTTCGAAAATTGAGACTTTTCAAATGAAAACAGGTCCAGATGTGCACAGAGGATGACAGAGATAACAAATAACAGATTTGTCATTTGCATTTGGGATACAACCCGAAGAAGTTTGCTTTGAGTTGTGATTGGTTACGTGGAACTTGTGTTTGGTTTCATTTCATCTAACAGAATTTACATGTGGTGGACACAGCACCTGAGAAATGTTTAAATTGTAATTTGTGTGTGTGTGTGTGTGTGTGTGTGTGTGTGTGTGTGTGTCAGGCATCGCCTTCAGGGTTGAAGAGGGTGCGAGGGGACGTTCCTGATATTCTTCCAGAGCCTGAACCAGAGCCAACCAGCCCGATGACGGACTTTGAAAACTCATACAACTATGTCTGTGAGTCTCCTTATCCAGATCCAGTTCAGATTGAACACTCCCTATATGCCACCACTGCGGAAAATAACTGCGTCATATATTACTCTAACCTAATAACTATGAGCCTTATCGCTGTACTTTAAAGTAGCACAGTCAGATTTCATATGAACGCAACACATTTCTCTTTCCTGTTCTTCTCCTCCATTTTACCGTACTATATATTCTCTTAGTGTCCAGATTAGCCGATATGGACCAGGGGATCCACAAGCTGAATGTTGGTCACTACACCTTGGATGTTAAAGTCAGCCAGCTAATGGACCGTCTGATCAGGGTGGATGGTAAGATGATCATATCCACATTTCTCTTTCCACCAAATCATTTTTTTATACTATTTTCAGACATGAAAGTCAGACATGTTCACTGTAAAATGGACAAATGAAGGCTACGTGTAGCGCCCCCCTCTGCTAAAAAGTATAAGGTATTGTATTGCACAATATGAAGGAAAAAAACAATGAATGAGAATGAAAGAAAGAAAGTGAATGAGATTAACTGTATTTGGGCGTTCTCTATATAGACCATCATTAAAAAGGAATCCCACTTTAATAAACTGTGGCGGTGCAATCCATCGGAGAGTTTAATTTGCCATAGATCCTTACCTTTAAAAGGAAGCCAAGAGGGCTCTGCCCTGTACTGAGCTTCACGTCTCCTTGTTTTTGGTGTTCCCCATCACTAACATGGTAGCTAAGGTGGAGGAGCTGGAGGACAGCATCCGGGAGGTCTACCAGCACAGCAAGGACAACCGCAAGGAGATGGGAAGACTGGAAGGTAACACTGTTACTTTCATACAAACACAACTCCAACGTAATGCTCTGTGTCTGCTGTGTAAAATATGCAACAGTTTGCACTATGTGCAGCATAAACTTTGTCTGGTGATTCAATCTAAAGTTGTGTTGTAGTAACAGCTTGTTGCGCTGCCCTCTGGTGGACAGAAACCACACGTTGATGCAGGTTTTATTAATGGATGATTGATTTGTCCCTGCTGATAAAATAACAAATTATGAGAATAGAAATGATGAGATAGAAAGTCATAACTATGAGATCGAAAGTCGAAATGATGAGATAGAAAGTCAAAATTATGAGATAGAAAGACAAAATGATGAGATAGTAAGTGTGCATGCGTTTCAGTGCCACTGGCTTTTTTTGTTTTGTTTCCTTCCTGTTATCTGGTGAAAAATTATCTCAGAATTTTCGACTTTCCATTTTATTTGTATATTTTACTGCAGAATTGAGCTACCATACCTTCCTCTGCTTCTCAGGTTGCCAGAAGGGACACCGGCTGGGATACAAATGCTACCTCGTGTACAACAGGCACGAGGACTACGCGGGGGCGAACCGGAAGTGCCTGGAGCGCGGCGGCCGCATGGCGATGCCGCGCGACCGCCGCGAGCAGGAGGCCCTCGCTGACTACGTCAAGTCCTTCTTCCACCCGGGAAACTGGCCCGTCTGGCTGGGCGTCAACGACCTGCGCTCCGAGGGCACGTACCACTTCGACGACGGGACGCCGGTCTCGTACTTCCAGTGGCGCAGACACTTCCTGTCCAGCCAGCCGGACGGCGGGAGGCGGGAGAACTGCGTGGCGATGTCGTCGGACGACGGCGACTGGTGGGACCACTACTGCGACCGGACCATGCACTACATGTGCGAGTTTGATGACAGAGAGGCTCTTTAAAAATGACTCTTTTTTTCAAGTTTCACTCCCTCACCACCTTACTTTACCATCCAGTCATTATTCCTTAGAAATAAAAGCCCACTATATTTTCAAATAACTTATTGTCCTTTTAAAAGACACTTTAAACATAGCGGGATTGGTTGTATTCGAGGGTGAGGTCGTCTTAAATTCTCCATTGGAAAAACGAATGTGTTTCAATATGAATATCAAGTATAATTTCACTTCTATGTGCTATTAGTGCGGCAGTGTTTAAGTAGAGTCCACATGTAGGATGAAAACATCTGGCATGAGAATATTTCAAGGATTTTTTTTTTTTTTTAAGGTGAAACAGAATTCACTTTTCAAATTTTCAATGCGCACAAATCCATGCATTGCCATTTAAGTTCTGAAAGCACGTAATACGTAAGAGTAGGAAACTTCATCAGATGAAGTTAGTATAATACATATTTTATTCATGCAGCTGCAGTGATATGAATGTAAACCAGTCAGGACTCTGCTGTGATTTCACGCATGGCAATTCTAAATATTTGTTCAAAGTTTACCCAAAAAAAGGGAAAAATGGTGCTGGAGGCACTTTCTTCAGAATCAGCACATAGTGAACCTCTTAAAGATTTAAATCAATGTGTGTTTGGGCTGAACGGCCAGTGCTTTGCTGTTACTTCTGAGCTTTGAAGCTATTTTGATAAAGTCTGGTCAAACTGCTGATTCTTCAACATCTCTGGCCAGAACATTCTTACATCGCACTTCCCTTTGCACCTCTAAAAGTGACACATGATTACTGTAAATGTATTCCGAGTTCTATACATGTAAAACAAAAGAGTTGTATATAAAACACTGAATGTAAATGCTTTTTGTGACTAGGCAGATACTTTTTGATACCTTTCTTTTAGAAATATAGGCCGAGACATTTTTCGACAGCCAAAGTTCTAAAATATGAAATGGTGTCTAATGCAACTAACTATACGAGGACTTTTTCTCAAATTGGCAAAGATTTTGATTTAAATCTAGAACAATCTCATTTAGTTATCCAACAAGAAGACGACATATCTGACCGGATAATTGATGACAATTATATAAAATTAAAACACATTTCAGTCGGTAACAAATAGGCAAAAAGGTTTGATACCCGGCTCCTACTCATCAGAAATATCGGGTTGTCACTGGGGGACTTAAGCATCAAACACAGACAAATGATGTGCTTATTTTATTTAAAGAAAAGATCAGATTTGTAGCAATTATGTCGTTTTTTTATTACAGTAAAATCTCAAAGAGCAGTTTTTATGATTACATAAGAAAAAGAGGATGCAGCTGCAGCCTTAATCTCTCCCCTAATTCCGGGGTAATGTAGTAATTTGCCCTTTAAAAAAATTCAAAAATGTCACCTCTCACTGCCATTTAGGGCCGCCAAAATGCAAATTCAGAGCATATCTTGACTCCACAAGGCTCTCAACATGGCGATGGCTGAGCAGGCAGCGAAAGTGCAAATAGCAACAGTGCTGAGAGAGATAACAGTGTCTACCTGAGGAGGAAACTGGAGGGTGAGCTCTACGAGAGTCAGGACAGCATGTTTTAATCTGAGAAATTGGGATTACAACACACACACACAGAGGGGGAGGGACTTAATTCTCTGCTCAATAGTTGTTTGCTGCTATATTCATTCTCTGACTTAGCACCTTTTTAAAGTAAAGCCTTTTTAAATTTAATTTAAATTCAAATAACATTTATAACAAATAGAATACAATTTCACATTGATTTATATTGTAATCCAGTCAAACCACTCATTAAGAAATGCTCCCATCACAACACTGACACGACAAAGAGAAGATCATTTTGTATTTGATTCACAGTTCTGCATCGGTCACATTTCTTCATGGTGTCATGAGTGAGAGACGTGACGTCATAAACGTGAGTCAAAGAGCTGCTCTTCCTCTGTGGTGTCAGTGATGTGGTAAAAAGAGCCAAATAAAACCCCTGATCAACCTAAATGTCTCCAGTGTTCCCGTACTCTTCACAGCTCATCGTCCACATATGGACGTTACTCTGCTGAGTCGGCGGAGCAGCCTGGAGGGCCCGCGGCCTGCAGGAGGGCCTTCACAGTGGGCCTGTCCATTGGGCTTTCACACGGGTGAGAAAGAAGGACCTTCCCTTCTCCATCCAGCAAAAAGTCACCTCCCATCTGAAAATACAAAAACACATTCAGGCTCGTTCAATACTTAAAAAAAAATATTAACATGGAATAAAATGTAAATCAAAGGGGAGTCTCTGCAGCTCTATTGTTCATTGATTTTGTTTTGCAGCCTGAACTAAAGTACAGAAAGGAAGAGCTTTTAAATGTCAATGTCATGTTTTGAGTATATGAGGATTGTTTAATTGAGATTCAAGACAATTACTTAAACAAAATGTACAACCACATCCATCATAACAAGACATGCTGTCTGTTATTGAGTCCTAAAGTATTATTTTCTAAAACAAATGAAGACACATTTCTAGTGCTTTTAACTGAAAGCAATGCTTTCCATTAGTTATTTGATTTGAGATTTAGTCCTGAACATAATTTCTCCAAAGTTGCACCTTGAAACAAGACAGAAGGGGACTGATAACTGCGTTTGATTCAGTAGAAAGTTGCTGAAAGTTTCTGCATTTGACTGCAGATATTTACTTGTCGGTCGAATCTGCATCAGGCAGTTATGAACCACATTTTTTTTTTATTGAAAAAAGGCACAGCTATGAAAAAAAAGGCACAGCTATTTTTAATTTTTTTTTATCGGAAATTTGGCACATATTTCCTCGGTTTACGTCCCTGATTCAAGTTCCTACATCAGCACCTCGACGCCTATCCATTTGTACCTGGTAGATATCTTCCAGCAGGCGAGGGGGGACATCGGGGAAGTCTCTGTCCACAGCGCCGTACTCGGAGTACAGCAGCAGGCAGCCGAACTTCATCACCTTGGCGTAGGAAGAGCCGAGGCCAAAACTCCTGTATACCTGTAGCAGAGACGACATCTACTGCGTTAGGAATGTGAAATATGTTCTGCAGAAACACACACAAATCATGATTGACGATTGGTTCTGTGGCATGTGGAAAATCTTCTGTCTTCATATTTGGTTGATTGCCCTGGTTTCCATTTTACAGCTGCGAACATCTGGTGGTTGACTTTTCAGAATGAATGGTTTGGAGGCTTCAGCTTACTGGGCTTTCAGGACAAATCATCAAACAGCTGCTAAATATAACAAATCTCTAGTCTCATGCACCTACCCACCTGCACTGCATATACATGTAGCTGCAATATAATTGAATGCAGACACAGATTTAATTTGCTGTAATCTGATCCTTTCATTTCTATTTTACAGAACAAAACAAATCCTTTTTTTATTTTTTATTTCCTCATTATGTTGTTCAAATTTACATTCAGTTGATTGAGTCACGGCCTGACCTTTCTCTGTGGATCCAGCAGAAGGTCGAAAGTGCATCCAGTCTGCTCCCGCCACACCTGAGCCCCCTCCATCCCTCCGAAAGAAACCACCAAGACCCGCACTGACCGAGCCTCCAGGGCGGCCTGCACAGGCGCAAAATGAAACAATTTCATATCAATGTATATCTGTTAATACTCACTTTAACACAGTCCCGTCCAAACTCAAGTAATCTATTGATTTAAAAGTCAATGAGTGGTGGCTGCAAGGCCGCGGGAAAAAACATGTGGGACACTTTTGTAGCCAAAGCAGAGGAAAAAAAATAATATTTAGGAGTCCACATGGTTAAAGGAGTATTTTGACATTTTAGGCTCATATATACTTTCTTCCTTGTTGAGAGCAAGATGAGAAGCTTGATCCCACTCACAGAAAGTAGAAAGCTAAGCACCTGGTTAGCTTAGTTTAGCTTAGGAAGTCACTGCTCCTGGGCAATAATTAGTTCAGCACATATTGGTTGATCATTGGGCTTGGATGTCAAGATGAGGACCTTAGACGTCCCCGTCTGCCATGGTTAAGAGTCTGGACGACGGTCAACATAACACTGTTGTATCTCCGCCATGGTTCTGTATGCTTTGGGATAAACTGTATCAGGCTGAGTGGAGGAAATGTTCATGTAATTGTTTGGTATGTCTATGTCCATGTACACGTGCTGTGACAGGAGTTAACTTGACTGTCTTTGTGTGGTAAATTTGATGGAACGCCAGCGGAAATAAATCATACTGGGAGAACCGCGAGACCTTCGGAGGATTGGACCTTTGGAGGATTTTATTCATCTACTGTAAGAGAAGATTTACCTCAAGTTGTTTTCCACATCGGAAGGTGTTCCGCAACAATGGGATGCTTTTGTTAATCAACACAAACAGCAGCCTCACGGAGCGATGGCAGGACGCAGCAACAGGTTGAGCCGGTTGTTAGTTAACTAATTATCAATCACCATCAGATTGAAGGATAACTGACCTGATTAGCCTCCAGCTCGGCCACGTGGTCTCGTCACGGCAGTCATCCAAAGTGTCTGATGAGGACCAGCAGCGGCTTCTGACCCTTACCCAGGTACTCACCCAGGGTCACACTCCTTGAAACGGGGAATGAGACAACAACAGCTTGTAATACCCTCACCGTGGGTTTGAATTAACAAAACGAGGCGGTTGTGACCGGCAGTGTGTGAACTCACTCTCCACTCCGCCCATCAGTGAACGGGGTCTCAAGGCTCAGGCGGTCCGCGATCTTTCCTCCCGACAGCTGTCTGTCTGTCATCTGCAGACCTCTGTCCACACTCTCCAGGAAGGAGTCCCACTCACTCTAGACACACACACACACACACACACACACACACACACACACACACACACACACACACACACACACACACACACACACACACACACACACACGCACACAGGTTGAAACTATAGACACATCCCAGTGCGTCAACTCAATCATATACTGGTTAAGAGACCAATTAAATACAAAAATAATGTAAAAGCATTTCAGATATTTCTTTTATTATTTCGAAACAATTAAAAGGAAAATATAAGTAGACTGGTGCTAGGTTTACAAGCACAAAGCATCAACGTCTAAATACATTTTTATGAAGTCAGTTTTATCAAATGTCACAGACTCACAAATAGACATTCTGCATTGAAACCTAATGTTAGTGCAGGAATCCAGGAGGAAACTTGTTTGTTGTTGATGTTGATTTATTACTGATTTGTAAAACTGTACACGTGAATACGAAGAAGATCCTGGAGAATTGGAATACAAATTAATGTATATAAATCCCAATCTTTGCTGTATGCACAATGTAAAATATGTCTGTGCAAAACCTTTTTAAGTTTTCTGGTTTTGAATGTTGCATATTGTGACTTAAATTAGCAACAGCAGTAAACAATCAGATTCACATACAGACCTCGAGCTGCGAGAGTTCCTCCAGCTGCTCTCTCACGGCTGCATGGCTGGAAGAGGAAGAAAGGTTCTGTGATAAAGAGGCGTTGACACTGATCTTGATCCGTTACATTAATAACCAATAAGACGAAGAACAAGATCCAACACCAATCTGCAGGTTTTTCATGAGGGATGTGTTGTGTTTATGGAGCCTATTTGACTTTGGATCAACTGTATTGTGTGTTTTAAACGCTTTATATACATATAGTCAAGTGGAGGGGAAGTGCAGGTTTGAGGAAAGTGTTATAGTTTTGGGGAGGATGGAGGGAGAGCTATATTTGTGTTCTCATCTTTTTGTTGGTGCTTCCTCACTATTTGGCCTTAACTTACAGAACTCACCCTATAATGTTTTATTGAAAACATAAATATTTACACTATTTAAAATGCTGGGGGTGATGAAAAAAGGGGGCCAGGAAAATGATTGATAGACATTATTGCACATTTAAGATATAAACGTGTGTATTTATCAAGACTGTTATCATCAATTGATGATTATATAGTCATACTTACTGATAAAACTTCTGCCAAATATCCTCTGCTTCACTCTTCTTCTTCACTCCCATGCTGCTCAACAGAAACACACAGAAGTATCCTACAGCATTAACAATATATATATATATATATATATATATATATATATATATATATATATATATATATATATATATATATATATATATATATAGTATAACTTTGATTAAAACAGTGGACTGGCCAAATGCTTCTCCTCACCTTTTGTAGCAGTCGGCTCCGGCTGTGATCAGGCCGAGTAGAGTGGTGATCTTATATGGGACCAACTTCTCCAGGGAGTCTGTGTGAGAACAAAAGGGGACAAAGTTATTGGGTTACTGTGTTGACAATAAGCATGACTGGGATTATGTTCCAACACCTTCATTGTGACCTGATCACGCTGATCTGCTTAAATAACTCACGAGAGGCGCGTGTTGGAGCGATCTTGTGAAATAGTCAAATGGTGAATTGTAAATAATGATATTGTGATAACTGTGGGCGAAAAGTTATGTGTGGTATTTGATCTATTTCACCACTATTTGACGTGTTAATCCTACATGGTGAAAATAGAACCCCAGATTTAGATTAAAAATAGCTTGCCTTTTAATGTTGTTGTGCTTATTGGGCAAAATATATCGGTTATAAAACTAAACTTAACATTACACCCAAATCGATCTGATCTCCTCTTCAATTCGTTTTACATATAATCTCATTAAGACCACTATTTTTGAATTTGTATTTATTATCAACTTGTATTATCGCTTCGCGTTTGCACATATGTTGATAGAACAAGGGACAACCTTAAAAATGTAAAAGCAATTTATGAGAAAACTAGATTGACGCTCGCCCCTCGGAGAGCGCAGCTACTGGTGCGTTCATGTGCTCCTCGGATTTCCGTAATGCATCAACCCGAGTTGGGAAATCGTTCTTGGGAACTCGGTCTGTTCACTGGGCCGTAATGAGGAAACAACGCGGACGCTATAAATAAGATGTGTCATTTTTTACTGCTTAAGCAACAACGGGGGCTGCTTGTGACTCGTTGCTCCAACTTGAAGGGACGTTCACGTGAAACGATAAAGTCGGGAATCTCACTATTTACGATTATTCTGAAACTACATGAATGCAGCGCTCATTCATCATGTTCTCATATAGTTAACGGGTGTAATGATGCTGGAATTATGCTGTAATAAGTCTACAAAGAGACACCCAGAGCCGGTAAACCAACCTCCTAACTCTACAGTGTGTGACATTAGCGGGTGTACAAGAGTTTGTCCGGGCATCTGTTCCCCAACATCCCACCACTGGATCATATTTCACTTTAAACACCTACTTGCACCCCTCTAATAAAGTCAAAAGCTTCAATATTCACTATGCCTCCCTCTATAATGTGTCCCTACCTTCTGCCTCCTGCTCGGCCGTCTGGAGGAGCAGTCGGCCCAAGTTGACCAGGAGAGTCAGAGCACTTGTTAAAGTCTCCTCCGACACGGTCGCATCCTCGGCCATGGTCGGCTCCTCTCTCACCTGCACTCCGAACGAACTGGTGGCGAACTGGCGACAGCCATGTGACCTCAAGTGCGTGGCGGGTGGTCACGTGACGCTGTCACGTGTTCAAAGCCTTGTATGGGATACAGACTTTGGTTATGAACGCTACTCGACCGGACATTCACTTCGTTTAACTGCTGGGGATCGTCTACAGCAGGGGTTCTCAAATGGAGGTACGTGAGATTAAAAAGAAGAAATATATAAATGAAATACAAAAATCACGTTGGTCACTTCAACCACCTCAGTGCAATATAAATACATTTGTATTTTGTCTGTATATATAATATTGTTATTGTGCATTTTTTAAATGTTTTATTTTTATAACTTTGTTACTGTTTATTTATATTACTTGTACTTGTTTTTTTTCAATTTGACTATGTCTCTTGTGTGCAATTTAACCGTTTGCTGCTGTAATCTTGCAAATGTCCCCACTGCGGGACCAATAAAGGAATATCTAATCATATTTCAAATTAGCATAAATTAAAACATGTTATTTTAATAAATATTCAATACAATATAAGTATAAGTTCATAAGCAGAATTTAATATATTCTATATTACAGTAAATCTGAATCAGAACCGCTGGTTTGGGGGAACTTTGCTAAAATAATATTTCACAGTACATCACTGAAAAAAGTTGAGAAACCACTGGTCTATATTAGTCTACTGTTTAAATAACACAAACATGATGTTTAGTTTTTTCCAATATCCATGCTGCCTTGCCAATAGTGACAATTGTGATTTAAAAAGTATACAAAATTGATCTCACGTAGCAAACTTATTTTCATTATTAACTTGCAATTTGTTCAATTCACATAAATAGTTTAATATATAATAATAGCAAGTCCGCTTATAGCAGTCAATCAAATTTGAAATCAACATGTATCCCACTGGAGATATAGGACACAACTCTTCATATGGGATTATAGTATTAGTACTATTTCTTTTTAATAATTTAATGGAAAATGTATGTTTTTCTTCTTCAATAGCTTCATGTAATGTGATTCAACGACTCAACTTCAATTCCAAATGTGAAACATCACATTTAACACAGCTCTTCTTATCAGATTGTAGTGCTTTTTCAATTTATATTAACAATCAAATTAAAAATGTATGTTCATATTCAAGTATTTCATTGAAACAAGCTGCGTCACTGTTTAATGGAGTGTGAGTCTGGATCAGTATTCCCGCCATGGTCAGATGCCGCAGCTGGTTCTCATCAGACATGTTGGATCAGGTCAGTTAACCTTTGATTTGATGGTCATTTTTAATCTCTCAACCATTTCAATCCATAACTGTGCTTCACTTTTAGTGTTGATTAACAAAAGCAGTTTGCATCACTTTATTACAAAATACCTTCCCAACATGTAGTGGTCACACGTATCATTATTTCCCCAGACTTTTCTCTCATCTTAATTAGGAATACAGATATGGACTACAAGTTGTCCATTCATATTTTATCAACCATAAGTAAGCAGATGTGTAAAACTTTTTGCTTCTTGTGGTGGAAACAATATTTATTCCAGTGACGTACTTGTAGGCCCACTTTACTTGCGTATTTCCATTTTACGCCGCTTTATATACCTCTAGTCCTGTGTTATTGTGTTATTGAAGTATTTTCCTTTTTTTTTTTAAATGAAGAATATTGGCAGTTTATTCAAAAACGTTTGAAAAAAACTGCCAATATTCTCCATAAAAAAAATGATTTAAAATACTTGAATAACACATTACTCATGGAAATAAGTGTGCTACATGAGGCCTATATAGTGTAGTTTTTCCAACCATAGTTTTCAATAACATTGGCGAGGCAGCATGAAGGTTTAGGACAAGACGATCCTTAAGTCTGCCCCCAGCAGTGAAACAGGAGGACTGGGAGGTGAGCTATTCGTCCCTCCAGGACAAAGGCGATGTCAGTCACGCTTATATAAGACTGTAAAAAACAGAACAAATATGTCATTGTACAGAGAATGACTCGGGCTGTATTCTTTGCTTGAAGAATGAACTCTCTTGCATCGATCTTCAAAGATCATCAGGACTCCATTAGGTAACACGTATAGAATAAGAAGAGAGGTGTGGAGCAGCAGTTTAGACTTCATCAACTGGAGCATTAATACTTGTAGGACATGAAGGAAGAAAAGAGGTTAAGAGAGAGTAAGAAAAATATTCAAGTATTAAATACTAGTGTAAACTAATCAATACTAACAGTACAATACTATTGTAGTGGGAATATTACATGATCATCATCATCAATGTGGATACTGCTATATGTGAAAAGTAATTGGAGTTAACCACAATGTCTTTTAGCTGTACTGATTCACTGTGTATCCCATAATAATAACAACATCTTATCTAATGTATTTACTGAGGTAAATTACAATTGACATGAGCTACTAAGTCAAAGCATTATTACAACATAATTAACTACATGTTCAAGTTAGTGAGTTAATAGTGTTAAAGACAGTACCTAGACATTTAGACAGATCTAGTGGTAGAAATGGAATATAATACGAATACATTATTTTTCTTTAATGCGTAATCACTGGCTTTAGATTGCAGCATTCACAATTTATTATTATTTTTTTTTTACAAAGGAAGCTGCAACCTCTACGTACGATGCCATACTAATAAGTATAGTAAGTTAACGTGAAGAGTATTTATATTGGATCGTATCACATTTTGTATTAACAGAAGTGGCTGCCATAGTCCCCCCCCTCCCAAAAAAAAGGACAGAGCCTGTTAAAATTGTCAACCAGTTTTATTGACTGCTGAACATTCAGTCACTCATTCAATAAAAAAAAGAAAAAAGAAATCCCTCCTTCAAGTTTTAAGCTTTAAGATCCTGCCATAGCACTTCATGACTGGGCCAGTCGGCACAATCACTGATATGAACAAGAAGTGACAGAAAGCAGACCGTCAGTAATGCAGGAAATAAATCAGGTATGTTTGAACGGATCAATTTGTTCTTATTTTGTGGAAATTATTAAATTAAAAGAAAAAAAGAAGTGGACATTTCAATTAAGAACTACTGCAGCGTTGAGATAGCTGTCAGTGACGATACTTCAGCCTTGTAATTAGAGGAAGAAAAATGGCTGAAATTTGTTCAAAAGACTCAGTATCGCCCCAAGTGAATCACCTGCTTAGCTTGTTTCCTCCCTTGTGCTTAAACCGACATTGATGAGTCATAAAAAATAAAACAGACACAGGCTAATGTAGCCTCAATATCACTCAAGTATTTTTGTTTCGTAAGGTTGTAAACATCACATCATTCATATTAATCAAATAATCTCCCTTACAGGATTACCCCATTTTATCTTGAATTACGGAAACACATGTTCTTTTAATAATTTGTGTGTGCGCATCCCATTTCCCTTGAACGAGGCTTTCATTTTGTGTCACCAGAAATGTCGATCTTGTCAACAGACTCACACTTCATAAACTAATAGACTTTCACCACAGTGACTACCAAACGGAAAACCACACAAGCGATAAACACTTTCAAATTTACTGCCAATTAAACGTCTTTCTGAGGATTTTGGGAAACCTCTCTTTTTCTTCCGACCTGGTTTTCCGCAGATATCCGTCAGCTTGACAAGACAGAAATGTGGCCATGCAAAATCAACTCGACGTAGAGACAGTATCGGATGGATAAGACATTTGGAGGTATATGAGCTCTTTTATCCCAAAACGAAGAGGTGACCGGTAAGAACGGGTCTCATCTGCTAATTAATCCAAAGAAAATCCCCAGAGATGTGCGTGAGACACAGATGGCGAAAGGAATGCGAGGAAGACGATAACAGTGTGTGGTGTGCTTCTACCCCATCTACGATTACAAGACCCTCAACAAGACCCAACTGTCAGAGATGTCAGAGAACATTCAGGAGTCTTTGTACTTACTTTCAAATGAAAAGGGTACTTTTTTCAAATCCCAGTACTATATAACAGCCTTTTAATTCACTTTGATTTGAGACATGTCACTGAATACAGTTTATTATGCATCTCAATACATAGCTAGATTAGAACATGAAGCTTTATTCAATTAGAATAAATTAATCTATAAAATATCAGATTTCTTTCTCTTTTCATAAATTCACGCGTAATCAATTCCACAGAAATAAATATTTTATATATATATATTTTTTTTAGCCTGGTCCACGTTTTTTTTGTCCCACATTTGCACATAATCAACTAACAACTCTTTGAGGACTTTACGTCACAAAAAGTGGCTCTGAAAAATCTCAAAAAAATCTCTGATCGTTGCTTTTATACTAGTTCAGCAGCCAACCCATCTCAATACCGACCCTTGATTGGCAGAAGAGAGTGGGGTTCAATAGACCCGATAAGAGGAAGTGACACTTCCTGCAAGTGTTGAGAAAACAAAATAAAAAGAGACTGCTTCAAGTTTTCAGAGTCGAATAACACTGAAGGTTTCCAAAATGTCCCAAGACTCATTCTCTGCTGATAGGCTGGACTGTGTGTGTGTGTGTGTGTGTGTGTGTGTGTGTGTGTGTGTGTGTGTGTGTGTGTGTGTGTGTGTGTGTGTGTGTGTGTGTTTAGGGGGTGTGTGTGTGTGTGTGTTTAGGTTTGTGAAAAAATAAGTTTTAAAGTGCCAATTACAAACGTGAATATTAAACAAAATTGGTTTTCGATACCAGACAACAAGGTAGCATCCAAGTTAAAGTTCCAGGTAATCTAAAACTAAAGATTTAACCAGGACTATGCAACAGATTGTTCATGCTGGCGGCTCATGAGATGGAGGAATGTGTGCTTTTGGCGTTTTGGGTTTGGCGATGCCTATGAAGCAGAGAGAAAGAGAGTGGGCAGAATCGCTCATGCGTCCCAAACTGTGATACGATTGTTCTCTGTCATCTTCTGCAGACGGCTGGACTCTGGAAGGAAGCGTCACACCAATTATCTTTATTTTTTCTTTTAAATCAGTATTTTCTGTACTTGAACAAAAGTCTGATTCAATATTAAACTTTATGAACATGACTAAATGCGTTTTGTGAAGTGAAATTCTAATATAAAACTAAATAAAAATCTGCCTGGATGTTGGCAGTTGACTTGAAGTCAAATTACTGTTTTTTGTCAAAGGCGTCTGGTAAAATGTGTTGTCTATTGTTTTGTAGTAGAGGCAATTATTTTTCCGTAATAATTATAGCACTGCTCGCTAAAGTCAAACGTCACGTTTTGTGACAACGTTGGCCAACACTGTCCGTACAAGCATCCAGAACATCCAAGTGGAAGAACTCTAACTTTTTTAAACTCAGAGTGAAGAGTCATGTGTGGCGGAGGATGACAGAACAGAGCAGGACTTGGAGGGGTGGTGTGAGACCAAAATAAGATTCATTCTAGCTTTCCCCAAAACAAAAAAACAAAAACCTCTTTGAAATAATGTTTAGAATTTGTATCAATGTCGCTTCAGTTCTATCCAATTTAAAATGTAAACAATTAGCGGTAAAGCCAAGAGGCTTTCGGAGAACTCGATCCAGTTTGGTTTGAGGTGCAGACGGCGGCGGCCCTTTTGTTCTGCCCAGTGTAGAAGCTTTATTAATTAAGACTCAATCATTAAACCGACTTCTCTCCCGTGTAGAAGTCGGGTTAGGACTTCTTTGAACAGTGCGAGGACGAGTCTGTGTTGAGAACCTCGATCATCGTTCTGGTGGACGGGAAGGTCTCCGCGACAGACGGAAGACTCTGGTACCAACTCGGTAAACTGTTGAGGAAGAAAAAGGTATGACGCAATGAGAGCCGAGCCAAGGAGAGGAATAAAAGAAAAAACGACATGTGCCGTCTCCCTACCTCCTGAGATTCATCCAGTTCTTTGCTGTTTTACTGAAGCTGTCTGGACTGGGTGTCGTCATGGCCTCAAAATCCACCAGCTGAAACAAAGTTCAACGAATTCTTTTGAGCACGGGTTCCCAAACTACGGACACTGATTGTTCAAGAAACATTACATGTAGCGTAACACATTTAAGTTATTTAAAGGGCGCTGCTGTGGGACGTACGTCATGGAGGCGTTTTATGTTGATCGGAGTATGCGCAGCTGCATGAAAAAGGGAAAAGCCTCGAAAATCATTCAAATAAAAAAAGTAATTCTCTTTCGAACGCGTGTCCTCACTAGCAGCAAAATGTCTGCAAGAAGGCTTGAAACATGACGTTTTCCTTGATCTATATGTTCTCTTGTTTCATCCAAGTCACCAGACATCCTTCGGGACTTCATGAGGAGACTCAACAAGCTTCCTGGCTGAAAAAAAAGGTTGACCTTGGCTTTTTCATGAGCTGATCAGATTTCTTATTGTCTGCCTTGTTTCACGAACAATGCGTCTGCTCGGCAGGTACAACACAGGGGAGATATCAGCCGAGCGTCTTCTTCCAGAGGGCTGGAATGAATGCTTTGGAAACAATAGGCTTTGTAGATATCAATGGAGCGGATGGCGGACCCATGTGTAACGTACACTTTACATTTGAACACAAGAACAAAAATCAGAGTTAGTGCTAGTTTTTTTTCTACCCCAGACACACAGTCGCCCTCGGCAGACGTTCACAGCTCCATACAGCCGACCAAGTAATGGGAGCGTTCTGTTCTTCACACATGAATGCTGCTTATGGTTTTATTCAGATAAAGAGTCGTGCACTTGTGACATTGAGCATCTGCTCAGTGAGAAGATGAGATATAAAAACTGAAAAAATTAAATAAAATGGTGATCTGAAAATATAAATTATTAAAATTACAAGTGTTTTTAGTTCAGATCGGACATTAAGTTCCGACTTAAAGGGACTTCCTACTCCCATTTTACATGTTTTCTGTAAAATTATAGATTTCATATTTCTATGATCAAAGCAAAAAATACGTGTTTAATCTCTCTCTTCGTTACTTAGAGAAATTTGAGTTGTCGGACCTATTAAGAGTTTGAATGTTTTATGTTTACCTTTCCTTTCGGGATCCTGCCGATGACCTCTTTCCCACTGGCCATCAGCGCCCCCATCACGACCGAGTAGGCCACCACACTGAGGAGAAGCAGACGAGGGAAACACGCTCTTACACACGGGCATCAGAACTACTGCTCTGTAGCGCGTTGAAGGGAGAACATGTTGTTCTTTGAGCTTAAAGCTCTGCAACTTGCAGCCTGGCAGGTTTCGTCTCCAGAAAGCTGCCAGACACGACAAAGGGAGTTTTAAACAGGTTTAACTTATGAGCCGTAATCCAGTGTTTCTCACGATGTATTGTAACAACACAATCTTTTAAAAAGGCCAAATGAATAGAATTTTTTGGTTGGAGTTTTACATTTTTGTAGCTTTCTCTTGGGTGCGCGCTCACGATCCGGCACCCGGTCGCTACGTTTCATTTTAGCAGCTGACGCCCAGAAATGGCCAGAAAAGTGCGAAATTGAAAAAGAAAGGATAAAATACAGGCAGAGGGTCTGCAGATACAGACGCCATCACACACTTCTAGTGGGTCAGGAGCGATGATTGAGAGAAATTGTTTGTTTTTGTAGGAAAATCATACTCATTCTGCCTTTTTTTTTAACTGGTAACTGTCGTATTTTTGTCAAAGGGGATCTCACTCAACGATACTATAAAAGGCAGTTACTCGCACGTTAACCTGTCACAGCGCATCCTGGAAGAACACCCATGGGTTGTGAGCGATGAAACATTTAAGAAATGTACGTCTGCATGACGGACGTTTTGACATGGAAATTACCTGGATCCCCTGGAGAGGGGCATGAGGTTGCAGAAGTAATAAACCAAGGAGAGGATCAGGTTACACACGGCATCTGCATCCTAAAATAACAAAAAGTCATCACAGAGTCAACTGTCACGTCATAAACTGGCCCGGAGCTAGAGCACCTGGATTAATTTTGTTCCAGGTTTCTTAGCTAGCTGTTACAACAATAGGGACATTGTTGTAACAGCTATCCGCAGAAATCGTCAAGAAGAGAAACTGAGCTCAGAATGCTGCTTTAATATTTGATCATCTTTCTCTGAAGTCTAAAAGCCTGTTTTTCACTATCTGAAAGTCATCCAAAGCAGTCAGCTGGAGAATACATTCTGCTTTAATTCCATGAAGTGATATATTTGTAAAATGACTTATTCTTTATTCCAATTCATTAAATTCCCTCCCCAGTTTGCCTTTCAAGAAAACTGAAATATGCAATATTCCTGCAGAGGGGAAATAAGACACACAGAGAGAGAGAGAGAGAGAGAGAGAGAGAGAGAGAGAGAGAGAGAGATATATTGTCAGACGCTGAGGGGGAAACTGAGTAACTGCTGTGCCGACTGCCGACTGACTGAGATGAAACATTTAACGCTAAAGCTTTAAAACAGCAGTTCGCTGCCTTTCTGTTTCCTCCTCCTGCTTCAAGAAACCATGCAGCAGAACTCAAAGGATCAGTTTACTCAAATTAAATATATGTCGATACAAATGCAACACGGGCTGCCACTATTGGGAACTATTTTTGTGTCATCTCCCAAATCAATGTATTGAACATGATTGTGCTTTCTATTACGTATGGAATGCCAAAGTCATGCATACATCTTACCCCTAGTTCAGTGGACAGCATTAATGTCTTCCCTTTGGTGGTGAGGTCTTTGTAGATGGACTCTATCTCTGACTGGTACTGCTGCGTCCGCTCCTCTGTCGTCTGAGTTTCTACTGAGAACAACATGTTGCCCACCCTACGACACAGAAAACAGTTCACCAGTGGGGATTAATAATCCCATAATCTCCTTCTGCCGTCAGAGCTCAAACTAACTGGAAGCTGCCACAGCCAGTTAGAACGAAGAGTTTTTAAGTACCTGCCGTCATTTACATATTTCAATGCACACACAACAAAAACATACACACTTTTGTTTTCACTCCCATTTGTCACTGGTTTAATAAAACAAAAAATGTAAAATAAAAAATAAATATATTTTCTATATAAATAAAAAAAAAAAATGTCCTCACAAATATGTTAAATACATTTTATGGAGCCCTTCCCCTTTGCTAAAATAATCCATGTTTACATGTTTGGCGTATCAAGATGCTGATAAAATGCCTCAAGCTGGTCCCAATAAAAAGGTCAGCTCAGTTTTATTTTGAAAAAGGCAGTTTATTACTAGGCACTGAACTATGGATTCTACTGGACTAGGGCTAAAGATATGCTGTCTTTGATTGCACAGGATTCCTCCGTGAAGAGAACACTTCTCAGAGGTGCCAGGCGCAGTCGAAGGCGAGCAGTTGCTACACTCAAGACGGTCACGACGACATGCTATCAGGTTACGGCGAGCTTCCCTGGGACGGCTTCTTATAGTTTGTGCAGAAATTCTAAAAACTAATTCAGAAAGAAAGGGCTAAAATAAGGCAGACGTTTCACCGTACCTGTCTCCTGTGATCGTGATGGTGAAACCGTCGTACTCTTTCCCAGGATCCTTCACGCTCGGCACCTTGGAGTTGACCGTGAAGCCATCTCTGGTTTTACTATTGAACTGCTTCAGGAAATAAGAAAACACACACAAACAACCGTTCTGGGTTTTCACTGCTGAACGGCTACAGGACATAAAACAAACCAAAAAAACATTGTCATCTCATCAACTCAAGGTCCACTGATGAGGACTGTGTGATACGATGGACCTTGAGTCAAGTGTGCGATATCTATACTTGAATCCAGTTCATTGAGACCGGCACACATCATCTTTAGTTGTGGTTTTTAAATTTAGTATCTTTCAGGCATGACAACGGGTCAGGGGTGAAAAAGGTGAGAAGGATATTACCCCTATAGGGGCGTCCGGGGGCATGCTCCCCCGTAAGAAAAATGTAAATATTCCATATTTTAAAGCATCAATCTGATGCATTTTGAGATGCTTTTTTTGCTAACCTGGGGAGAGCTGGAGAAACTAAACTTCAGCCATGAGTCAAACATTATTATGGCCTCCTTACTAAGTATTATGCAAGCCATTTCATGCTGTCACTGGGTCTAACATTTACAGTCAGACCTGCAAACTCATGAGGGGTGAAAAAGGTGACACCAGCGGGGCGGGGGGGGCAGTGACGGGAGAGTCAGTGCCGAACAGCGTCACTCGTCAAGAAGCTGACAAACTATGATCATTATGGGTTTTAATTCTTCTTTTGTCAATACCCAAGTGTACACACACACACACACACACACACACACACACACACACACACACACACACACACACACACACACACACACACACACACACACATACCGACACACACACTTCCGTTCAAAAGTTTGGGGTCACCCAGACAAATGTTCAGCAATGTCTCGCATGGAATAGCCTTCATCTCTAAGAACAAGAACAGACTGGCGAGTTTCACATGAAAGTTCTCTTTTTCTGGCCATTTTGAGAGTATAATGGAACCCACACATGTGATGCTATGCATAGGAAAGCCAGTTGTAAAGCTTCTCTCACCAGCATAACTGTTTTAAGTTGTGCTAACATAATTGCACAAGGATTTTCTAATCCTCCATTAGTCTTCTATGCGATGAGCAAACACAATGTACCATTAGAACACTGAGTGATAGTTGCTGGAAATGGGCCTATATTTCATTAAAAACCAGATGTTTCCACCTAGAATAGTTATTTACCACATTAACAATGTGTAGTGTATTTCTGATTAATTTAATGTTATCTTCATTGAAAAAAACAGTGCTTTTCTTTGAAAAATAAGGACATTTCTAAGTGACCCCAAACTTTTGAACGGTAGTGTGTGTGTGTATATATATTTTGTAGACTTAATACTTACAATATGCAATACTGCTATACTATACTGAATATTGTTTTGCTACTACTACATTTCACTTCATAATATTACACTTACATGCCATAATATGTATAATGTACCAGCCTTTTTATTTGACCGTATTATGTCATACTGTTATACCACTTTACTTTGAGGACACGTCACTGTTAGTCTAGAACACTGAATAATGTTTCCACCAGTAAACCTGAACATGCACACCTCTCTCTGTGGGACAGCGAGTATAACCACATAACTCTATAGATTATAATTAACTAGAGGATACACTTTTTCCTACACGTAGATCTTAAACCCTTAAATATAAACAGTAGCCCGGCCACCCTACGGAGGAAACTCATTTTGTTTTTTTTATTAAAATAAAAGTTGGATAAAATCTCCATTGTCCTCTCCTTATATGTAGTCAGGTGTCGGTAGGTAGAACTGACTCGCCGCTGACTCGCCGCTCTCCTGGCTGACGTCACACGCTGCCACGGACTCTCCGCTGCCAGTAATCTCACTCGCTGTCTCTCCAACAACGTTAGCTAACGTGTTAGCTAGCTGACTAGCTTGCTATTATTAAACTGGTGGGAGGGAAATGAAGCTGCTGTAGACATGTTAACGCTGATTGGCCAAGACTCGACACTTCTATTGCTAAGATGATCACGACCTCAGTTTTTTTTCCGTGTCCCACTCCAATCTCAGAAACGGCGGACAGTTGACCCCCCCCTCTCCCAAAAACAAAAACTCTTCGGATCTACACGATCCACGTAGGTCACCTATTTTGGTTTCAAAACGGCGAATTTCGCCGAAAGGTGAGGGATTTTCATGTCTGATCTTTTCTGATGTCGGTCATGTGTCTTGTTTTGTATGACATTTTTTGGTGTTTGTTCTTTGTAATTTGTCTATTGTCAGCTGTGCACTGAACTTTGTCTGTATGAGTCTGACTTTTGGTGACAAATGAGTTTCCCGACTGGGGATTAATAAAGTTTTTCTAATCTAATCTCATCTAATATCTCCATTTACTTTCCTCTCCACGAATATTCCAGATTTCCATCCTTACCTTCATTATAGGAAGCAGGTCTTCTACTTTATTCACATTTTCAAGAGCTTGACGGACCTCTAAGAGTCCTCTGGGGTTGTACGCCCTGAGATGCAAAACAGGAACTTGTCAATTAAAGAAGCAGCAAGAAAACAGAGCGAGGAGACTGATGAAGAATAAACATACATTTACAGATTTGCAAGAGACACATCCTTAACACTCTCATGCAAAATGAATAAAGCCTGGGGGAAACAATAATTCTGCCTCGTAGTAGGCGAGCATGTTAACATAACTGCAGTCCAATAATTTAGGTGAGACATGCTGATGCTAACCTCGGTTCTTTAATTCAAGCTTTTCAAAGAATGGAAAATGATGAAGAGAAAGGAAAGAACCGAGCAGAATTGAACTGAATTTTTAAGTCACAGAAAATAGAAACTGAATGAAGTTTGGGAGTCATTTACCCGTGGTACACCAGTATTCTGTCTTTGATAAAGTCGAGGATGTTGTCAAAGTACGCCAGGTACCTGATGTTGATAATCTGTCCCCTGAAGCAAGAAAAGGAAAAAAGGATTTCAACATACAGTCAAAAGAAAAAGCTGCTTATGTATGAAGAAGTTCTTTCGGTGAGCTTGTCAGAGTCGAGGCTACTGGGACTTCAAAACTGAAGGAACTAGGTCGTGTTACACGGAATAAAATCTTCTCTTTTTTATCGCATTAGAGTTGAGAAAAAGCCCAAAGCAAAGCCATGTTGAAATTCCATTTGTTTGAGGGACTCATGAAAGCGTCCGACACCAAGTTGTTACCTGATGAGGTTGATATGATTGTTGAAGCCTCGACTGAGGCTCCTGGCGGGCATCTGGTCCAACCACAGAACTGGCTGGTCTGGATCCGCGATCCTACGAGCACAAGGAAACAAAACATCACTACAGTCGTCTCTGCATTACATTACGTTCACCCCCCCATCCCTGATATATACATGTAGGTTTTAATTTAATTAAAAAATGTAATTTGTGAAACTGCTCTTTGAAAAAACAACAACACCCCTCACCTCCTCCATTTGACAGCTACATCGAACATGTCTCTCCACTGCATTTGCCTGGTCTTGCCGTTGACTCGAACTTTGGAGTTGCTCCATGTTCGCTGCATGGCCTGCATCACCTCCAGGGTTGCTAAACCCATGGCTGAAAAAGTACAATCAACCCATCACTTTTTTTTGTTTTTACTGCTGCCGTTAATACTTCAAATATCTGCATGACCTGCATCCTTCATCAGCTGTACCTCTGTGTATTCTTCTGTTGGGTAAGAAGCCAGGAGTGTCGTACTGCATCAGCGCCCCCAGGTGGTCGGCTGAGCAGATTAGCTTTTGCACTTCACTGCTGTAGCTTTCGAAGTTCTGCGGCAGCACGTCCCTGCAAACCACAAACACAGGAAGATGAGGAGGATGAACTTCGTCGAAGCTTTCGTGAAGCGTGCAGTTGTTTGTTTTGTTGTTATTCTGGACTGCACTGTGGGTACCTGTCAACCTTCTGAAATATCTTTATAAAAACAGAAGAAACAAGTTTTAATGTTTGCTGACAGAGGAATATAAACATGTGCCTGAAGGACACTGGAGCTTTCATGCCTTATATAAAAAGATGTCAGGTGTCAGCTTTCAACCATAAGACACCGCTTGCCTCAGCTCTGAGTTTGCTACAAACTGCAGCTCTGAGAGTGTGGGTAATGATGGATAATAATTATAATAATTATAATAATAATGATGGATCCGTATTTCTCAGACTTCCTGATGATGATGATGATGATGATGATGATGATGATGATACACTCACAACACTGGTGGAGTGCAGGACACCATAAATTAACGTCAAATAAAACCAAGAACATATATAAATCTTCTCCAGTATCTTATATCAATGCCCATTCACATCTATAACAATAACTACAGTTTTGGTCAACGTTATTGCTCCAGGTGTGAATCGGCTGTAACGGACCCATCACACCTACTTGATGTGCGGCTGCAGGCCGGGCTGTTCTTCGTAGTCTTCTATTAGAAAAGGCAGGTTCTTGGCCCAGTGGTTCTTAAAGTTCCCAGGTAAGTCCTGGTCCACGTTGTACTCTACTACTGGGATGTCCAGGTGGGAGTGCAGGTAGCGAGAGTACTCTGGTAGAAAAACAAGGTGGGGTAAAGCAGAATATCAGATATAATATCAAAATGGCCTGTACTGAGGTATTTCAGAAATGAAAGTTTTAGCGAAGCCTCACTGTTGAAGCTACCTTCATTGAGTGTAATTAATTAATTCAAAAATTCAAACAAACTCCTGCATCAAAAGGTACGAAAAACAAATCCAAAACTGCCAGCCAATTAAAACTAAGAATTTGAAGGGGCTGTGGCATAATGGTCAAGAAATAAAGTAGTTTGAACTGAGTGTTTCAGTACAAAACATATGACTGTGTGTGTTATGGTATGTTGTGTTTGCATGCGGTGACACCGACCTCTGAGGTATTTCACTTTGAGGTATTCGGAGCTGGCCTTCTGTCCCAGCAGAGGGTCGTTCAACATGACTTTAGTCTGAGCTTTGATGCCCTCGTAGAACTGTCCCATCGCCACGTGACTCAGCCCCTTCATGTACTGACACACCTCGTTGTAGGGCTCCAACTGAAGACATCTCTGGAGGACAGAAATTCAAAGAAACCAAAAATACAGAAGATTGTAATATATGCCATGTACACAGTTTAATGTCAATGAACTTGTGGATGCTGTAATTGTTTTGTGTTACTCACTCCCTCAAGGTATAAAAGACAATAAAATCTGCTGTTGAAATGAGGAAGAATATGTGTATAGTTCCATACAATCCTTTCAGAGGAGTGGAGGACCAAGCTACTTGAATTTAACTGTGGATTTGCCCACCTTGAAGTTGCCTACGGCTTCCTGCAGCGAGCCGTGGTGGTACAGCATCATGCCTCGGAGCTGGAGAGACTGGATGTGATTCTGGTTCAGCATGAGGGCTTTCTGGAAGCTCTCCATCGCCGACTCAAAATCCCCCAGCTCTCTGGAAAGAGGAAGAAGAGATACCAGGAGAGCAACGGTGCACATGTTGTTAGTGAGACTGAGGGGGAAGGTAAGTACTCTCAATTCATTAAATACAAAAAGAACATATTGTGTTTGTACGTTGGGTAAAATACCTGTAGGCCTGTCCAAGGCTTTTATAGGCATCTATGAAGTCAGATTTCAACTTCAGTGCCTCTTTGAATGTCTCTATGGCTTCCTGATGACAGAAAGCCCAACAACCTTTTTAGAGTGACAACACAAGAGGAACTTGCACAACATGACCTGCAAAATCTTTTCATATAGCAGTATAAAAGGATGTTTGATGTACGATCACAAAACAGCGCTTCTTATGTCCAACTCTCCCGTTCAGAGTACATCACACTACTCTTTATGATGATGAGAGTATCTGTATCGGAGTAACAAACGTACGACTGGCTTCATTGTCAGGTATAGTCAGAGTGTTGTTATTGCTTGCAGTCGGCTGTGAGCTGCCTGAAGGTACTGTACAGGGTTTCCCTCATCAAATTGGTTAACAGAGGTGAAGAAAAAAAAAAAGAACTGCACACGTGACTAAATTAAACACTGCAAAAACATTTTGCAGACAAGTCTTGCAACTGAAAAGCCGCAGCTGCGAACACCCGCTCTGCACTCTGCTTAATCTAACATCAATCCATCAAAGGGTGAGAAACACTCTGGATGCTGAACTAAGGCCGTAGCCGACTACAACATAACAACACCATTAACAGTTAAGCTATATTTTGTCGAGATGTTTTAATGTTTTGGCAGAAGTGGAGACGTCTTAAATTGTAACCTCTCCTTCTTTCTGATCTACTGCCTCGACAACAAGCAGATCCAGGAAACTCTGGTGTGAAACACGGCATCCTCTTCCTACTGAGAGGCCTGCTTGTGTGTCGTAACCTCTGAGAACTTGGCTAAACCAAAAAAACAAAAACAGACATGCAATCCTTTATCAGCAGGACACCATCTACTTTACAGCTGCTCATAGGCGATTAAAATGAGTATACAATTTGAAAATAGTAATCAGGTGTAACATTTGCATGCCACACAAGGAGCTTTAATTGGATATATGTCCTTGTTGATATTCTATATCAATCTCTTTATCTCATTTCAACTTTTCCTTTTATTTCTGCATGGTGCAAAATATCGATAAGACGCAATTCCACCGTCACATAGCCAACATTTTCTAAAAGAAGTGGTTTGGTTTAAAGAGATTTCCCCCGAGATCTGTCTCTAAGAGCCCAAAAATAGTATGTTGTGTTTTGAGCAGCAGTTTGGAGTAAACAAAGGCCTCTTGTCATGTTGACAACTCATAGGAAGCTTCCAGTGATTGACGGTGAAGAAACAAATGTGGATAGAAAGCATAAATGTGGACAGATTATCCACTAGAATCCCTCAAAATATGTTTAAAAAAGCAATAGATGGGATGTTTTTGCTACCAATGCTATTTAAAAAGTTTGGTTTTCATCCATTTTTTAAGAATCAAAACATACACAACCAAATTACTAAGATGTACGGGTACAAATAAAATAGAAGGCAGTGAGCAACTTACCTTGAGCATTCCTCTGTGGAAGAAGGTGAGGCCTTTATAAAGCATGGCGATGGGCTGATTCTTCTTCAGCTCTAAAGACTGCTGGAAGTCTTCCATAGCTGCCACATAGTCCTGGTGGGAAGGCAAAGCACAGGGTCAGCGAATGGGAGCATGAAGGCACTCACACACACGGGACATTTGAGGATCAAACCTCTGAAATGAAGAGCAGCGTTCCTCTGTGTCTGTAGAGACGGGCTGAGGGCTGCAGCTGGATGGCTTTGGTCAGATCACCCAGAGCCTCACTGATGCGGCCCAGAGGAGACAGGATCTAAAGGATCACAATGAAAATGGAAAGCTTAAGTCCTAGCACATACTAAGGAAAGAAGAAAAACATTCAGAGAATCATGTCTTTTACATTTGATTCTTGGCTAAATTCGTTTTTTGTTCTTTTCTTTGCTTCCCCTGCAGATTAGGAAAAGCTGGTTGGATCATTCCAGCTAAAAGAAGTTTGTGATCCTCTCCTTTTAAGTGAAACACACGGACTTAAAGATGGAAAAAGAAATACTGCATGTGATCCACTATTTATGGTTGATATTCTATTGTGCAGGATTTCATCTTGGAGAGAAAGGACTACACAGACTATTCCTCTGCTGGGGAAGTAAAGTAAGCAAACCGAAATACTTTTGTTTTAAAAATAACAGGCATAATCTTGAAGAATAGGAGTTAAGGAATATGTGAAACTCAGCTTCGTAACTTGGCCTTCGTGTTGCACAGACTTGTGAAATTCTTCCGATGCGTCGTTCTTAATGCGTTTTATAGAATGGAACTAAATGACATGAAGGGACGTTCGGTCTCAGTCAGGATGAAGACCGGATTGTGGAACTACTTTGTGTCAGACTGCTTACATCAGAGATGCATTCAAGTGGCTTACAGCTCACAAAGAGGAAACACCCTCTTAAAAAAAACTGACGAGCAGTGTGAGTCTTCTAACACTGTGGTGAAATATAAACTCACGTGACTTCGCGCTTGTGTGTCTGAATATTTTTTGGCAAGTGCCGTACAGATCTAGACGCCGTACGGTTCTCGACAACTGAATATTTACAACTTTGTGATGATCTGAATTGTAATTTTTTCCATTTCCTGTGCTTGCGATAAATGCGACACTGACACATGACGCAGCTTGTAAGGTTTCCCCAATTTTAAAACTGCACACATTAACCAAACTGTCATTGAACATCTTGCAGTGGAGGTAAACGACCAGTTCCAATTTATGAACAGTACAGAAACTAGCATATGGAAATTGATGCAGCCAAACGATTTCCATTGTTGCCAAGAGGTTGTGGCACTTGAACTCTCCTTTAAACTACTTTGAAGGAGCTTCAGAGGCCGTGAGCCATAATAAAAGAGTTCCTCCTCCTTTTACAGCGTCTCTGTACCTCTGCTCTCTGTTCGTAGACCTCTGGCCAGTTAGGCTCCAGGGTGATGACTCTGTTGAGCTCGTACAACGCCAAGTCAGCATTCTTTATGTCCTGGCGGGGAGACACAGTGGAGGGGAGGCCGTTACATTTTGTTGACACAAACTGAATAGTGAACAAAACTAGGAGCCACCAACAAGAAGAAGAACACAAAAACTGCTGTGTGGCCGTTTTCTCTTGAGGGCAAACTCTCATTCCCGCAGAGTCCTGGCAGATTGGATTTACATTCATTAAATGACACACCGAGTCATTCTGCATTTACCTGAAACTGCTGTTGTCACCAGAAATCCAGGATGAATGAGAAAATGCATACAGACAACAACTCTCTCCGCTGCCAAATAGTTTTAAACGTCTGGCACGGACGTGAAGAGGATGAAACTCAGGGTTTTGTTCAGCAAACTCAACATGTAATGCAAATGAAGGAAGTCCATCAATTTAGAAAACAAACATAGCAGCACTGTCTCTTTTAGTGGAAAGTCATCTGCTATGAATTATCTGATGAACCCGTGACTACAGCGCAGTACTGAATGGGGTGCGTTCCTCATAAATAATTGAGCGGTTAACATTTTCTCCCAAAAGTATTTAGTAAAGAATCCCTTTCAAATCTTAATGAGAGCAATAATGAAACTTAACTTCAGCGAAGTTAACTTAATTATTTAGTTTATGACATTGTAAATGCTTTCATGAAAGGCCGCTTGTAATTAATGTGGCACATTTCAAGAGTATTTTAATGTGAAGCGAATTTCTTTCTATTGCGCAATTCAATGCTTCACATGTGCAATGAAATTACAACAATAACGTTAGGGTATTCCACAAACGTCGAGAGGTAAAATAAATTACACAAACAAACAAAGGAAGCTGGCAAGCTGTCACTCACCTGTAGACTTTTCTTCCCATAAGCAATCCCTCTCCCATAGATGGCACTGACCAGCTCTGGGTCGCCCTTTAATCAAAGAAAAAACACATATATATATATATATAAACAACAATATTCTTGGCTTCAGTAAAACAAAAAAGGCGGTGTGTTTTGATTCTGAGTTGAAGGGATGTAGAAGGTGACAAAATAGCCAAAGTGATGCAATATTAAAATGTGACGGGTTTGAGACGGAACATCTGCTCCTCCAGTTGCAAACACACCTGTAATAAGAGTGAGAAGTGTTTGATGGCTTCGTCATAAAGGCCGTTGCCTATCAGAACGTAGCCTATAGCTGCAATGACAGAGCAAATGATGATGAATAACTGGGAGAACGTGGCAAAAACATATAAAATCCATTCAACGTGAAGGAGGTTTGTATTCTGGAACGTGCGAACTTACCAAGTTCTTCGTTTGTGTTGGGGTTATCAACAGGGAAGGGGATTTTTTTCTGTTCTATAAACAACTTGGCCTGGTTCTGTGAAAGATGGAGACAAGATACAAACATAAAAATAACATATATAGGTGCTGACACGCAAACCTGAGAAAAAGATTAAACTAATGGCTTCCTGTGTGAAGCTGAATGGAGCTCTGAAAAACACGCGAGTCTCAAAGTTGGACAAGGTAAAACGTTTCAGTCAAATGACATTGTATCATGTAATAACTATATTTAATTTATGTGTCGATATGGAAAAGTGAAGGAAAGTAAAACCTTTGTTGTAGTAAGTTAAAAATAGGTTTAACGAGCGCTCCAGCATCTCTCAAGGTTATACTGAGCAATTAAGCCCCTCCAGAGATCAGAGAATGAAATCCTTTCAAATGTCGAGGTCGTTTACTACCGCCGAGCCAAATTCTCGAGAAGCAATAAATATTCTGTGTGTGCATCAAAGGGCTATTTTCCTTCCTCTTTCTCACAGTCTCGCTCTGTATTCATTGTGTCATCCCAAAAGGAGGACGGCAGCTTAACATAGACCATTACAGGATGCAAATTTAACAGCATGCAAATGTTGCTGTGGCAGCATTTTACGTTTTCAAAAACAGCAACAAGACAACTGACAAGACAAAAAGACGGTGCCACATATATATCAGCAGATAGCCTTACGTATAAAGTACCAGTAGCAACTTCATCATCAAAAACGACAAACTCTCTTCCTGGCACAAAGTGAAAAAGCCAGACGCTCGCTTCTTAACTGTAAATCCGTCACAATACAGGCGTCGAGAGTAATTTAGGAACTACTGAACACGCACAAGTTGATGCCTTTAGACCTCCTTGAAAATGGGAAACATAACTTATTTCTGAGCAAACTTTGGCATGCAGTTATTCAATTCAGATGTATAGATTGTTGTTTTTTTGGAAGAATGAAACCGCTCTGATCTTGTAGTTTGAGGTGTACTCAGGATGTGGTCAGGACATTCTGACATTACTGTCGGGTGTCATTACACGTACATTAACCACTGGAAACTATCAACCGCTTCTTTTCAGCATGGTAATAAATCCCCATGCTTATTTCATTTCTTCGATATAAGTAGTTAGTATATATATATATATATATATATATATGTACGTTTTTCCTCGGAAATAAAGATCATTTTAGCTCAAGGGGTCAGAATGTCCAACCAAGACTCGAGGAATTCATACCAAATGAAAGCATGAGCATAGCGAAATGTTTCAATAAATTGGAGTCAAATCAATCAATAATAGAGAACAGGGTTTGTCAATTGATTCAATAATGAAGGACTGGAGAGCTTGTCACACAGAAATGTTGCACAGAGCAGTGTTGTGCTATTTTGAAAAACAAGCGTGCGTGTGTGTGTGTGTGTGTGTGTGTGTGTGTGTGTGTGTGTGTGTGTGTGTGTGTGTGTGTGTGTGTGTGTGTGTGAGAGACAGATATCTCACCAGGATCTTCTCTGCGTTAAGTGAGAAGACTGACTCGCAGGGTGGGTTGCTTCCCTCCTCACAGTCTGGGTCTTCCAACTGTAAAATGGAGGACTCTGTAAAGAAAAACGTTATTCACATTTTATAACTTAACATATAATACAATAATTAATATTTGAATGCAACGTATTCGGACTGTATGTATTTTAATATTTTTCCCCTCACTTAAAATGACTAATAAACTCATCCTGCCAAAACATTAGTCTTTCAAGTGACATTTATGTATGTCAAGCAGACTTGACCTCTCTCATCGTGGCATGTCAGCAATGTGGTTTGAAAATCCACATACCAGAATCCATTAAAATCTTGAAAGGTTAAAGTTGAAGTTAAGCAGTGCATCACTGAAAAATGTCCATTCTTATCTTATCTTGGGGAGGTTTGACAATTTACGGCAAAGCACTTGCAACAATCCAAATGGTGTGGATATGTTCGGTGGGTATTTCACGATCTAATCACAGTTATGCTGTTAATGCGTAATAATCGTTTAAAGCATGGACAGGGACTGGTTTGTTAAAACTCCATCGCATTACCACGCAAAGATAACATCTCTTTGATTGTAATACGAGCTAAACTGAGGATGCTGATTGCCCAGGAGGCAGGAAAGAAAAAACAAATACGGGTTACGCTTAGGCTAAGACACGCAAGAAGGTTTGCTATTGTGCTTTAAAATACATATTAGAAATCACTCAGAATATCTCTTCAGTTCAGCACACGTGCAATGAGCCAAGCAGCCGTAATGTCAACCCGTTCAACCAGTTCATTTCTCTTAGTCCTCCTCCACTACCATGACCCCTCCTTGTTAACTTCCCTCCAATGGACTCAAACACTCTGCCCAGAACTCA
Organism: Taurulus bubalis; assembly: GCF_910589615.1. Taxonomy (NCBI): domain Eukaryota; kingdom Metazoa; phylum Chordata; class Actinopteri; order Perciformes; family Cottidae; genus Taurulus; species Taurulus bubalis. The sequence continues at coordinate 32,676,022 of NC_136591.1, read as the reverse complement.
CCTTTCAACATCTTTAAATGATCCCATCCACAACTGCAGTGCAACTTTACAGTGTAATCTGCACTGTGTCCACCTCACACATATTTGTAGGTTACAGCAAATGACCCCACTTTTTATTGAACGTTATGGTTGATGAGTATTGACAGTTGTTTTGCTCTCCCTCTCTCTTTCTCTCTATTTATCCATCTATCAGTGGGGGACAGTGTGTCCTAAAAGCGGATTTTTGTTTGTATAGCAAGTAACTTGCGATACTAGGCAGATGGACACTAGCCTAAATCATGTATGCTCCGTGGTGTGATTTTCCCGTGGAGCGAGGCGTCACCAAAACGCTGCATTTTTCTGAATGGAGCCTAGTGTGGACCTCTTTGGGGTGAGCTCGCACATGCAGTTTCTAAGTGAGTTTTTGTTGAGTTTCCTCCCTGTTATGAACACACCGATACACTCTCCCTCCTGTGTCACAAATCCCTTTTTCTTTTATCTTCGGTCTCAATCCCGTTTAACCTCTACGGCAGTAAGAGCACGCGCTTATCCCCGTCGTCTCCCCCGGGCTGTCACTGCTTGTTGTCGCGAGCTCATCTGAACGTTAGCCGACGGACGGTTAAGCTAGCCGGGTTTACGCACAGTGACAGTTGGAGCGGGGAAGACGTGGCAAAGTAACAGCGAAAAAAGGAGAGACTTTTACCGCAGTCAGCCGCGTACTCTTCCCACTCGGACAGCGAGCTGCATCCCTGCTTGTGGAGCTCATTGTTGAACAAAGTGAGGGTGGAGAAATACTCGGAGGAGAAGATGGTCCGGCTCAGGTATAGCAGTGAGAGCGCGACCACAACAACAGCCCGGCTGGCAGGGGCCATGTTGTGCTACATGTGTGACGCGAGAGAGAGAGCGGAAGCTGCTGCAGTTCGATCGCGACTGAACGGACCACGCCCCCCTCATCACGCGCGAGAGCTGTCGGGAGGCGAAGAAGAAGAAGACCGGGGCCGGAGAGGCCGGTTAAACGACATTTCCCAACATGCTCTGCGGCTGTCAAACCGGTCGCCCTGGTCAGCGCCATCTTTTACAGAACAGAACAAACTAAAACTGTTTCCGGTATGACTTTCAGATTAAAACGAAATTAGACTATTTTCAGTGAAAATGCAATAACTGCTGATGAGATAAATTGGCAAGGAATACAATGCGTTTAGGGACATACATATAATACAAGTATATTATTATATATGTAAAAACGCTATCTGTAAAATTACAAGTAAAAGCAGCCACTAAAAATAGTAATGGGCGCCCAGTTGAGCTTTTTTAATAGACAAAGGTCCTTTAATTCGTATTAATTTATTAAGGGTCGCACTAATTAAATCAGATTATATTGATTTTAGAATATATCCTTAAATTAGGATTATTTTTTTACAGCTCTTGTTTTCTATTGTTTTACACCACAACACACACACACACACACACACACACACACACACACACACACACACACACACACACACACACACACACACACAATCCCTTGTATGTTTCGGGAATCAACCTGTTTTCTGTCACGATTTGGAAGACGCAATTCTGCACTTTTATTTTGAAGGCTGGACTGAATGTAAAAGTCTCACTTCCGCTGTGATACGCTTGACGCTCACACGCTCCGGTGTTTTGTAGTCAGTTAGCAGTTTACAGGGCGAAGAATGGGGAAAGATGAGTTTAGGTGTGTTGAATGTAACGAAAAGGCCCTGGAGTTACACAGGGATTACAATCACGGGATCCTGAAGATAACAATATGTGTGCGTCCACTGTTCACTTCTTGGATTTGGGTACTATTTATAATGAACATGCTAGCTAACAATGTTTGCCTTCATAGAAGAAACAGCGACGTTAACGTAGTATTCCTCCTTTCTACAACTGAAGTATTTTACGTGTGTTTCTCTCTATGGCTAACACAAGTTGGACAACACTCTTCTTGTTAATTCATTAGTAGGGTGATGTCCCTAACATGACCTGGAGTTGACGTTACTTGTGTGCATGTGTGTACGTGTGTGTGTGTGTGTGTGTCTGCAGGAGTCGTGCCAGAAGCCAGTGGACAAGTACATTGAATATGACCCAGTTATCATCCTGATTGATGCCATTTTGTGCAAGACGCAGGCTTTCAGACACATTTTGTTCAACACGACCTTGAATGTAAGTCGACTCGTCCAACAATCATATTATAAGTGTGTGTGTGTGTGCGTGTGCGTGCGTGCGTGCGTGCGTGCGTGTGTGTGTGTGTGTGTGTGTGTGTGTGTGTGTGCGTGTGTGTGTGTTCATTGCAGGCCTTTTGATGAACACTTAAAAAAGTCAAAAAGTGGTGGAAGTATGTTTACTTAAGTACAAATTCAAGGTACTTGAGTATTTCCATGTCATGCTACTTTATACTTCTTACTCAACTATAGAGCAGATACCAATATTGTATTTTCTACTCAACATTTGACAGCTTTAGTTACCTTTCAGATTTTTCTGATTTATAAACTTTTTGTTGCTAAACTGAAGGATGAAGCGCTTCGTTACGTGTTGAGAATATTCAGCTCCTTCTTAATTGAATAGTGTTGCCAATCCGAAAGCTGTTTTTCTGTGCTTGTGAAAAGTTGACATTTGAGAAACACTTGGTTCTCACAGCAGTTGCGCTACAAACCTAGAATACGATGCATTGCGGTAAATTAAACTACCCAATAGTATCAAAGTCAAACTCAGCTTTATTGTCAATTCCTCAACATGTGCCAAACATACAGAGAGTTGAAAAAAACGTTTCTCTCCTGTCCAACATATAAAGTGAATACAGATAATAATAATAAAGTGCAAATTGATTTAAAAAAAAACATTGAGACAACATATATATTAAGAAAAACTATCATTCTGTATTATGCCCATATGTGAAGGAGGTAAAATTAGCACAAGCTTAAACGTCGACAGCAGTAAAATGCAACTATACACATTACCGCAGCAGTAATATGAATCCAGAAACATGATATATGACGGCGGGACTTTTGGTTTTGATAATTCAACTGATAGTGTTACTGATAACACTTGCATACTTTTACTACATTGCAATTTTGAATGCAGGACACTTTTACTTGTAGTGTAATATTGTGGCATTAGCATAGTACTAAGGGATCTGAATACTTCTTCTGCCATTGGCGTTCAGGTACACTTCATGTGTGTGTTTGCACATCTTCTTCCCCTCTCCAGATCCACTGGAAGTTGTGTGTGTTCTGCCTGCTGTGTGAGGCTTACCTCCGGTGGTCCCTGCTCCACGGCTCCGAGCAGAGCAGTGACCCTGCTGACATCATCAGGTACACCAAGGAATGGGAGTTCTACAGCATGTTTGGATTGGCCGCCCTCGGTAAGATGATTAAACCAGAAATCTGTCTGTTACAATTTGTACCACTGCTGTAGTGTAATGTATGTACTTTAGCTTGATAAATGACGAGTCCCCTAAATGTTGCTTTTATTGGTAAAGGCCAATATGTACTAATAAGAAGTAATTTATCGCTGAACACACTACATATGTCTGACGTGTCTGTCTGCCGGTGGCGTAGAGCTGTCGGCGTTCTGCGGCGGCGCGCTGTGGTTCCTCTGGGCGGTGGCGAGGCGTCTGCGCGGCGGGAGGCTGGAGCTCAGCCTGCTCCTCAGAGCCCTGCTGCTGTCCTGCTACGGCAAGGTCCTCCTCATCCCCGCCGTCATCTGGGAGCACGACTACTCGCCGCTCTGTCTGGGCCTCATCAAACTGTTTGTGCTCACCTCCAACTCGCAGGCTATCAGAGGTAAGAGATCCGTGTGAGGGCCCTGTCCTCCGTGTTCTCCAGCATTGAAGGTCAATGAGCTTTTGCTCGCCCGTATTTTCAGATGGACGCTCTTGGTTTTTCTCTCGAAGGGACCAAAGCACGTTGAATGTAAACTTATGTAAAAAAACAATTGAGAAAAGGCAATTTACTCTTATTCACAGCCGTCTTAACTGTTACATTACCAGATTGAAAAGTGTAGTTATTTATTTCAGAGTCTCTACAAAACTACACTACTGTCACTACAAAAGAAAGGAATGTAGATATGTTTATTGAAACGTACTGTATATTAGAGCTTCTCCGTCAATGTTTTTATTATTATTATTATTACTATTGTGGCTCATTTGAAAGAACTTAATGCCTTTATGGAGCATTAAAAAGTCGCATGCAAATAGTCAAAGGGTTTTAGCAAATCTTTCAAGGCAGATTTTACACACTGTTGCTTACACTATTTCATAATATAATAGAACAATACTGAGCTACCAGGGATGCTCATATTTTGTTCTAAAAGGCCAAATCTATAAATAACAAACACATTTTACAGTTACCTGTACCTTGTGAGACACATCAGGGATGCCCTGGTGCTTCATTCTTTTTTTTAAAAAGCACCAGCAGGTGGCAACTCACTCTCTCTTAGTTTAACCCCCCCCCCCCCCCCCCCCCCCCCACCCTCCCTGTTCCTGGTGCTCCTCTCTACATAGAGGAGCACCAGAAACCCCCATTGAAAATAAATACATTACATAACGCCACAGTTTTAGTCCACGTTTCTTATGTTGTGTAATAACTTCTTTAGCAGCAGCAGCTGCAGCTCATTGTCTCCAGCAGCTCGCCTGTGAGCAGCAAACAATGACGTGTTGTTCTCTGATGGGGAGAGTCTGCACGTCACATTCATGAAGAACTAATTAGAGTATGCAACAAAGTCTTTTCACTGCTTCATTTGTCTTTTTTTTTGTCTTTTCGATATCGCTTTGCGGCTTGTTACTGTACATGCCAGTTGGCAAGAAGGTGCTCAGGGGAAGGTTTAAAAACTGAACTTCTCACGGGAGACTTTTTTTGTTTTTTCACGTCCTTTGCATGAGACCAGATTATTTAAATTTTTTTCAAGCTGTATTTTGATCAACATGTAAAAGAAGTGATCGTCTCATCCCTCTCTTCTCCAGTGATCCTGAACAGCAGCAGGCGTCTGTCCTTGATGGCCGTGTGCTTCGGCCTGCTGTCGGAGACCTGCGTGGCTCAGGCCTGTAAACGGCTTCCGGGGAGCTTCCAGGACCTGCTGGCGTTTGAATGAACGAGACAAATGTCGGCCATCGCAGGAAGTAGCGGGTGATCGCGAGATGCCGGTTTTTAAATGAGCACTCTCCGCGCTGGGGTTGGAGAAGGAATGTTTTCTTTGAAGTGTTTTTTCGCCTCAAAGCCAGCTGTCAAACGGAGACAGAGCAGCGGGAAGAGACGTTATTATTTATATTTGTATGTACTCTTTATAGAGAAAAATATCAATCTTCACTTTTGGAAGGATGTCGAGGAGTCGCTGTTCATTTTTTATTCTCGAGACTTTAGTGAGGTTTTGTATGTGATTTGATGACTTTATTGAGCCAGACGCACAGACAGGAGCTCTGAATCACCGTTTCTCAGCTCCACTCTCAAACACAGACCACGAGGTTGTATTTTGACATTAACTACTTCTCTGTTTGGACAAGACCCAGATGGCACTCTTCACATTCTTTTGACACACACACACACACACACAATCACACACACACACACACACACACACACACACACAGGTTGAATTGTGAGACTGAAATGAGGGGTAAGTGGATAAATAAAGCAGCCAGAATTTACTTTCCCTTACTTTATTGCCGTATTACAAGCATGGAGATATATTAACACTACTCTCTTGTAGTCTTAATGGAATTTTCAAAAACATGTAGTTGAAGGCTGTTTTCTCACAATTTTTCTCCGACTTTAATTAAGCCAGAAATCTCCACTTCAGCCTTACTTTCATACAACAAACTTTCCAGTATAATTCCCCTCAATATACTGAAGGTCATTACAGAGCGGTTTGTTATTAGTCATCGTCTAAAGACATGGAGTAAATGGATTTTTTTTTTATGGCTGTCGACAGTGTTTTCTGATTCATGGAGCGATAAAAAGAGATTTCCCAAAATCTCTGTAAAAACCTTTAATTCTAATATATCAACAAAATAAAACAAGAATTTGTAGCTTAGTCGGCTTCATCCAATGCTCCAAATTTGTATCCTAGTATGAAAATTAGCCCATATTTGATTAGATAATGCCTCATTTGCATATTTACAAATATCCCTTTAGAAAACGTGTAATACAAAAGTCATTGTTTCTTATCAACTGGGGCAGTTTTAAGGTATCTATTAACTAGAATGTTAACCCTTTCACCTGCAGTGTCTCCCCTTGAGGCAGGGCCATTTATTTGTTTTGCAGGTTTTAAAGAAAGATGAGTAAAATCCTTCAACACTAAACAGCAGCAGGTATCTCACCACAGAACCTGAATGAAGTAATAATCGTGAAACGTGGGCAAACTTTTCAAAGCCTCCGCTCACGGTCCCTGGAACGTATTCTTCAGTCCACAGACCAACGTTCAATCAGTAAAACAAGCGTGTGAAGCCGACCGCCAGTCTGTGGAATGAGGGGAATTTATCCGCTGCCCTTACCTGCAGTATCAACCGCCCGACCCCCAGCAGTCTGAGCAGGGGTCGAGCCGCTGTCATGGACCGCTGCGAGGCGGAATCCCTTCTGAACAAAACCACCTGCCGACGGACGAGTCAGCAGGTTATTTTGCCGTTGCACCAAAGCTCTATATGTTTTAGAATCACGGTTCATGAGAGAAAATATCCTAGATGAATCAACCCAAACTCAAACTTTTAATGTTGCCGTCTGCCTCTGTACGAATGTTGAAATAGATGTGGCCTTCTGTCACAGGCGAGCCCAGAAGTTTGGCAGGGACTTCTGCTTCTGTGATTTATGATGTGAAAGGAACTTTTAGAGCCAGTTTGCCACGAGCTGCACAGACACACACACTGTGTGCAGCATAGTCATGCAGCAGTATGTGCTCTCTGAACACACAAATATAACAAGAGTAAATAAAGTATTTGTATTTAAACCGTATATTTGTATGTGATTTAGATGTGTGTGTGTGTGTGTGTGTGTGTGTGTGTGCGCTGCCTCTGCACATGTTATTACAGGCCTGTGAATAGTTGAGGAGACAGAGAACGAGTGAGGAATGTTTTGTTAGGCGTCCTCACCCTCTGGATGGCTTTAAGCTTCTAACACAGAATCAGCTTATTCCGCTGGAGTGTGTAAGTGGTGTTGGCTTGTCTCCCATTTTTTTATCTCAATATTTGAAAGGTCTTTTATTGATATGCGTAGGAATTGACACTTGTTGTGCCTGTGTAACTTGTTGACCCAGTGTTGGAGGCTTAGTGAACAAAGCCCCGAGGCAGTTCCTAAATGTGGAATCTGGGGAGTGTCGGTCAATTACCGCGGCATGCAGTGTTTTAATCTAACTAATCAGATTACGGTAACAGCAGTCACCCCGCAGCCTTCTACCAGGAGCGGAAGCTGGAGGGCGAATCCGACCTCGAGTCAATATGCTCTGCTGGGACTAACGCTTTTGCCCTTGCTGGAAAATGACATGGAAGAAGTTATTGTTCCTAATAAGTAGAGACTGGAGGTCATAGTTTAAGTAGTTTTTCATCTAATAATCCATTATCGATTGTACAAATTAAATTATTTTTAGTTGGCACTAGATAAAAAGTGAACAATTCATCTTGGGGGGAACATTAATGTCACCAAATTCCATCCAATCCATCGCGGTTGTATGCCTCCACCAATCAAAATGCAGCTTAAAATGTGTCTTTCCAAAATGTCATCCCTTAATCATTCATCCTTTTAAACATTTCTTTGACATCCTCATGATTAGAATATGAATTCTAGAGCTATGGCTAGTTCACAGTGACCTTGACCTTTAACCTTTGATCACCAAACTCAGTGCATCCTCGAGCCCAAGTGGACGGTTGGGACAGATTTGGAGACGTGTCTGAGATGCAGTTGCACTGCAGTTGAGTCTCGATGCCAGCAGAATGCAGCTCACAGAATTGCACGGGGACATATAAATATTAAAACGATGAGCTATTACATTAGCAGGAAATGTACCAGCGGCCATTTGTCTCGTAGTCAGACGAAAAAATATGCTCTTCGGCAATATTTTACAAGAATTATCAACAAAAATCGGCAAATGTCGAACCTTCAGTTTCAAAATCTTCCCACTAATTCAAAGGCCCAGCGGCGTGTTATGATTGACCAGCCTTCAGATGGTCCACACGGCCCGCCTCTGATGTGGAAATGTGTCCCATCCCATGTGGAGAGAGTGATGCGCACCTTGGATTCGCTCTCTCAGCCAAGATTATGTTAATCTGCTCTAATCTCCCAACAGACGCTCAGACAGGCAGCACGAGACCAGAGCACACAGAGAGAGAGAGAACATGGCGTCACATGATGCACACTGCACAACTGTCAGTATAGAGGGCCTCTTTGTACAGAGACTATGTCAAAAGCCCTGTCATGAAGCTTTTGAATGACTTGTTTTCTGATATATAAGGCTTTTATTTAGTCCTTTCATTTGGAGTCGGATCTGCTGGAGCAGTTTGACTCGTTTGCTTTTCAATTCTCCTTGTAGTTCCCAGTTTTGAGGGTTGATGAAGTGAGAAGTTGAGTACAGGGACAGACATTGAATGCACAGCATTTTAGTTTGCATTCAAATATGTAACGATAAACACAAATGAATATACAGTTTGTTAAAAAAAATCATAAAAATGCTATCAGACAAAATGTGTTGGTATTGCAAAGCCAGAAATAACAAATGCCAAAAGAAAGAGTATATAAGAAGAAAGAGAATGACAAAGCACCACAATATTGCCACTACAATGAAAAGTCCTATATTAATGGTTTACTTGAGTAAAAGTATATGGTTTTTAAGAGGAATATATATTTTTAGTACAGAAGTAAATCTATTCATTAGACATGCATAATGTTGCATTAATATGTAAGCAGCATGTTTGCATTGGAGCTGATTTGACCTATTTTTAAGAGTGGGTTGATTTGCTGTATAATAACCCCCCATATGTTAGATACATTTTTTTTAAATCATGTTTTTAATGTTGATCTGCAAAGTATTCAGCTGTCAGATTTGAAGTGGAGTAAATGGTATAATATTTAACACGTTAGGCCGAGTCATACTCAATTACACCAATGGTTTACAAGAGTAGCCTTTATGAGTCATCTGCTAGTGCTCACCATTACATTGGTGTTGCATATTTTTTAGAAACACCATTCTGGCTGTTGAACTGCCAGACTTTCACAAAGCGGCGATCCCCCAGCAGAAATCATTCTGCATATGGAGTTGAAACGATTGCTGCGTGACCCATTTCTCAGTCTCCCAGAGAACTTAAACACTCCGAGTGTGAAAATATAAACAGCGTTATCATCATCAGTAATTCATCTGAAGCTCCCAGCATCAGGAGCCGCAACATCAAAGCCGTCACATCCTGCCGCAGTAATGATCAATTAAACCGGAACTGCTCCGGCGTGGCAGCGACTCGAGAACCCAAATGCAAATCGGTGCATTAAAATGCAGGTCAGAGAGGATTCAGGAGGAAGACGAGGAAGTAGGGCAGCAGAGAGGCGAGGAAGGAGACGGGAGTTTAGTCTGAGAGAGCTGGAACTTTCATGGATAAGGATGAGAGTTTATATTTTGGGTCTCATCATTTTTAGTCATGTTATATATGGCATGACTATATGGATGCTGAAATATCTCAACAGCTGTTTGATGGATTAGTTCAGACATGTTCCCCTCTGGGTGAGGCTTAATCATTTAATTTGATTAACTTTTCATCTTCAGCTATAGGGCCCTGATCAGGTCAAAATATGTCCAATACTTTGATTTATGACCAAGTATACTTACAAAACTAATGCAATTCCAGGTGGTGGAAGACTTAATTAAAAGTGACAAAACCACACCTGTAGAAATACTACAAATAAAAGTCTGACATTCAAAACGATCCTTAGATATAAGTACACAAGTATTAGAATCTAAATATACCAAAATCAAAAGTGCTCATGGTTCAGTTTCGTGTCAAAGAAAAGAAAACTCACTCGAAACCTGAAAAGTATGGAATCACTTTATTAATTCATAACAGTATAATAACTATGATATAGCATTGAGACTAATTGTCCAAAGAAACAGTAGTATGGTCATTCGTAGATCAAAGAAGTACTGATGGACGGTATAACAACAGTAACTTCTGCTTATGCAACACAAAATACAGGAACACCTTTTATTTGACCACTAATAGCGATTTAATCAACGATTATGATGAATGATATACAGTATAAATACGAAAACAGACATTTCGCTCTCAGATTCTAAAGAATTTAACAGCTGCAGCCAGTAATTAGAAAAAAGGTGGATAACAATCTGAACAATCAGTTTGTCAACGCTAATAATCGGCTGTAAAAAGCATCCGTTATGTTTATTACCTCCAACGCTCTCTGGTGTTCTACTTGGCGGATTCACGCGCTACAATTCACCTGGGCCTCAACACAGGAAGGAGAAGAAGTTTGATTTTTAGTGGGAAAAATTGATTTTGGGGCATCAGGGTGGGCCAGGCAAAAGCACCAAGTTTTTTTTTAGATGACTGAAACACGGCCATTTTGCAGCTCATCTCAGTCCACCCTTCCTACATGTCCCAGAGTGCTTAGTAACAACCACTAAAGCTGTGAGGTGAACAATGAGGCGTGACTGTGATTACAGCAATAGCAATGTAGTCAAAACGCCTTAAGTCTTTGTGGTTGCATTGCATTCTGGTCTATTGAGGCCACTTTAAGTAGAAGGAAAAACAAGTCAGTCTCGTCTAACAATTGACTTTGTGTGATTGTTCAAAGTTAGTGCAAAAGGGCTTTAGGAAGAAGGCCTCGCTGCTTGATGACCCGGCCCAGAACGCGTACCCGCTGTCGTTACTGTAAGTATGAGGGCGACACATCACACATTCACAATCCTGTTCAAATGTTCTTTTCCTTTTTCCGTCCCGCCAAAGTAAAAGACCGATCTGTTGATAATCTTTCTTCAGGGGCAATGAACAAAAACACAACCAAACATTTCGCCACAAGGTCACCCTGAGATGACATCACCGCATTACACATCCAACAGTCACGTGAAAAGAAGGAACACTTTCCAACCGCTAACGCTATAATATTGGGCACAACTTGCTGGTGTTCATTTTAAAGCACGTTTCTGAAACTGCACAGGGAGCACTGTGTGTCTGTGTAATGCTGAGCAACTGAATAAGGAGCTGGTAGTTGTACTTTTGGGAGACATTCAACACAACAACCACCACCAACAGGTGCAAAATCACTCGTTGAATACAAGCGTGAACAATTGAGGAGCGCAACATGTAGGTTATTTTGCAAGTGACTTGGCTGATTTTAAAACTGCTACAAGTTTTGGGGTGTTAAAGCTTCCCAACAGCTGCACCCTCGTCAATAATATGAAAACCAAGCCTTTGACGGGGAGAAACATTTTCAAAAAGGAAAACCAAACAAAAACAGCAGAGCTTGGAAAACACCAGAGGGAACCTCCAAATCACTTAAGAGCCTTTAATCCGCTCGTTCTGAGCTGTTGTGGATTTGCATATTGATGTGATACACTACCAGTGAGGGATTTAGCCGGCTGCAGGTTGTACAGGTAGAAGCTTTAAGCACCAAGAGCACGTCGAGTGAGTCGAGCGATTAAGCGGTTTGTGGTTTATTATTCTCGTCTACAGGTTGAACAGTCTGAAACCTGGAAGGTTTACAAAAGGCACTAAATGTGTCGACATCCAATAAAACACCTGGGGTCAGATTTGTGCAGCATTGTTATTTTGTTAGTTAGTGTAGATTAGGTTGCAGTGATAGAACAGGTGTGTTTTTACTGACCCTCAACAGGTAATTTAACAGGTTACATTAGAAACATCCAGACGCAGGTTTACTGTACGGACCAAACCTTCTGTTTCATAACCTTTGATGGAGCGAGAAGACCGGTAGCAAAGAAAAGTGAGACCCGACTCGTCAGACGATGAAGTCAGTGCCGTGATATTCTACTGAAGAACGTGTTCAGGCCGCTGGTTCTATTCAGAAAACTTGCATTATGGATATTAACAGCACGAGATGTTGTTGAGAGAGCGGTGTTGTGATGTAACGTCTGTGTGATAATAGGTCACTACTACTCTTTTCTTTTAAAAATCACAGTTACTGATACTTTACTTTTGACTGACACAAATATGAAGCAACTGAGACTTTTACTCGTCAGTCAGCAACAAAAGAAACTCCTGAAAAAGTTAACCATTACCATCGGCACAATGAAACATTAACTGCTATATGACAGAGACGCCATGTTTACAACTGTAAAGACATTCTTCAAGAGATAAGTTCTCATGTACTGGACATTTTAAGTCAAACGTAACCATTCAAGAGCAGTTCATTATCGAGAAACTACCTTATTTCGGCTCTTTAAACCAAATACATTATTTATTTTTTGAGTGCTGCACTTTCTTTGGTTTGTGTTCCACCAACGCACAAAAATAGTGGAGCAGCCTACAAACAGGTGGCGTCAGAAGAAGGTGGGCGGTGACATTTCGGTCCTTTTAACAGCCACGTGGTCAGCTCAACGCCGTGCTGTGAAGTTTAAGAGATTAAGGAAGACCATTCCATGTGTGGAGCACAAATATTTGAACATCACGTCACAGAATAGAGGGTGCAGAGTAATGGAAAAAAGACTGCCTTCGTGAAGTGTTCCAATCAATAACAGAGATAAAACATTTTTTAAAAACAGCAGAGATCCATCGACATCTCCCGAGTTTAAACCACGTGCCATTTTACAATCTTGTTAGTGACCATTATTGTCTCGTGAGTGCCACATTTACTTTTGTTTCCGAACAAGTAAACGGCCTGTAAAGCGGTTTGCAGGTATGTTGAAACACTAATTATACCCATTACAGCCTGGTAATGGCCCTGTTTAGCGGTCAATCCACGTATCTGCAGAGCGTGTCATCAGGGTGAGGTCAGTTTCAGTGAGATACGAAGCTTTAGTAAAATACATTTTAAAAAAAAGTACCCTGTAGTCAGCTGACAAGTTGCTCAAACAAAAGCAGAACTTTTCCAAACTGGCTGGCCACCACAGATTCATGCTCCTTCTCTTCTCCATCGATTGACGGACAGTCCAACTGGCTACATTAAGAAGAAAAGTATCAGAGCTGGTTGTGTGTATAATGGCTGAAAAAGTCATTTTTATCCATTTATGCTTATTTTTCGTTGATGTCGTTGTTGATTATTTTCATAGCCGTCTCCAGCATTTTCAACAGTTCACATTTTTCAGAGCAAAGATCATCTGCTGCACCTAGAAACAGGAAAGTGTCGCCCTAACTTCTGTAGAAGTGACCACTTCTGTCCAGACGTTCCGGATTTATGTGAATTAATTAATGATTTTACCACTTTTAAAAAGCAAAAACACACACACCATCTCGCTCAGCATGTCCAGATGCAACACCGTCTGCAGAGTCCAGAATCCATTGAGTCCCAATTTACAAGTAAATGGTGCACACCCTCATACATGGGTAGAGTTGCGGTACAAAAACTCCATTGAGAGTAACAAGAAAGCAATTTTTTTTTGATATTTATATTATATAATAAATAATACAACTTTGTTCATATATTTTGTATACGTTAAAAAAAAAAAAGGGTAACTGGCTACCAAAACCACTTGATATAGACGCAGCAGCAGAGCTTTTAAAAAAAAAAAAAAAAAAAAAAAAAAAAAAAAAAAAATCTATATATATTGCCTAATGTTTAATGTGTATGAAGTCCTGGATTACGATCCAGCTCAACTCCTGAGTTTGAGAGGGCGTCAACAAGCGGCTTGTCAAACACCCAGCACCCGTAGTCTGATGAAGCTCCTGATCACACTGCAATTTTTTTTTTTTTTTAAATAAACAAAAAACACTTCTGCAGCACAAGCAGGGGTGTGTTTCACGTGAGGAGGAGCTGAACTGAAAGCCGGAGTCTAGTGTGGCAATAGCGTCCCATAAACTGCTACCTCTAACCAACTGGTTCCTTCTTGGAGACCCACAACGTTTCCAGAAGTCTTTCACACCCCTCTCCCCGAAATATGTATCCATCTGCAGAAGAAAATATATGCTGAAAGCGAGGCCTCAGATGGTAACGTGAAAGGAGTCCCAGCTGTCGTCTTTGCCGATGCCGCCGCTGCCGCTCCCATTCTTCGCCGTCCCGTCTCCGATCGCTCCGCCCGGCTGCTCCCCGGTGGGAGTGGCGCCAGGCTCCGGGTAATCCTCGTCGTCCTCGTCGAAGTAGCCGTTATCCATCATGCCGAGGCCGGAGGCGGCGCTCAGGTCCTGGCAGCTGCCCTTGTAATCCTGGATCGACTCGTGGAGCGACCACAGCTGGCACAGCAGCGACATGTCCTGCTGACGCAACCCCACCTGGAGAAAAACAGGTGGGATTGGGATCCCGATTAATACAGGGCGCATTTCTGATGAGTCGTTCTTTTAGAAGTCCCCCAAAAACAAAAAAATAATCCCCATCTTCCTTGAGATCAACTGTGATTGGTAATCTGGACTCTCGAACAGCCCCAGATAACTAGAGCTGCAACGGACAGGTTTTACCATCATTTCATCCAACAACCAGTCCAAACGCAGCAAATCCTCACACTTAAGGAGCATGGAAATGTTTGGGCATCTTAACAGTTAATCAATTGTCAAAAGAAGTACTGATGAAGCAATATATTTACTACTTTTTGATAGTCAAATACTCTAATAATTACGAACATTGACCGGTTCCAGCCTCCTTTAGACGTGAGAATTTGCTGCATTTTATATGCATTTGTAGTTTGAATATCTTTGAGTTTTTGGACCACTCGCCAGACAAAAGTGAGGCCAGATGGTCTTTTTTTTTTAATTATAAATCAATAAATACTGCCAATAAAATACATTAGTAAACTAATCCTCATCTGTTACACAACCTGACATTAATAATTCAAGGGGAAAAAAAACAAACACTGCATGCCACTCAGCTGACAATGCAGTAGAACTACGGGTCACCGCTTTGTCTTCCAGACAAACTACAGTGGGACATGCAACTCAGTCCAGAGTGCTGTGGCCCATAAACATGGGAGCTTACTACATGTAGGACATTGACCAACCCAAAGGTAACACATTTACAGCCTCACAGCGGTGGGGAACGAGCTGCAGTGAGTGAGAGTAAAGCACAGGGGCAGAAATAGGATTTAGCAAAGCCTGTAACGGAAATCCAAATGGCAAAGGGATAGAGTTTCAGCAACAGTTTGACCCCTTTTATCTGAATTACTGGCTATGAGGAAACGGACTATTGTTGTGGATTGAACCACAGCCATGGAGGGGGTCTGCATTGAGACTGAAATCTGGGCATTGAAACCCCCTGCTGCTGGCAAGGGAGCAAGGGAGTGTAATAAGTGTATCACTCTGTTCACACTTATGTAGATACATGTTCACTGCAAGATGGTATGACACTCATGGAGAAAAAAAAACACCCATAACTGAAGCTTGATTAAATTGAGCTTTAAATTAAAAAAATTGACAGAAGCCTATTTCTGTCTCATTTTGTCTTTATTGGTCTTATCCACTGAAAAGCTGTCCCTGATCATGGTTCCTCTTGGAGCTGCTATTTAATGCCAGACTCTCCATTTTCTACAAAACAGCGTTTCATCTACATACTTCACGAAACCAACTACTTTGCATATACAAAATATACGCTTCATGAATCAATCAGTTCCGTTCATAACCTCGGCTAACATACAATTCACACACACACGTAATTTTGCAGGCTATGCTGCACAGTCTATCGCTGCGAGCAAGCGAGATCCGCACCTGGAAGTTGATATTTTATTCACGTGCCTTGATTTATGGTGAATGTACGCCGAATTATTGAAGAAACTCTAGTAATGGTCAACTCGCTTTAAGTTAGACACTAAGAGGTGTGTAAGTGTGCCAAAAAGCCAGGCAGCGTCAAAGCCAACAGAGTGTCTATGGGGAACTTGGCCGCGTCCGAATATGCAGCGCATAGAGATTAAACGGCGTTTGACAAAAACAAGGGGTGAACTACGGGGCACACTCTCGCTCTTTTAGGGAAATACATGTGTGGACACTGCCCGGAATGTTACCATCTCTTTCCGCAGGAGAGCCAGGGCGGCGTCGAGGTTGGCCGGCTTGTTGGCCAGCAGGTTGTCGGCGTGGCTCCTGCCTCGGCTCAGGTCGTCCTGGATCATGGTCTTCTTCACGTACATCCTCTCCATGTCCCTCCAGGAGCCGCCGCTCGAGTTCAGCAAGCCGCTCAGGCTCTTCGGCAGCGGGGGCAGACCCTCGATGCAGGCCATTCCCCCCAACGAGCCGTTCGTTGACTTACCATTCATTGTCCCGGTACGTTAATTTGCCACCGAAAAAGAAAAAGAGACGGGAATGTGTACAGAGAAGTTGACTGGTACGCTGTAGACGCGGAGAGTAAACAGCCGTGTCTCGCGCACCAAACAAGCCGAGCAACAGTCGTGGTTTTATCTGCCCAGGGCGGCCGGAGACGCCACGTCAAGTTACCCGGATTGAAGTAGTTAGACTTCCGGTAGGCGGATACAAAATAAAAGCATCACAGGTGAAGTTTTTTTTTTTCTTAAATAAAAAATATATAATCTGTGGATTCTGGACGCATTTTTTCCTCCATTTCACAATGTAAACCTTCATTTTTTTTTCTTGAGTTAGGACGGATAGACATATTAGTGTGCTAGTGTACCATTAGACTATTTTACTAATGTTCCTTTTCCACACATGATATTATACAATGAGATTGTTTTCATATAATTTAGGATATTGGATGATATAGAATACAATTGTATTGTAATGTACTGAATATAACTAATTAGTTAGTATAGTCTGCATGCCTATCCTATTATTTACTTAATAACTTTTATTTAGAATTGTAATTTCCGGTGGATTTGAATTATTATTGTAAACTTGCTAGTTTGTGTGGATGAGTTGTAAAATTCACTTCCTGCCCTTTTAACGCAGCGACTGCTGGGCGTCTCCCTGCCGATGCTGACACTTACAGGCAGCAAAACTGTCTTTTTAATTATGTACATCCATCTAGACAAGAGATGAAACAAGATCTCTGTTTATAATGAGAAACATGTATTCTTTTTCAAATTGAAATAAAATACTTTTGGCTATCACTTTTAAAATACTGATACATTGATACACACTTTCTCTATAGATGAATTCATAATTAATTTAAGAAACTCACACATAGAATATAATTAGAAATTACACTTTTACACTTTGAATTCAACCTTTAAAACACACTACAATGTCATCAATAGATGGTGTTCAGAATAATTTATTCAAATTCATTGAATAAGCTGAGGAATTTATGATAGGCCTTTTTTTGGGATGTCTGCCTATCTGTTTAATATAACATTGTGTCTATTTGAGTCCCTACAATAAAACTAATTGATAGGTTTCCCCCCACACAGTGCAGACAGAGGGTCTGAGGTCATGATGGGAGTGTGTGTGCAGGACAATAGTTCTGAGTATAAAGGACAGATGGTGGGCTTCAGCCTGCAGCTCCGTCACAACAATAACACAACAATAACCTTGAAATCAACACACAAAAGCATCACACACGCTCCTCTGCAATAGGAGAGTGTGCTATACCACACACACACACACACACACACACACACACACACACACACACACACACAGAGCAGATGGATGACGCCTGAAGCCTGGTATTTCGAATCCCTCCACTGAAATGAATTAAACCTGACTCATTTCCGACAGTCAGTTAAGACATAAACACAAATGCTTCCTGTACAAGCACCCGGCCCAACAGCTTTCATAGATCCCAAAAATATTTTAAAAAGGTGATTCAAACTGTCATTTGATTATTTAAAGGAATAACTTCATATTTTCTGTATTGTATATTTATTTATTACTTTCTTGGGAGTAAAATGAGAAGTTAATAGTTAGTTGGTTACTTAGCTTGTTTGCTCCACTGATGTTAGGCACACTTGTAGTTATACATGTCCTCAATTCTTTTAATTTTGAGGCTCCAAATATGTATTTAAATTCAATTCAATTCAGTTTATTTTATATAGCCCAACATCACAAATACAAATTTGCCTTGGAGGGCTTTACAATCTGTACACATAACATCCCTGTCCCGGGACCTCACATCGGATCAGGAAAAACTCCCCCAAATAAAGATAGTAAAAACCCTTTCACAGGGAAAAAAGTCCACCTTAAAATAATTGAATGCTCAGTGTTAAATATAAACTGTGACTCCATACACGGCTAAATAGTTGTGTTATGAGATGACTGATGAACTTACAATGTGACTTCTTGATGGTTATTACCATGCTATCAGTCAACGCAGCATCATATACGCAGCATTATATTCGCCCTTTAAAAAGCGTCCCCGCTGTACAGATTAATCCGGCTCTCAAAACAATTAGCCATCAGCTGACAGTCCACAGCTGCACAGTTTAAAGAGACTGATCAAGGGCAATCTGTTTTGTGTGAGGGTTTCATGAGCAGACGGACCCCTCTTTAAGCTTTCATCATCACAACCACCACCACCACCACCACCATCATCATCATCATCGCTGCCTCCTGAGATCAAAGGATTAGGCATATATGAGGGAACCCCCTGGGGATGCATGTAACCGTAGCAGGCTCTTGTTAATCTGCCTTGCTGAAAAGGACACGGGTTTGCATCACTTAGCGTCGGCCAGCTAATAATGGTCTGCAGATATCCGCTTATGTCTCTGCTGGAAAGCGATATCTTGCTATAGGCCCCCCGGCCAAAGAAATACAGTAAGTAGATTACTCAAAGGCACAAAAAGGACACCAGACGAAGGTTCCCCAAATCATGGCTGGAACAGCAGGCGTCCACTGAACATGGCGAGGTATGGCAATGCCATAATTAAGTGGTATAAGGATTTATCTTATAGCATTAATATCAAGAGACAATTCAGTTTTTAAATCAAAACATACATTCGCCATAATTACTTGATAAATGACGCTTGCAGAGAAACTAATCACCCCAAAAGTGTGCCTCAGTCCCATCGAGCCGCTGGAGCTACATTGCGTTGAACTTGAAACTGGTCTGGCATGCACCACATTGTCAGGGGGACACAATGGGTCTGATGGGGAAGGAGGTAGGGCAGTGTGTGTGTGTGTGTGTGTTAGGAGGATGTCAGCTTCCTATAGTGTCAGCGTACAGCAGGTCTGGGAAGAGGAGTGTAAGAACAGCTGCCGTCACCGACATGGGTCTTCCTCTGCTGACGGGCCTCTGGAGGGAATGGGACCAGAATGAGGTCATTGTCGTGACAATGGGATTACACTGCTATGTTTTATAGCAGACAATCACAAACTAAACCTATGTGGAAGTAATGTCAACAATAGAGATGTCACAGAAACACCACAGCGGTGTGTTCAGGTCCAATGGAGACAACGTGTACTTTACATTCTCCGGCTCTGGAGGCACTAGATGGGCAAACCTCCTTCTGTGTGCGCGGCCTTCAAGCGCTCCTTGTGTGTCGAAGTAGGTGGAAAAGTAACAAAGTATTTACTCAAGTACTGCAGTGCTGTAAAAGTGTCATTTTGAGGTACTTCACCTGAATATTTCTATGCTACTTTTTACCTTGATTTCCACAGAGGGAATACTGTATACTTCTTAAACATTTATTTGACAGCTACTGTTTCTACTTTTCAGTTAAATATTAAATCAGTGGTTCCCAACATTTATGTGTCAGAAATATACAGAATCGTTGCTTTTTTTGTGTGAAATATTGGATAATCTCTTGAGCCCTTATATTTTTTCTTTTGTAGGGGCTTCATCCCGGTTGGGAACCATTGAACTAAACTCTGAACTAAATCTATCTCCACTGATAGCTGCAACAGTACAAACACTCTGGTGCATCAGTATCAACAACCCAACAGTCACATGGCGCCACTTCTCTGCAGAACAAGAACTTTGACTTTCGGTACTTTAAATGCACTTTGCTGCTGACACTTCTTCCAGTCCTATTAGCAGCTGTGTGGGATCAAAAGCTCTCGACTGAGGGAAGCAGAAAAAACACTCATTTTGTGAACAACCTTTTGGTTCCGTCAGCCTTCATCAAGTAAACATTACCTTGAATAAATGACTATTGTTGTGTTCTTTCACTTGCTCCTTGTAAGCCGTCGACTCCCACGTGCAGAAGTCGTGAATAACAAAAACTGGACATTTTCTTCTTTAAGAATCACGAAAATACACGCTTTCTTTCCCGGCTCTATATTCGTCGCCTCAAGAGTGTGTGAGGCACGAGCAGCCAGATAGTAATCAGAGATGAGTGCAGGGGCCGGCTGTGGTGATTGAAATGGGACGGGTGTGTGCTGGCGTGCTTTGTCACTTCCCCCTGGCCTCGCTCTGGTCTGAGG
Source organism: Taurulus bubalis (assembly GCF_910589615.1). Lineage (NCBI taxonomy): Eukaryota > Metazoa > Chordata > Actinopteri > Perciformes > Cottidae > Taurulus > Taurulus bubalis. The sequence goes on along the minus strand of NC_136591.1, from coordinate 32,655,633 downwards.
CAGGGTGCGGTCCTGATCAGCAGCTGGCCTCCAGCTGTCTGACCTCTGACCTCCCTCCTCCCACCAGCTGTTACACCCACTCTTCCCTCCCCCGTCTCCAGTGCAGCTCCTCCCGCTGTGAACAGATCAGGGCGATCACCGCCGTGTCGCCGAGATGCCGCATGACGAGACCGCTCGAGGCAGCGCTGACACGTGTATATAAAGCTGATGATGCAGAGGTGTGGCTACTCATCATTTTAATAGATGCCGTCATTAGATGTTTGTTAGAATGATTATGCTCCATTCAGAAAACTCAGAACAGTATAAATATTTTATTTGGAAACAACATTTTAACATATTTAACAATTTCCTTAAAACCAAACATGTAAACGTGGAACATACAGCAACACATCTGAAATGTAGGAGCAGTCAAATCTGCATTTTGTACATTATTCCTTTCCCTAAAAATAGAAAAAAAAGTCAACAGTATGACTGAATGACTCGGCACAACCAGATGCCCGTGTGCTGCCTGACCCCGCGGTGTAAATGCGACGTTGTGCAGAAAGAAATTGCTGCCGAGCTTGAAATCTGATTCCCAAAAATCTGCAGAGGTCTGTCAGCGTCTCCTGCTGTCTGAAGGGCAGCTGTAGATCTGAGGTCAGACTACAGGAAACCATCACATCCGCCGCCAGAGGAGGCTTTAATGACCTTCTCACACGCACACGCACACACACACACCGTGTCCATCAAGTTACCTCTCATCATTTGCTGTTGTGTCTTTCAATAGCTTCTATGTAAAGAAGATCGATATAAAAACGTGAACTATTCAACGTGGTTAAAACAAGCAGTTTCTGGTACACAAACGTGTACTCACCACCAGACAGAAGTCACTGGAATATTGTTTTTTTTTCGTTTTCAACGCCATTAATTCAACTAAAATCCCTTCACTCACATGATCTGTTGAGAAAACGCGTCGCCACTAAGGCACAAACTGTCAGACAGGCACTCGTGAGAGAAGAACCACAAAGAAAATGATGCCAGTCTGGGACTAAAAACTGTGTCCAACCACACGTTTCAAAACAAAAGTGAAACCATTTCACTGAATATCCAACATCTCAAAGTTGAGTTGAGAAAGTCAAAAGGAGATTGGTTCAACATTAGATAAAAAAATCCCTGAAAGCTTCCTGAAACCTCTCCAGACATTTCTAACGCTGGTTTTATTGTAACAACTCTCTTCACTGTCTCGACCGGCTTCTCCTCCCTCAGGAGAGGCAGGAATCCAGATGCTGATTGATCTTTGACTCCTGCACCTGTGCTTGGCATACTGGACAGCTGACCGTCACTGCAGAGGAGGACGCCGAGGAAGAGGAGGGGGCGGCGAAACTAGGAAGCCTCGCAGAGGAATGGGGGGAAGAGGAAGATGAGGATGAGGAGGCCGCGGCTGTGGCAGTTCTTTGCTGCATTGCAGGTGATTTGGTCTTCGTCGACTCCCTCGATGCGGCTGCATCGATGCTCAGTGTCTTCTGGAAGAAGTCACTGATGCTGGAGGAGCTCCTCTTCCTCGATGCCGGACCTGCACCAGAAGCCCCTGATGTGCCGTCACTAGTGGAATGGCTAAAATACTTGGACTGCGTCGGTTTAGCCGGGCTGCCTTTGGTGTTTGTTGAGACTACAGAATGGCTGGATTGACTAGCACTAGGCTTAGATGCTGTGGGAGCGGAAGCTGAATAGTTATCTCGCTGTTTGGGGAAGATGGAGGATGCAGTATCGTTCGGCGAGGTCAAAGAATCTCTCTTAGTGTCTGTGTTTGAGGTGGAGGATTGAGCCGCTGGCCTCCTGATGCTTTGGCTGTTGAAGAGCTCCTCGATGGACTTCTGTTTGATGTGATCTGCTCCTTGGCTGCGGCTGCTGCTGTGGGGTTTGGGGATTCTCACAGGCGAGCCGTTGATGTTGACAAAAGCTCTCGTGTTACCGACGGACTTCTTTACAGGGCGCTTCAGCTCCGTGGAGGTCCTAGAGAGTCCTTTGTTATTGAGACCGGGGCGAACAGGAGAACCGAGACTTTTAGCCGGAGGGGTGAAGAGTTTCTTCGGAGAATACGGTGCTGCCGGTGTTTGAGATGGGGAGGAAGACGTGGACGACTGCGACTGTCCTCCAAGCAGGAAGCCTTTGCCACTAAATGGGATTATGTTCCTGATGTCCTGTGATCCAGAGCCTGAGCGGGAGAAAGGGAGACATTTGACTTTTTAACACTATGCTTTGAAGAGGTTCTCTAAAACACGCAGCGAGATTTACTCAACCTAAAGAGCTGCTACTCAAACAAATATTGTTATCCGCCTGAAAGGATTTACAGCTATTACAGCCGAACGTACACCAGAGGAACGAGCTCATCACCTGTGGTTGTGCTTGACGGCTTTTCTTTTTCAGAGGCCTTCTTCTCGGAGCTCTTCTCATCCGTTTTACCACCCTTCTTGCCTTTTTTGCCGTATCTTTCGGGCTCCTTGACCTTGATGTATGTCCCTCCGCATGTTCTCTTGTGGTCCGCCCACCAGGGATCCTGAGCAGACGGAGCCCGGTTCATGGCCCTCTTCACAAACCCCAAATAGGGCTTGCGGTGTTGACAGGGCCCGTTGCATTTCCACCAGTGTTGCCGATACACATCAACCTCATCTCGGAAACTGTGGTAGATCTGACAAGAGGGCAGAGAGATGTTTCAGTTTATTTGTATTGCAGTCTCTGTAAAAGGCTGTGACAAAACAACATCGGCTGTAAGCGGTGTAATGGAGGATACACCTACAGAGATCTTTGTCCCAGTGGCATTGTTGATCCGGTTCATGTGCTTGCAGAACTCAGGGCCGTGACCGTCTCGGTCTCTGTTGTTCTGCGTCACAAACAGCAGCGCGTGAATCATTTCATGAAGGAGGGTCTGTGGGAATGAAAATAAAACGACAAATATGCATTAACCCACTAAAAAGCTGTCCCTTTTCATTTTTGCATTTCCATCTCCTTTTCACAACACCCACACACATCCACATCCGGGACTTTAAAAATGTCTCTGAAATTAAAAAGAAGGGTTTATTTTATGTATCTAATTGTATTTCAAGAGACCTACATCTAACGTTCTCTTGCTAGTTTCTCAAGAATACCAACCCTGCCTCATAGCCGGTTTAGGTATTCTGAATATTTAGTTTGTTCAACCTTTAATCCTACTATCAGTAAACCTTCAAGCCTGATAGAAAGCAGTTTGTCTAGTGCAAGTGATACACTTAGCTATGTGGTATATCGTCAGTGTTATTCTGATCTTACTTTCTCTAACAGGAGAAGATTTCTAGTTTGATGCAAATGATTCTCTCTTTTTTTGAAAATTTAAAATTTAATACAGAGGAATTTGGCTTCTGAAAAACCCAGATTAGTGAAATGGTCCACCTCACCTCCACCAGGTCTTTTCTTGGCCTGAGCTTCAGCAGGGGCTCACTGAGTCTGATTGAGCACAGACCGCCTCGGCCCTCATAGGAGCACACACCAGCACACCTGCAGAAGAAGACGAAGCAGAGAAAGAGCACGAGACATTAGAGATCCGACAGCCCGTCACAAACCCCACGAGAAAGATAATTTGCACCCAGAAGCACTGGTTAACCACAGCCCTTTCTATGATGGCTACATCAAGCTCAAGACCTTTTAGTGAGGGCAATGCTGCACCTACAAGCCAGTGTGGGTTTTGGTCTTTGACAACAACAACAACAACAACAACACATCACAACAGGTGTCTTACAGAGTCATTCTCGGGCTCCACTTGACCTCGACACCATTGAGTTTTCCCCAGAAGAATGTATCGTTGAACTCCAGAAACATGGCTCGCACATCCGGGCTCGGGTCCAGCGTCTCCCAGCTCGCGTCCACGATGGACAGCGGCCTGTCGGGCTCGGCGGTCGGCTTCCAGTAAGGGACAGCGTCGCTGCCTCCTCCGGCTCGCTCCACTTTACGTTTCTTACTACTGTTTCCGAAGCCGTGGTCCTCAAAGCTGTTGGACGGATACGACGGCGTTTCGTATTCATTGTCGAACTGCTCCTGAAGCCGAATAGCGAGCAACAAATCCTCGTCCATCACAACGGAGGTTGTTGTTAGCTTGCTGAAGCTAACTAGCTAACGTAGCTCGGACAGGGCTCTTATGAACACGTGACGGTGTCACCTGGAGTCAGTGCACAGTTTAGGATGTACTACCTGTAAAGTTACTCGAGTTGGTTTCATGACTCCATTAAAAACACGCATTTCTTCATGTTGGATGAAGACGTTACTGCTGACTGACAGCCCGAAGCTCGCGCCAGCCTTTGTTCTGTCAAGTCGTTTACAATGCGAACAAAGCACATCCGTTAAGGATTTCAAAAGAAAATAACAGATCTATTTTTTTTTTTTTAGAGGACGTATATGTTTCATACAGATGTTTTTTTTTAGGTGTTATTGTAAATATTTAAAGTACAATTATTGGTACTTCGTATATTTGGTGTTACTCTGTAGGGTATACTCATGCGTTTGATAGCTGTGATAGTTGCTCTTGTTTTGATATGTGTTTCCAGCTCTAGTTTTGAGTGACTCTCGAAAACTTGACAAAAAAAACTTCGCTTGATTTAAATTCTAGCACTGGATGCTGGGAATTGTGTCTTCTTTATTTCAAAACGATCTCGACTCCTATAAAAGACCCAATTTAATTTAAAAACGTTTGTATTGGTGCAGTTTGTTGCCCATTTCGTTTTCTTAATCACGTGACATCACAGGGTGGTGACCGGTTACAACTTCCTGTTTGGGTCGAAAGCGGATGTGAACAGATGAACGCTTCCTCTGTCTCCTTTTCGTGACTAGTTTGTCAACATTTCGCCTAAATAAGTAAACGCGCGCGACGGAGGAATGTCGGAAACGGGGAACCGACTGCGGAAGCTGCTCGAGTCGCCTAATTTCGACCCGCAAAATTACGTCAAGCATCTGTCACAGCAGTCCGATGGCGACCGAGACCTCCAGGAGCATCGTCAGAAAATCCAAAACTTGGCCGACGAAACGGCCCAGAACCTGAAGAAAAACGTCTACAAGAACTACAGGCAGTTCATCGAGACGGCCAAAGAGATTTCGTACCTGGAGAGCGAGATGTACCAGCTGAGTCACATCCTGACGGAGCAGAAGAGCATCATGGAGAGCATCACGCAGGCCCTGTTGTCCACAGACAAGGACGAGACCTCGAAGGAGATGCAGGCTGCCTTCCCCAAAGAGACCGAGGAGCTGAAGCAGAGGACGCTGACCTCGCTGCTGGAGAAAGTGGAGGGGGGCAAAAACATCATGGACACCCCAGGGAGGCACCTAGTCTACAACGGGGACCTGGTGGAGTTTGACGTGGACAACATGTCCCCCATCCAGAAGGTGCACGCCTTCCTCATGAACGACTGCCTGTTAATCGCCACCTGGCTGCCGAACCGCAGAGGCACCGTGAAGTACAAGTACAACGCCCTGTACGACCTTGAGAGCTTCGCGGTGGTCAACGTGAAGGACAACCCTCCCATGAAGGACATGTTCAAGATCCTCATGTTCCCAGAGAGTCGCATCTTCCAGGCGGAGAACAGCAAGATCAAGAAGGAGTGGCTGGAGATCCTGGACGAAACCAAGAAGAACAAGGTCACCAAGGACCGGCACAAGATGAAGGAGGAGGAGGTCCCGACGTCCCCCGTGAGGGCCGAGGTGTCCACCAACCCTTTCGATCAGGAAGATGAGGAGCCGGTGAGCGTTGGGGAAAGCGTGGACCTCAGCCTCGAGTGGATCCAGGAGCTGCCGGAGGACCTGGACGTCTGCATCGCCCAGAGAGACTTCGAGGGCGCCGTGGACCTGCTGGACAAGCTCAACGAGTACCTCAAAGACCAGCCGGTCACCCAGAGGGTCAAGGAGCTGAGGCTGAAGGTGGACGAGCGCGTGCGGCAGCTCACCGAGGTTCTGGTGTTCGAGTTGTCTCCGGATCGGTCACTTCGAGGTGGACCCAAAGCCACTCGGCGGGCCGTGTCCCAGCTGATCCGACTAGGTCCAACTACGTTTTTTTGTCTTCATCAATATGCAGTATATGTATAATATATAGGATCCCTGTGCAGAAAGTGTCAGACATCAATTTGATTATTTGGAGAAGGTTTATCAAACTCAAAACATACTTGTAAAGCATTAAAATAGCAGCGTGGGAACATTCTGAGAGAGGTAGAGAATGAAAAATATTAATGGTCTGAATATTAATAGAATTGCAGAGATATACAGCAGACAGGGACAGGACAGGAGTGTATGAATACTGAGCTAGTTGGATAAACCCTGAAGAAATACGTTTTGAGTCACCGCCAACCAAACCAAAGTATTTAAAAGAAATCACAAAATTTCCATTTTTTTAAAAAAAAATTTATTGCGTTGGAGAAAACTAAATCTAGTCAAAAACCAGCCATGAACTCCATGTGATGAAAATAGGGATCCGAACATTTGCAGTCAATGTGAATTGTTTTTCCGACTGCGTTGCAGGCCAGTCCACCAAGGCCTGCGAGTTGTTTCTGAAGAACCGAGCGTCCGCAGTCCAGACGGCCATACGGCAGCTTCGCATAGAGGGAGCCACGCTGCTCTACATCCACAAGCTCTGCAACATCTTCTTCACCAGCCTGCTGGAGACGGCCAAGGAGTTTGAGATGGACTTTGCGGGGAACACGGGATGCTACTCCGCCTTCGTGGTCTGGTCCAAATCGGCCATGAGGATGTTTGTGGACGCCTTCAGCAAGCAGGTAGGTCGAGGATAAGACGGACAAGGTTCAGACTATTTAATATGGAACTTTGAAGGTCAGAAAAGATGCTTTAGTACCGATACCTGTGATAGAAAAAGTTAAGTCACACATACAAAAAATAACATGACAAAAGGGTTACATTGCTATCGTCTTAAAAATCTGGAGAAAAAAAAAAAGTCAGAAGTACAATTTGAGCCGATACTGTGTATTAAAATATAAAAAAAAACTAAGCTTAAAAATAGAGGGAACTATTGTGCTTTGACTTGGTTAACTTGCAAACTACCTGACAATCATATTTACCTGTTAGATTTAAAGTTATGGTTGGCAACCAAAACACGAGCACTAGAGGTGAAGTCTTTGGAAAGCCGGCGAAAGTCGATTTATTCTTGTGAAATTGCAGAGATTTATCCTCATAAAGGGATTACTTTTCCTCCTCATCAGGTGTTTGACAGTAAGGAGAGCCTGTCGACAGCGGCCGAGTGCGTCAAAGTGGCCAAGGAGCATTGTCAGCAGCTGACCGACATCGGCCTGGACCTGACCTTCACCCTGCAGTCCCTGCTGGTCAAAGACATCAAGGCGGCCCTGCAGAGCTACAACGACATCATCATTGAGGCCACCAAGCACCGAAACTCTGAGGAGATGTGGAGGAGGATGAACCTCATGACCCCCGAGGCTCTGACTAAACTCAAGGTGGATTCTATGTCGCTCTGCCTCTCGTTTGCTGCCTTACTACATTTGTATGTAGTAAGCAGATATGTACTATTTTATAAAGGAGTTTATATGTAGTTATATGTACTACATTATATGTGCTGCGTACATTTTATATGTAGTAAACATGCAGTAAACATCATCATCATCATCATTATCACCTCTGGAACTCTCTCCTCAGCACCTCAGACATTCTCCATCACTCGCCACTTTCAAAACAGCACTTAAACTTAATTTATTTAAATCTGCTTTTAACCTGTGATACTATTTTTTTTATTTTTCACTACTGTCATCTTTCTTGTTTTATTGCTGCCTCTATTGTTTGTCTTTTTACCATGTAAAGTGCCTTGAGTACCTTTTTTTTAAAGCGCTATACAAATAAAATGTATTATTATTATCATTTGACGATGATGTTTGCTGCCTTACTACATTGTACATGTAGTAAGCCGATATGTACTATATATAAAGGAGTTTATATGTACTACGTACATTTTATATGTAGTAAGCATGTAGTAAACATCATCATCATTTGATGATGATGTTTTATATGACCGTAAACTAAATTTATTTGGGTGTTTAAATGTCAGTCGGACAAAACACGACATTTGAAGTTGCAATTTTGCACTTTGGCAAATTTTGATAGGTATTTTTCACTATTATGTCATTTTATAAATGTAACACTGGTTGAATAGTTGAAAAAAGAATGTCTAATGAAAGTACTTTGTTTCGGTCCAATTTGCCCGGTGTTAACGACAACGAATGTTTAAACTTCCATGACTGAAGTGTTTGTGAGATCACCGTTAACAACACGGTATCAATCCTTTTCTCCGCAGGACGAGATGCGCAGCTGTGGTGTCGGCAGCTTCGAGCAGTACACCGGCGACGACTGCTGGGTGAACCTGAGCTACACCATCGTGGCCTTCACGAAGCAGATGATGAGCTTCTTGGAAGAAGGCCTGAAGCTCTACTTCCCCGAGCTGCACATGGTGCTGCTGGAGAGCCTGAGGGAGATCATCCTGGTGGCCGTGCAGCACGTGGACTACAGCCTGCGCTGCGAGCAGGACCCGGAGAAGAAGGCCTTCATCATGCAGAACGCCAGCTTCCTCCACGACACCGTGCTGCCGGTGGTGGAGCGGAGGTTTGAGGAGGGCGTGGGCAAGCCCGCCAAGCAGCTGCAGGACCTGAGGAAGAGCACCAGGCCGGTTCGAATCAATCCAGAGAGCACCACGTCCATGGTGTGAGGTCGCAATAAAGGACGGAGGCCCGGGAAAAAAAAACACTTGGATGCTATTCTGCTGACTGTTGTGGCAATTAATTTAGGAGTAACTGCTAGATGTTGATTGTTTTGAGATTTGCAGGACACGAAATGACAGAATGCATCATGGAGAGCAGCAGAATTCGATACCTCAAGAGAGGTATGTGTAAACGGCCATTTGTACCGACTCTCACGAAAATTGCCTTTTGATGTTGGCTAATATTGATGAAAAATGATCAGATCTTTGAGAAATGATTTGAAATGTCCCATTTGTCAGTGGGAAATCCTTCATCTACAGTTGAGTTAACCACATAATTTGGCACATTGAAGTGTGTTTTCATGTCATTGTGTGTGTGTGTGTGTGTGTGTGTGTGTGTGTGTGTTGGTAACACACAATTGTATAATCAATGAATACAGGACACATTTTCTGATCAGATGGGTTATGTGCAGTTTTGTGCATGTGCTACCCAGTTCTTTACACGCTTTATTACAGGTTTTGGCTAATAACTCTCATCTCAATGGATTGTGTATGTACTCACCATTCAAAAAAAAAAAAATGCTGTTTGAAAGTTTTTAAGTAATATATGATGATGTTTGATTCTGACTTACTCAGCTTTGATTTTGACGCTACTGGACCGCCGTTAGACACTAAATAGCATTCCAGCAGAGGACTGATGGAAAGGGATGACTGAAAAGAAGATGCACTGGTAAATGTTATAATAGTCAAGTTTTCATGAAATGAAATAAAGATCTTCATGCACACTCCATGTTTTCATGTATGGCTCCACGTCTGTGTTCCTGTTCATTCCCATTGCTGTTTTTCCTATTTTGCTGCATTACAACCTGGAATTAATATATTTTTCTTATTTGGATTTAATGTAACGGACCAACACAAAACAGTCAAACTAGTTTAAACAAAGAGGCCAAAAGAGGACCAATATTCACATTGATCAAAATCTGTAACTCCCAAACATTTTCTGTCAAGCCACAGCCCTCTTCAATGCAAACATTTTGAACAATATTCGGGAGTCAAGTAGAATATATTTTAACATAACTTCATATACATATACTGTCCCTGCTGTGATGAGTCGACATGTCATACTTTGAATCAAAATGTCTCCACATGTACAATTTATTTCTTGATCTTTGTTTATTGGTGCCCTCTTGTGGCGGCTCAGAACCAGGTCCTTTGTATGTTATGACTGATTTAAGTGTTCAGGAAATCTTTCATTATCTTTTCTCTCTTTTTTTTTACTAAAAAATAACTAATGATTTATGAATACTGTTTATAGCTCTGGTGTTAAACTGTATTTCCTTGGAAACATCCTAAAATCCATTTCCCCCCGTTATTTCCTCCTTTGTGAAGTGTTTTTGCAAAAGCAATCTGTGCATTCAACATCCTGTTTTGCTCGAAAAATTCTAATTTGAGTCATTTGACATATCTGCTTTGCAGTTGTTCCTGCAGTAGAACCCGACTAAACCAATTCGGCTTGTGTAGTTGCAACATGAAAATAGAATTGCTGCTCTCTCTGTTTAAAATGTTTCCCAGCAGCGGCAGGCTGCCACGCAGGCAGACTCCGATATTTTTAGACTCCGTTCATGATTCAACACATGATTGTTCTCTCTGCTTCACAGCTCAACTCATTATAATCTCCGATGTGATCGGGAGCTCGAGGAAAGCCTCGGGTCGGGTGAAGTTATCAGCTTATCCTCAGAGAAGAAGCATCAGGCTGGTGGGATTATTGGAGAGGAATTCATTCAGTCAACACTGAAGGAATATACAGGGAATGTTGGACGTGATGAATAGATGGTCGTTTGGTTTCTTCATCAGCAAAGACTAGCAAAAAAACCTGTTGAGAATTGTTTCCAGCCGTCCGTCAGGGGTATACTGTATCCTTACACACACACACACACACACACACACACACACACACACACACACACACACACACACACACACACACACACACACACACACACAGACACACACACGATTGATCTACAATAAAGTAACATTTATTGTAGCAAAAGTTGTAGTTATCTATTACTTTCATAGATTTTTAAACACTGATGTAAAGTAACTAAATACATTTACCCAAACACTCAAAAAGAGATTCATTAGATTTATTATTGTATTAGTATTATCAGCATTTATTGAAGTCCAGATGCAGTAAATGAGCAATTTAGAATTTCCAATTGAGCTGCATATCTTTGGACTGTGGGAGGAAACCTACTTCTGTTCCTTCTTATTCATTCATTCATAGGCAAATACTGTCACTAAACTATGCAGATTTAGATCAATAACAAAATATGATCAACAAATATATTATAATGTGTTATCATATGTTATTATAATAAAATAAGAATGTGTTGGTTAATTCACAAACTGCACTTTTGACATGAAAGGGCAAAAAGGACAGAAAGTGTAGCCTAAATGTATATTCAGGTCTCTGGGGCCCGCTTTAATTTTTTATCACAAGAAAAATGATACGATTCATTATTTTTTCATATTCAGGCTCATTGGCCTTGACTCATTTTCTGTGAAGAACATAAATCAGAACACATTTTCAATGACCACACACTCTACACCCCCGCTACACATTTATATTACATTCAGGATGTTCGGGTCCACTGGACCCAGGGCTAATAAGAGTGTGGCCATTGTAGGACCTGTGTACCTTCACTCTGTCCTCCTGTCCTGTTGATAAATTTTAAGCACCGACACCTGCATGCCCTCATATTTTGTAAGAGAGAGAAGCTTTTGATGATGATGTTGGAGAGGAAGAGGCTTCAGAATGTGAGGATTACATTTATGAAAAGTCAGAGTCTGACAGTGGCTTTGAAGAAGAGGATGAGATTGAGCATCAGCTAGTTCCAAAATGAAGATGATCACCAGGACCAGCCCGTCAGCAGCAAGTGAAGAAATATGGATGATCTGATCTCAAGGTTCTATGCTCTAACCTCAGGGTTCTATTCTTTGACCTCAAGGTTCTATGCTCTGACCTCAGGGTTCTATGCTCTGACCTCAGGGTTCTATTCTTTGACCTCAAGGTTCTATGCTCTTACCTCAGGGTTCTATGCTCTTACCTCAGGGTTCTATGCTCTTACCTCAAGGTTCTATGCTCTTACCTCAAGGTTCTATGCTCTAACCTCAGAGTTCTATGCTCTTACCTCAAGGTTCTATTCTCTGACCTCAGCTAGTTCCAAAATGACCAAATATTAACCATATATGCTGTTTATATTGCTTGTTATTGGGATGAAGTGAACATTTCTTGAGTACGGTAGCATAAAATTGTACGATTATTATGAATTAAAAAAACAAAAATGTCCTGTCCTAGTGACAATTTAACTCCAGCTTCTCCAGCTATCACACAAGCTGCAGTGATTTGAAGCGTGCCTTGTAATATGTTTATGAGTACATGTCCTCAAAATGACTAAATCAAAAGAAACACAGCTGTAATTTGGAAAGGAGTCTTAGATCGTGATCAAGGTGAAATCAGGCGATGCAACTAATTGCATGAGTGTGAGCATATATATCCTTTTAAAAGTCAGTGTTTATTTCACCCAGAACAGATCTGAATCCCACATAGCGGGACGCTGTCACAGTGGGTGGGACTAATGCTGCACCCTGAGGGGCTTCAGTCACAGCGGCTGTCTGGTCAATTAAACATTTAGCAAACACAGAAAGCTAATGTCACACAACACAAAAGGTTACTGGATCAAACAGACCTGAAATCCCCAGCCGGTCTGAGCATCTGTCGTCTCTGGTAGGATCAAGGATCTCAACATTCATTAGTTAATGCTCACAGTTTTATGTTGGTTTGATTCATCTTTATTTGTGGTAGTTTTGTCACGATAAACATTTGTCTCTGACAGGCAGGACACATGCAGAGGATCATGTCAATATACATTATCATCATTATTATAGGTTGACATAATGATTGACAATCATGGCCTTTCTCTTTCATGTACAAACTTTCAGGACGACTGAGGATAAAAGACTTGACTGATATAAATCTAAATCTTATTTTCTCGGCTATAGGAGTTGTAAACAGACTTTTAGTGGTGTACAAGTTTTACTAGTACTGCACAAGTTACCTAATTTTAATAATATACTACTTCTGGGTATACTTTTACTACATAGCAGTGACTATTGACTACAGTCACTATTACTTTGAGGATTTTATTTTTAAATTCAAAATACGTGTGATGCATTGTTCTCGATTAAACCTCTCTTTAACCTTTCTTTAATGTTCACTATTCATCGTGTTGTTTACAAGTTATTTACATGATTACATGATTTGCACTTCTCTATTGTTTAAGTTTAATTTAATTTCCTAAATGAATAACCTTTCAGCCCAGCTATTTTAATTTTAATTTTATTTTTGTATATATCTTTCATCCCTGTTGTTTTTATATTTTATTTTGTGTCTGTAAGTTGCTGCTACTCCGACAACACATTTCCCTTTGGGGATTAATAAAGTATATATTCATTTCTTCATTCATTCATGATTGAACTAGGATTAAAAATAAATAAATCAGGGACTGCATTAACATGAATAAATTTAGACCATTACAATAGTATACAGAAAATATACCATAATATACGAGAGTGGCGATTATAATAAAACGGATAAGACAACATACTTAATAGCATGACAGTCAGGAGAGCTGTGGCGTTTCAGAGCCTTTAAATTAACTTCATCAATCAAACCGAGCCACAGTCCCCGCCCCCTTTTGCGCATGCGCAGTGCCGCTTCGGGAGCTGTCCGTGTCAGTCGGTGCTGGAGTGTTTTCACTGAAGCAGCTTCTCCCTTCCCGGTCCACCGAAACCGACGGGAGCGATGGAGGAAGAGTTAAAATGCCCCGTTTGCGGTTCCCTCTTCAAGGACCCCGTCCTCCTGCCGTGCTCCCACAACGTCTGCCTGGCCTGCGCGCGGAACATCACCGTGCAGACCCCGGAGGGAGAGACCCCGGTGCAGAGCCGAGCCTCGGGCACTGACTACGACTACCTTGACATGGACAAGATGAGCCTGTACAGCGAGACGGACAGCGGATACGGGTCCTACACGCCGTGCCAGCTCAAGTCTCCGAACGGAGTTCGGGTGTTCCCGCCGGCCAACCACCACCGGCACTGCTCCCTCACCTGCCCGCTGTGCCACCGGAGCGTCTCCCTGGACGAGCGGGGGCTCCGGGGTTTCCCTCGGAACCGGCTGCTCGAGGCCATCGTGACGCGGTACCAGCAGAACCGCCGCTCCTCCGCCTCCTCTTCTTCTTCTTCCTCCTCTTCTTCTCCCTCCTCCACAGCGGTGAAGTGCCAGCTGTGCGACCGCAACCCGGTGGACGCGACGGTCATGTGCGAGCAGTGCGACGTCTACTACTGTAACGCCTGCCAGCAGCGGTGCCACCCGTCCCGCGGTCCGCTCGCCAAGCACCGCCTGGTGCCGCCGCCGCCGAACCGAGCGGCGGGAGCGGGCGCGGCGAGCGGAGGCGGCGGATGCGGCGTCGGTCAGCTGCCGCCCGCGACCGCGCGGAAACCGGCGACCTGCGTGGACCACGAGGCGGAGAACTTCAGCATGTACTGCTACAGCTGCAAGGCTCCGGTGTGTATGAAGTGTTTGGAGGAGGGGAAGCACGCCAAGCACGACGTGAAGACGCTGCCCATGATGTGGAAACAACACAAGGTGAGGGACACACACACACACACACACACACACACACACACACACACACACACACACACACACACACACACACACACACACACACACACACACCCTCTCTCTTTCATAAACACGATATGCCAACAGGCCTACATGGCTTTTAAAGCCACAATTGTATTGGTAGTATTCACAGTTGACCGAAGCCCAGTCCCAAAGCTTTATGACTTACATATACACACACACACACACACACACACACACACACACACACACACACACACACACACACACACACACACACACACACACTCTCTCTCTCTCTCTCTCTCTCTCTCTCTCTCTCTCTTTCACCCCCTCCCCACACTCTTGCACATCTATTAAAATACACTTGCCACTTTGATAATGCACTTGTTTCAATATGCTCTTATTGGCTTGTTTGTTTACCATATTGTGATTGTACATTTTAATATTTTTCTTTAAATTATGTCATATTATTGCTCTAGTGTTTTTTGTTTATTGTTATGCACCCTTTTACCAAGTCAAAACCTTGTAACGTACTTGGCAATACACAGTTCTTATTCTGATCCTGATTCTGACACACACACACACACACACACACACACACCCACACACACACACACACACACACACACTGTTCGGGACATTTGTATGCAGAAACACACAGGAACACACTGTTTATTGCCTTATATACCTTACATAGCCTTCATCTTTAACTGTTGCTATGTTATTATAGTAAGTAATGTGTTAGTTGTTAGCTATCGACATGCATGCTCTCAAACCAAATACATCCTGATCTTATGTGCATTCATGGTTATTTAAAATTGTGCTAAGTACTATAAATTCTCTTGAATAATGACAATGCAAAGGGAGAGAGAGAGAGAGAGAGAGAGAGAAGATGCTATGAGGTGGGAATGTAAATCCCAGAAAAAAAATCCCAGTGCAGTGTTGAGTTCACTGTATGTGGAGCAGATTGTAAATCAGAGAACCCTGACTGATTCACAGAATGAAATAATTACCGGAGGCGTAAAACCCTGGTGTGTGTGTGTGCAGTGTGAGTCATTCCTTGATTAGGTCACACAGCGTTGTGTTGCTATTTCATGCACTACAGGCTCACATGTACTGCATGTGTGTGTGTGTGTGTGTGAGTGTGAGAGAGATGTCAGGATGACTGTAGTGTGGGAAGCAATGTTTGACGTATTTCCTCAGGCAAGATCAAGACAGGGATAAAAAACGATGACAAAAAGGAGGCTTTTATTCAAGTTTGAACAAATATGGTTTGAAAATACTGAATTGAAAACACCACATTTACTCCACCACATTTATTTAATTGCTCTGCTTAATATGATCAGTTTAATATGGTAATATATTAAGTTTTACCTTTACATAATTTTTAACATTGCTCTCATTGGTGTGATAATATTCCAAAATACTATACAGATTTGCTAAATAACACTCCGAAGGTGGACATTTTTCATAATGAGTAATTTTATTTATATCGATTTGATACTAATATAACACTTCTTTACTTTTACTCAAGTAGAATGAATTACTTTTACTTGTAATGGAGTATTTGATCATTTTGGTACTTGCTTTTACTTACGTAAACGATCTTAGTGCTTCTTCACCCACTGCCCATTTAACAGAAGTATGGCCCTGAATCATATGTTCTATATTTAGCTTTTAAAGAAGCCAAAAATCGTTAGCAGCGCAGTTGAGATTGCTATTCCCCCTCAAGATGTTGGGCAGATTAAAACATATTCAGGGGGTAAACTGATTGAGCTGTGTGCTTTGGGAGAAATAGAAAGTGCGTCCCATTTTCTTCTGTATTGTACATGCTATGATGATTTGAAAGCGTCAATTTTCCATGGAATAGCTCGACAAAACCCTGAAATATTCAGATGATCCCAAAAATTAGGCTGGTTGTTTAACTGTCGTGTTTTAAAGTTTGCTTACTGCCTCAAAAGTCTGATTCCTCCAACATTATGCAGGAGATGTTTTGTCAAAGGTTTATGGAAATCTGATGGTGAACAGTATTCAAATTGGAGTTGAATTAGTGTTGGTGCACTCTGGATTTGTCTTATATTCATTTGAAGCATAGTTACATTCATGTCGCAAAAAAATAAATAAAACATCTTTCATTCACTCTACAGGAACAAAATGAGGCATAAATCCTGTGTTTTACCATCTAATCTCATCCTTTCCCCCACTCTCCCCCTCTGCCTGCCAAAAATCCCCCGGCTGTGTCATTAAAGGATGACTAAAGTGATTGATGATTTAATTATTTTTTTTAATGACATATTCCATTAATTTAAAAGTGTGCTACAGGGTTGGGTTTACTCCTGACAGGTTACAGTGAGATCTGACTTTGCTGTTTGCATTCTTTTACTTGCAAAATTCAAAAAACAGATTTGATTGGATAAAGGCAGATATGTGTAGCATTTGAACAATATCATTACCATATCCATTATGATTATAATTAAATAATTAAATAATTATTATTAAAAAGGCCCCAGGGGCAGTAATCAAAAAGTGTTTAAAGGAAAATCAATACCACGAGTACTAGTATTTAACGCGCTGCAGGACTCTACAAGCCCAGACTGCTTCCTGTGTTTAATGCAGCATTTTATAAGGCCATCAACATGATCACAGCCAGACTTCAGAAGTCTAAATGAAAAGACATTTTTGTCTATCTCCTGCTAAGTGGGTCATCGGGACTAATCTCTCAGTCTGTCTCTCTTTCCGTGGGATTGGAGGCCTCCAGTCATTTATCTGTCACACGTTTCAGCCTCTTCCTCCTTCTTCTCTGGCTTTCATTCCGTCACCTTCTATACGTCTGCTTCCTTTTGCCTCCACATCCCTGTTTCTTATTTTCCTCTCTCTCCTCCCCCCATCATTAACCCACTCTCTGGCCCATCCTCCATCTTTACCTCTATCACCCTGTCCCATAAATGGACCGTGAAAATCCCATCAGAGTACAGGAGTGGGAGGGCGTCACTAAGTAATGAGCAAGAGATGGCCGCCACTTAGTTAATATGGTGTCCTCCGTGTTGAGGGAGATCGATGACCGGCCGTCTCCGTATACCTCTCGATCGGCACTTGTTCGGGCTCCAAGCAGCATGAGCTGAAATGGCTGTTGCTGTTTTTTTTTATTGAAATGCCACTCAGAGCTGTTTTTCACTTTGGTTGGCAGCACTTTTCCTTTTTGATGATTCTGTTGATTCGGTGTTGCTGCATCTTGTGAGCATCCTTTTCCTCCATGTCCTCCTTCTCCTTCTTCCATTGTTTGAAATCAAAATGCTTCTTTTTCTTCTTCTTCTTCGAAATCCTCTCGCTGCAGGGACTGAGGTAGCATTTTCTCAGCTGTTGTCATTCTGAAAATAAGGAAGATTTCAAACACTTCTGTATTACACTTTTCCAAAAGGCTACAATAGGCAATAGTGGCACTTTTCCAACTTAACGTGCATCAATCTACATGCCGTGTATTCTTTAAAGTGAATTCTTACATCCCTAATGATTAAGCATATAAGCAATGTTTTGCAGCATTTGTGTGAGTGTGTTTTATGCTTTATAAATCCTTTTGAAAATCCACTAATGTAGAGAGATATCAAGGAAAGACAGTTGGATCATCATTGCCTTTGTTGCAAATCAAACACGAGTACATCATGGAGCAGCCCAGGGGTGACTATCCCACTCCTACACACCCAGAGGGACTCAAATAGGCCCACACACACACACACACACACACACACGGAAGGCATAAGTATGCAGATGAACTTTCGCTGAGGGGATGCAGAGGAGGAAGCAATGATCCAGTTTCCTCTGATCAGTCAAGCAGAAAACACACTGTCTATTTAAAGCACACACACACATACGCACACATGTGTGTGCGCACGTGTATTTTAGTGTGTGTATATGTGTGAGCCAGCTCAGTCCAGCAAAGAGCAGCTGGCTCTGGCACCGCTCCGAGTTAAATATTAAAACCCACAAATGCAGAGTTGCTGGTTCTCCTGCTGCGTGTGTTTGAGTGTTTGCATCGTCTTCTTCAGATCGTTTTAGATTTGAAATGGGACTTCTGGCTTATTAAAATCTGTGCCTAAGCATCTTTGGTGGACGGCAGTACATGTTGTGTGCCATTAACATGGTAGAGAAATTAACTTAAAACAGCAATTTGTGTTTCCTGCAATCTTGATTATTGTTGGGTCAGAACAGCCCCCGAAACAGCACTCTAGTCTCAATTGGTAGAGTTTTCTTAATTGGTAGGTTTAACCACTGAAAGAACTCTGTTAAGTTTAGGGAAAGATTGTGCTCTTGGTTGAATATTGAATATTTAGATTGTCAAAAGGGACTTGAAGCACGAGCCACTGCGTGTTTCCTTTATCAACATTTAAATAAACCACGATCATTCCCAAACCTTAAGCATCTTCATAGGACAGGAACCTCGGACTCCCATGTCAAAGTTGTCTGCTTTGTACGCCCTCCGTCCACCCTGAACACCATCCTGAATGAATTGTGTGTGCTGGAAAAATGTTGCACAATTTGCACTGGGAATAAAAACAAAAACATAAAAGAACATTAATCACACAGAAGTCCATAATAATTCCTAGGAGACAGGGTTGCTCCAGCGTCCTTTTCTCATGAACACCTTTCACCTCCTCGCTCTGTTGCTTCTGAACAACTTTAAGATTCAACACATCTGCCTCTCCTGCCGCTCCCAAAATAGATCCCCTTTCCTCAGATGCTAGTCTATCTTCTCTTTTGCCCTGACGGCTTTTTAGAATGAGTGTGTGGTGCCTCAAAGAGTGCACCATTACTAATGAGTGAGGAATGATGTGGGATCTGTATACAGCACCCACGTTTAATTGCTCCCTCGGCATTTTGAGCCGCTCCGGCGGGAGGCCACTTAGAGCAGTGTCTCTCCTCACTTCCCGTCTAATTTATATTCATCTTGTTCTTCTGGGATTCGTACATTTCTGAACCTAAACTGTTGTTGTCGGCTGCTTTAGACGGTAAAAGAAAGCGACTGTAGTCGCTTCTCACATTTCTAAAACATGAGCTCACAGACATGACGTAGGGACTCATATGAGGGTAGTCTGGCTTCTTTTATGTTTATTTCCGTCCACAATTTTAGTCACCGTGGCTTGGAAAGGCTGACATTGGATCAGTCTTTCACCAAACCTGATGGACAGTTTTTTTTAAAAGGGCAAAAACATGGAGGCTATTTTGGAAACAGCTTCCTACAACTGAAATAAGTTTGCATGCACTAGAACTTAGTAGGCCATGGAGTTGTTGAAGCATGCATGCTTTTTTTCGACATTTATTATACCAACATATTGACCATTGCCCGTGCCCAATAGTCTGCTGCTGGTCTTAATTGATTCTCAGGATGTTTTCCAGGCTTAAATCTCACAGTGGAAGTTAAGATCACAACTGCACTTTTTTGTCAGTGAGCCCTAAGGGTGATAATATACTTAAGATGTTAAGTAGAGTATGTTCTCATGACAGATGTCCAATAAAGATGGAGGAATAAAATACCAATGCAAGTGGTAAATTAGCACTGAAGATCTTCAAGATCCTAAATCCTGATTTTTTTTTAATGGGGCATCCACCAATTGTGAAGCAGTGAGAAAGAGAGAAAGCCAGATGGTCAGTGGGCAGATGATTTGGATTTGTTCTTGTTACACGAGTCACAATCAACACAGTTGGATGGCTGGTTAGTACCAACTATTGTTTATCCCGGGGAACGCGCTCCAGATTCACTGAATTGAGATTTGTGACACAGCTCTGCCCTCAATCCGGAGGAAAAAAGGTGAATAATCAGGACAAAGTCTAATATTGTACAGTACGTCCCGTTTCCACAGGGGCCCTTAAATGTGGCACGTTTCGTTTACATTCACTGGTGTCTCTAAAATGCATCTCCCTCGCCAGATTTGTCACTTCCTCTCATGTCAAATCATTTAATATTGACAGTAAACATTGTCTCTGGCTTGTGTTCTCGTCCGCAGGGACTCTGACAAAACATTTTGACAAGCACGTTACTGTCTGAGCTGCCTGCGGCTTGTTCTCTGTGATGCGGTTTATTTCTGTTCATTTTATTTCTGCTTTTATGTGGCTACCGCTCTGAAGTATTGCATATCTCTATAATGCATCTTTGTATTTACGTATAACATCACAGAATCGCGATGGCATGCAAGGGCTGTTTGAAGAGTAAAAAACAGATATTCAAATATGAAAATGAATATTCTATCATAAAGAAAAGCAGCACTGCCGTAGCTGTCTGCCTCACGCTCACTGAATACACTTTCATTAATTGAAAATGAACTGTCACCTTTGGTTCAGCTGAACGATGAATAAATCATCAACAACCGTAATGATGACAGAGAGAGTGACACCGTGTCACCGCTGGGGCTTTTCAGACATGACTGTCAGAAATAGTTCACTGATAAAAGCACTATTATTAACACGTCTGAGGATTTAGCAAAGATCGGGTTTTAAATGCTTAAGGTCTTAAAAATATACATTTAAGTGGTACTCTGCCTTTCAACCTTTGTTTAATTAAGATACATTAATACTTGACTTCTTTCTAGACAGGGATTGTTACCAAAAATGTTCTGTTTGTTTGTTTTGTTTGCTTTGTCTTTCCATTTTTTGTTTTGTTCTGCTTGTCTCTGTCTCTTGTCCCCAGTGTAAAGCGTCTTTGAGTATCTAGTAAAGCGCTATATGAGTTTGAATTATTATTATTATTATAAAGTGTGATAAAGTAGACCAGGAATTTGACATTTTAACATATCCAAATATTAGAATCAATAACTTCTTTTAAATCACTTCTTAAAACCCATTTTTATAGAATTGCTTTTAAGTGATGTCGTCCTTTTATGTCCTTTTGTAATCTATTATGCAGTTCTTTTGTTCCCCTGGTTTTGTTTGTATATTTTATTTATTTGTCTGTTTTGGTTATTGTAGTATTCATTGCTTATGGTCCTTTGTGTATACCGAATATTAAATTATGTCTTCTTTGCTTCTATGTAGAGCACTTTGTGAACTTTGTTTTTAAAGGTGCTATATACATAAAGTTATTATATTATCAGATTAAGTGATAATAAAACATCTGAACTTCTGTAGACCTTAACAGAAAACTGATCAATCAATAAAGAATTGGACCTATAGGCAGAATTGATAATTGCAGAAGAGTAGTATTTTTGGGGAGCATGAAAGTCGTAAATGTACTCATGCTTTTTTTCTCTCCTTTAAAACCAGACTCAGTAGGAGGAAGGTTGTGATTTAAAAGCAGAGAGATCTCACTCAGACTACAGGTCAGAAAGCGAGTTTAGAAAGTGACTCATCCTCCAGTAATAACCATCTCCATCAGCTCCTATTTCCTACAGATACAGTATATTATGCTCATTTTACATATTTCAGTTTTAATGGTATTAGAAAAAAACTGGTCACCTCATATCATGTCTTGATAAGATGAAATCACTGTTCTGAGTGTAACCAGGAGTATATATGTAATATCTAATATGTCCTTTGAAATGGAATTCAGCGCCTCGGGCTGCATTACAAGAAATTACTACAATTTTATCAGCAAAATATGTGCTTTCATCTCCTGGAATCGCCATTACTGAGGCAATTAAGAGCGAGTGTTGAACTGTGCCGACTAGCTGTGCCTGACTAACCTCATTCCAGATGGCAGCACGCCGACCATGACAGGTCAGCCTTACTCGCCTGTTACCTCGGGCCCGGCAACACACACACAAACACACACACAAACCAATATGTAGCACAGGACTGCATGTTGTACTATTTTCTTTTATCAGCCGTTCAAAGTCTCTTATTAGCCTCACATGTGCATGTGTTAAACATCTTTCTTCCGGATAACCCGGACTGTTTGAACCTGATGGTGTATTTGATGTGAAAAAGTTCGGAGTGAGAAAGAAGTGAGATTACCATCTTCGTCATCTCTGCTTGAGGCTCGTGGCTACATTAGCATACTGGCATGACAACCTCAAATCTCAGACCGAGTCGTCAGCAGTCGAGTTGCATTGTGGCTATACGTGCCGTTTTTGACGTAAAAAAACACAATCGTTCTGGACAGTTTTTTCCAATATTGAAAAGAATATTTAGCGCAAGTCAGACAAGTTTATAGTGCAATATATAATATAAATGCAATTCTAAATAAATGGAGTACTCGTTTAAGACGTTGTAGGATCTGGAACCTAGTTTTAGTTCTAAACTCATCCCTAAAACCAAGCCTGCACCCGGAAATAAATGGTTGACCTTGCGTTGACCGGATTCATGTCCTCACATGGCAGCTCTGTGCCTCTGATGTGCTCCTCACAATGTCATGAACACACACACACACACACACACACACACACACACACACACACACACACACACACACACACACACACACACACACACACACAGACTGGCACAGTGTAACTCAAGGCTGTGCTGCTGGACTTGTGCATTGCATGTAGGTTAATGCACTACCTCTCTTCTGGCTGTAACACAGCAGAGAGACTCTGCAGAAAGAATGTGTGTGTTGCTGTTGTTAACCTTGTATGGTGTGTGTGTGTGTGTGTGTGTGGGAGTGTGGGAGAGAGAGAGAGAGAGAGAGAGAGAGAGATCGAGAGTGTTATTGTGATCTATTTGTGGGAGCAAATTGAGTGCTGATGCTAGACCTCTGAGGCAAGTATTGGTGGACATCCCATAGTGGAACAATGAGCTTCGTTACCATGGTTACAAGCAGCTGCTAGTTCATTAGGAAGCCCAATAAATTAAACATCAGATTACATGCTTATAGATGAGTATTATGTGTGTATGCCGGCGTCATTATGTAACATTTGCAGTGAAGAAACTGAAAGCATTATGAAATCCCAACAGAAAAACAGTCTCCCAGGATAGTCCGTATTATTCATCATCTTCAACAAACCTAATTTGCACTTGTTTCATGGCAATTACGCCCATAGCAATCTACCTCCCCTCTTTACTTATTAATATGGAAGATGCCCATATCAATTATTGATTAGAGGGGCTACTCTGCCGCCCTTTTGTTGCCTCGCCGCTCTCTCCTCAGAAGCTCACCCCCAGGAGGAAAACTCAGGGAGATAAAACGCTGCTTCCTCCTGGAGCTCATTCAGACAGTTCTGGCTGTAGAGCCACTCATCCATGCCACGGTTTATCTAAGACGACTGGGGAGGAATCTATTTCTCTGCAAAGGATGTGACAGTGTTTTGTTCTGGTTGGCTGGCAAACTGTGAAAGGTCTCATCATAGCGAGAAGAAAGAAGAAGTGGAAGCATTTGATGCTGCTTTCTCTCTCTCTGCGGGGACTGGCTTCTGATTGATAAATAAAGGAACATGAAGTTGAACTTGAGCTTCACATTGCACACGTATTAGCAATGTTTTGGTTCATAGTATACAGCCACACTCTTTTTTTATGACTATGTAGTTTATGAGTATGTAAACGGAGGTGAAGCAGGCTTTTACACACATTAGAGCACTGAACCATGTGCTATAAATATTGATGGTTTACATATAGATGGTTTAAATGCTTCATATAACAGTTGTATTGGGCAACCATGGCTTTCTGCTCTGTATGGAGAATCACTTCTGCTCCACATGTCGGTTTTCTGGGTTAGGGTTTGCAACATTTGCAAAACACATGAACATGATACCTGCCAAACATCAGCGGTTTCAACATTGTTATTGCGAGCTTGTTAGCATACGAGCATGTTAGCATGCAAGCATGTTAGCATTCAGCTCAAAGAACTGCTGTGTCTTAGCACAACCTAACAGAGCTGCTAGCATGCTAGTCTCGTGGCTTTGGTGCAAGTCATTTTTAGCATTATTAGTCTGTGAATTATTATGTAGTAAGTCAGGTGGAATGACACTATAATCTTGTTTTTAAATGCCCGTACGAAATATACATATCTGCTTTTCCTCCCACATATTAGTCTCAGTGACCATTTGAACGTCACATTACATTGAAAGTGCATTTCGCTGCTTGAATATAGTAAATATAGCCACTTAGACTAGTTGACTACACATGACCAATACTGAGCAATCCTGACATATGTATTCATTCATTGTAGATTTGTCTTTCCTGATATTTGGTAATATTCTTTTTCACTTTGATTCAGCTTTTTGGTTGGGCTGAAGCTAAATGTGGCACTAGCAAGTATATCGTAGCAGAAATGGCTGTGTAGCAGAGCAGCAGAGGATTGGAAGGCTGATGGTGGATGAGAGGATGAAGAGGAGGAAGGGGAAAGGAGATTGGTTTTGACCTCCACCAGATGTAAAACACTAATACTGTAACACAGCTGGCTGGCTAGACTGAGAGGGAAATACTGGTTGTTCTGGTTTGTATATCGTATTGCCGATATGGCAAGACAAATTAATGTTGGGGTTGGGTGAAATTTGATTTGATTAGATAATTAGTCATTGTAGAGCACCTTTGATGCGATTAAGAAGATACATACAGTAGCTATTATAAATATGATCATTACTACATTTATTTTATTTTTAATTAGAGGGGATTCAATGACAAAATATTTTTTCTAGATTCAACACAGAAATCTCAAGTTTAAAAGGGTGCGATGTACGCTCCCATGATGGTCGAAACAGTGTTTTACAAGCCTGTGTTCTTTTTTTAATGTTTTTACCACACATGCAGACATGAGCAGATCCTTTTTCAAAGGCATATCAATGTATTTTATACATAATTGGATCATTTTAAATTTGTGAAAAGCTAAAAACATGAAAAGAAAACAGTATTCTGGAAGTAGATGTAGTGTTACATGATTGACTGTGAACTTTGAGTGTGCACCATGACGCACAGAGTGGAGATTGTGAAGGCAGCTGTGTCTCCTGTGATTTATCAGGATCTGGCTCTCGGTTGTATCCAAATTCACACTGCAATCTGCCACTTATTCTCTTTGGATCTTCATGTGCTATGATTATGATTTTGGTCTCGTAATGGATCGTGAAGGACCCCAGCAGCATTTTAACCAAATGTGCTCGTTAATGTAATATGCTTTATGTTTGTGCTCAAGGAAGTCAGTTTCCTTTTGGGAGAAGTGGCTTCATTTTAGGCTGCTTTCTTCATCACAAATTAAACGGCGCGTCATGGTGCAGAGCTTCATAAGGGACGCAGAAGAGGTGATTTGTGCTCTATTAATTCACAAAAGTAAAACCTTATTTATCACCAAGTGCGTCTTTGGGAGATGGTTGGGATAAAAATTGTAAAAAAACAAACAGAGCCAAGTTCTACTGAGAAAGAGCAAGGGAGGGTAAATGAAAACAGAGGAGGATGTATAGGCTTGTGAATGCAAATGAGAAGAAATAAAAGGGTAAGTAGAGGTAAATGAGGGGATTCGGCCCCTCCTCCACCTGGTCCTCTCCATGTCCCCTGGGTATCATTCTGACAAGGTCAACACCACCATCCACCATTCCCCCGGATGACAGCCAAACACATAAAAGCTGCCTATTGTTCTCCTGTGGCTCCCAGTGATCCCCCCCTCCATCTTCTTTCTGATATTAAACTCACCACAACATGGACAGAGTTTCCAAAGGTGACTGAACATTAACTGGAGATTAAAAAGTTTTTTTTTGACTTTTTTTCAGCACATGCAATGAAAAGAGTCCTTGATTCACATTGGAGCATTTACATTTTTTTAAAGAAAGTATATGCATCTTTTTTCAGATGTAAACCCGATATTTGAATAAAGTTTATTCGAAAACTGACCTCAGCTCAGGTAAAAATCAAAACCACTCAACATTTGTTGTCTCCTCCTTGTCGGCAAGAGGAACTTTAACCAGGGGTCCCTCCAACAGTGACCTATATATGGATGAGGTTTTAAGGTTTTGGGGCTCGGTTATCAAATCTTTTGTAATAACAGTGTTTATTCACCAGTCTGGTCACATCTGGTTGCAGTGTTTCTCAAATGATAAATAGATTAATCACCGAAATAGGATTGCCTTTTGCACAGCATTCACAAACGCGGCTTCTTCAATGCTGACAACAGCAGGACTCGACTGCCAACAATACATTTAGCCACAGGACTCGTCAGGCTCATGAAAACAATGACATCCTTTTATTTCCAACTGTATTAGCTTAATATGTATTACCTTTTCCTGTGTGATTTATTACACAACGTTTGAGAACGGCTTCTTATAGTGTGGTCACAGCAGCACCACCGGCCACGGCAAAAGCTTGTTCTGAATCTCATTCATTTCAATTGGATGTATTTCCTGTTTTGTAATCTCCATAAACAGATTCTGCATTCAGGCAACAGGTCAAGATTGACATCGGAAGTGTTCTGGTTTCCGGCTGAAGTCCGAGTCGTACTGACAATTTAGGTTTGAGCTGACTTTGGTTTAATGCCGGTAAACAGAAGGAGAGCAAAAGAGGCAGAACACATTGGTTCACCGCTTATCGTCTGACGATGATTTTATTGGCTACTAGTAAAACAATCACGTCAGACACATCGTCTCTCAACTCTAACTCCATTCTCCATCACAAGTTGCTGAGCGGACCGTAAACAATGAGCAGTGCACGGAAAAGGAAGTCTTGGCCCTGATATCTGCTGGCTACCACAGAGGCGTATCCAAGCAGAAATGTGATGTGTTTAAAGAGGAAAAGTCAATATCCTAAACTATGCCACTTTGTTACTATTTAGCAACAGCAAAGTGATGCTGCTGGGATCCCGTTTTATTTTAAATCAAGGGCATGTTTTTCGAGGGACAGATTGAGTTAACTTGATTGCCGTTTCAACAAATGACTTTGCCTTGTCAACAGTGACTTCATGACTTGGTGACAATTAACCTGCCTGAACTCCTTTGACCCTTTAACGGTTTGTAAACAATGATGACGTGTAAAGTGTGTGCGCGCAGTTTGGTGACGAAAGGATGGCTGGTGCAAAATGCCACGTCCACAGATGAACAGATGTGGACAGATCCAGAGGTCACGCTAGCTGGAAGTTCAGACCCTCTTCCGGCTCTCCAGTTAGTCGAAGTTTCATTGTGATCTCATGAATCCGTTTTTGACGCGTCCTCCCCTGCCTCCTGCTAGTTGTTGAGCTGAATTCATCAGTGAAACCAACACAGCTGTACCTCCGCGAATGTCACTGGTCTCCCTGAATGTCACAGACTGAATAAAACGGTCCTCCGTCGGTCCTATAATAAGATAATGAGATAATAGCACTCGTCTCAAAGAGGAGTGCTGAAGGGTGCTGACAGCGGGGAAAAGAAAAATGACACTCCCGTTTGGAGGAGTAGTTAAATATGAAAAAGGTCAAGGGGAGAGGAACAAAGGAAACAAAAGAGGGTAGAAATTAGATTTCTGAATGTGCAGTTCTGTTCTGCAGGTGCGACGATCCTCGTTGGCATGAATTCCATTGTTCTTATCATCTCTTGTTGTTGTGCACTTTCAATTTCCTTTTCATCTGGATGATTCTCTCGTGTTTCTGTGTTTCTCTTTTGTTCCAAATCTCTTGAGCGGCTCATCCTCTCCCTGCAGGGCAGACTTGTCACATTTCTACAGCGTTATACACAGTTTTACTGGAGTCTACTGTAAGTCAACGCATCGTGACTGGAGCCAGAGTTAGACCTGGCCATTGGGAAGACGCAGTATTCAGACTTTGACAAAGGTGTCTTATGAAGTGGTATTACTTTGGATTCTTACAAAACATGTTCTTGCTTTGAAAAAATTTATAGAAATCAGCTTAGAATGTTTTTTTTTTCCATAAAAGTAAATCGCAAAAAAAAACTAGAGATAAATTGAATTTTTTTAATTTTACTGCAAATAAAATAACAGTGATGATGAGGAGACGTGGCCTCAAAAAGCTTAAATCCGTTGATGTCTTCCAGCATCATGGTTAGCGCTGTAATCTTTTTAAACAGATGCTCTAATTAATTAGAGCACATGAGCAGTTTGTGGCCTTGGCGAAGAGACATCAGGGCAGGCGGAATATCTGCAACTAAAGTATTTAACGATAGGTCATATTTTCTTGGGGGAAATCTGCAGCAATGCATGGCGATATAGTTTAGTATAATATATAGCAGGAATGAGTCCTAAAATCCAGAAATGAGATACAACTGTTTGCTCTTCCGGTTCCCTCGTCTCAAAGTCAATATGTTGTTTGGCTATTGCATTATTGCCATTATTGGTTAGATGCCTGTGGTTAGCACAAGTTTAAGACATTTTAACATTATGTTATATGATATAAAATATGTCTGTAAATACTCCTCTTGTGAATTTGGAAGCTTTTACGTGACTCAAAAAAGGCGCTTGCTACAAGTCACTTGATGACCCTTGATAATCCGCCTTTAATTTAGTGACCTGAAGTCATGTGACCATGGTGTAGTTTGTGTATAGCTTGTGCTATAAATAGTATGCTTTAGATGCAAAGAGCAGATGTTGTGCCAGAAAACACATGAAATATGTTGTCAGATAACATTTTACTGATTTGTTCAGCATCAACATTTTAGCAGCTTGTCCGAAAACTGCAATTCGGATATTGTTGCATTTCCCTTTTGATATTTCTGGAAATGCAAATGTGTAATATCTACTTGTCATTTCTATGAGACAGGCTTGTCGCTGTATATGCAGCTTAACTGGGTATTATTTATAATCTTTTGTGCTGTGTAACAGACACCTTATTGTGTTTCTGTTTGTATTGTGTTTGTTGTTGTAACCATCTTGGCCTCTCTTGGAAAAGAGTCTTTAATGTCAATGAGACTTTACCTGGTTGAATAACGACAAAAGAAAAATGTGGCCGCTCTGACAGAATCCCCTCCCAGTCTGCCTTCCACAGAATGCATGCTGGGAAGGCTCCAGCTCCCCACCACTCTGGAAAAGAAGTAGCTGGTTAAGAAAATCAATGAATGTATAAAAGAAGGATACCGTAGTAAAGGTGGGAGCGGACAGACAGGCAGGTGGGTGGATGCAGCTTCAGAACCTTGACCTGATGAGCAGCACTGGAGTTAGATGGCTGTCGAACCAGACAGTACAAACAAGAGAGGAGGGGATGTGCCAGGACAGCCGTCGTATGGCACATCCGTCATCCCCTTGTTAGCATCTTGGCATGCAAACACGCACACACACGCACACACACACATACACAAACGCAGGCCAGACAGCTTGCTGGGCCAGATGGCCTCTTGGTGAGGAGCAGTAAGGAGCTGCACAGAAGGGTTGGTTTGATTCATGAACCATGACCTCCACACGGCCCTCCTCCTGAGTCCGGCCAGCACGTGCAGAGAAGAGGGATGGACAGAGATAAGATCAGTGTGTGTGTGTGTGTGTGTGTGGTGTGGGGGTGGAGTGGTTATTGTAGAGATGTGGGAAGGGGATTATGCATACATTGCATTGCATGTGTATGGTGGGAGATTTGCTTTCAAACATAACCAAGGGAATAGTGACAGAGGAGAAAAGTATAATTATCTACACTAATACAGGGGGAGTAGATCATTACAAGGTTTATAAAGAATGATTTAAAGGCACACTAATTACATTTGCTACATTGTTTAAACCGTGAGAGGCGGATTCTCAGAAGGATTACGTGCTTTTGTGGCCTCGAAATCTGCACAAAAAGGACCACAAAGAAACTATAATTCTCAAAGTGCTGTTTGCATAAATGAGATAATATGCAGACATAAAGAATGTGCCCCTTTCTATTCAAATGAGCCTCACGCAGTTACAGTGGAATTATTAGCATCTTCAGAGATTTGGTGGTAATTGAAGCACATTTATCAATAAGATGCAGCAGCTGCACAACTTTAAGAGTGTGTGTGTGCTGTGATATATATATATATATATATATATATATATATATATTAGCACACTATCTTTTGTGAATTGGACCTTGAGACAAGGCAGATAGCTTCTAATTCATGATGCTGTCAGCAGCTGCAATACATTCTTTATGGATTTGCCAGTCTTATTGCCTAATTATTGATATAATCCTATCTTTTTAATTGTTATGTATGTAAATATTTGTTTTATTTAGTCATTTAGTCTTTAGCAAAAAGCATACAGTAATAGAGCTCAATTGATGTGCAGGAATGTTTCCCAAAAGTGTCTACAATGCACATCAAATCAAATCAAGGGCCTACTAAACAATAAAATGAGTGGCTCACATATAATGATTACTTAATAATAATTAAGAAATGGTTAAGTAGACATTGTCAAATCTATTTGATGTCAGACTATGTTTTCTTTTTCTTTTTCAGCACTTTCTCACAGATTTAAGTTTTTAAAGAAATCCCACAAATGAGTATTTTGAAGAATATAATGATCACACTTTGTTCCAACTGTTATTTATGATTTAAGAAACGAAAAAGGAGGTCTGCCCACTTCATATCGCCTTCTGGCTCTCTCTGTGTGTGTGTGTGTGTGTGTGTGTGTGTGTGTGTGTGTGTGTGTGTGTGTGTGTGAGAGAGAGATTGTGTGTATTCAGATAAAGAGGAGCAGGTGGGAAATGTGGGTGGGGCGACAGTGGAGCAGATTCATCACATTTGGCATGTGTGTAACAGTGTGTGTGTTTCCTTTGTCCTGTCTTTCCTATTTACCAAAGACTGATGCGTGCACACACACACACACACACACACACACACACACACAAAACATGAGAATGTAGTCAGAGCGCAGTTGCATTTACTATTTCATTATTTTCATTGTACATTAACGAGAGACTTCAAATGTGCAGAGCAGGATCCCGGCGGTCAAACATTTGAATTAACACGTGTTTATAGTTGTATAGCCACAGTGTGTTCGGCACCACGAGTGTTTCATCTTTGCTCGTAGCTGCAGGACGAAGATATATTGTACATTTGCCGGCTGCTCGCTGACATTTTCTCATCTTTCAATATGCAAATGAGCTTAGCAGTATAAACAGCTGTTGATAGTGATACAGAGAATATTTAACATAGTAAATATACTTCCCCTTTGGCTACTCAATGGAAATTAGGCAGACAATTACGGGTAAGCGCTCCATTTGGGAGAAAGCAAATAGAGACAATTTAGTGAGGATCAAAGAGTGTCAAACGTATTCGTCTCACCAATTAAAGTGTTGCTGTTGCTATAAAGAGTGTAACAGACAGTGACGTGTTCTCTAGACTCAAGTCTAGATCACAATCTATGTTATAAAGTGCATCGGTGTTATGAACACGCTGCAGAGCCGTGGCCTCTGAGTGGTCCCGATGATTTTGCTCGAGGGCAGGATCAGCCATAATCTGAGCATCCAGGGGGGTTAAATGATTACATAACCAACGTCTTAGAATAAACCTCAAAGCCCCAGTGGTAACTGGTTTTACTGGTTACACAGTTTGCTTGAGGAGAAGAGCCTTGGTTCAGCCGTGTTCACACAGTCATATCTGACAGATCAATTACCATATTTTGTTTCGACGTGATGTGTATGCAACTTCTATCTTCCTCATATCAAGAGAATTGTGGGTAGTAGTGTCGTGTCTAGGCCAAAGATTTAAAGAATAAGTTTGATGTTTTTTGAAGTTTTAGAGTTGTATCTGTGACAATCATATGGTTTATTGTTTAACATGTCTTCATTTGTGAGTAAAAAAAAATGTGTATTTTATTTTTTTCATTAACAAGCTCATTTATTTTAAAGTAAATATAGTACTTGCCAAACCATGTCAGATAACTGAAGCTGCCTGAAAACCACCCTCTTTTTTTAATGTAATTTAATTGTGATGTGTATTTCTTTATGTGTCTCTGCAGTGCCAGATCTCCCAGGCCCTGAACGGGGTCTCCGACAAAGCTAAAGATGCCAAGGAGTTTCTGGTTCAACTCAAGAACATGCTACAGCAGATACAGGTAACACCACCGTATGATACCCATGCCCTTAACAAGGTGGGAAATATACTGCTTATACATTTCTTAATCTCATATGTCAGCAGTGACACCTCGTGGGTGGACTATAGGACCAGGACTCGGTAATAGAAAACGCTGGCTGCAAATTTCCCCACTAACATTAGCCTCATTAACTAAAATCAGCCTGCAGAGTTAGTATGCTGATGTTTAGCAGCTGGAACTGGGACACACTCGTTTATTTCTCAGGCGCCATTTCTGCACGTGGTTGTTTCAAAGCCTCAAGATTTCTACGGTCTCGGGATCTCCATGAAGGTCTGGCTGTGCAAGATTCTACCAGAACCAGTATCCATGCCTGATCAGTTATACTCCACATGTCGAGGTCTTTACATAATTTACATCATCTCTGGTGTTTTTTTGAAGACTAAATACAATTTGCTTTGGGGTGGCTGGTAATGGGGAATAAGCTCCAAATAAATCAGTCACAGAGACACATTTGGCCTCACTCACACAGAAGCACGGAGGCAAATCCACTGAATCACTGAACTAAAACAAACCATATCAGCCAAATGTGCTGAGTGTGTGAATGTGTGTGTGTTTTGTGCCTGTATTTGGATGTGTGTGAGTTTTCCCAGTAGACTGCTGCATCTGCCAGTCATGCACACAGTTCAGGCATTAAGAGTCATGTTGCAAAATGAAGAGGATTGCATTTAAATAAATAAAAAATAAAAAACGTTGCTCTGTCTGAGATGATGGAGAGAGATTGATGGATAAAGAGGTGGAAAAATGTGCGAGTGACGTGAGCAATAAATATCTCCAGCGCTCATCCTCTTATAGATCTGAATTGCGTTCCAACGTGGAGGATGCGTGATTGGAAATCACTACT
Source organism: Taurulus bubalis (assembly GCF_910589615.1). NCBI lineage: Eukaryota > Metazoa > Chordata > Actinopteri > Perciformes > Cottidae > Taurulus > Taurulus bubalis. The sequence continues at coordinate 32,622,507 of NC_136591.1, read as the reverse complement.
ATCCAAGACCTGATCTCCTCATCATGCGGGCTCAGAGATGAAATTCCCCCTGTGGATCTTTCTTGTATTAACTGCCAACTCCTGCAGCGACTGCACGCAGACACATATAGTACGTTTTATCTGACACTTTTATGGTTAAGGTTTGGTCAGCTTCTGGCAAAATAAATTACTTGGTTAGTTTAAAAGGGAAACATTGTGGTTAAAATGACTACTTTGTTAAGGTAAGGGGACCTTTTGGTGACAATAATACACATTTGGTTAAGGTAGGGGAACAACTTTGACTGTCAGAGAGATCTCCCATGTGATGGAAGAAGTATTTTAGATCCTTTACTAAAAAGTATCAACACAGCAGTGTGAAAATACACCTTTACAAGTAAAGGTACTTCTATCCATTTCTTACTTAAGGAAAATAGCATAAAACATTTTTAAGCCCAAACAATTAATAAAACGTCTAAGAAGTTTAGAGGGGAACAACTCAAAAACATTCTACTACATGTACAGTAAATATGAGGCTGATCCACGTGCACACATTTTCAGGTGGACTGTGTTTCATAAAGGTAACATTTCCTGCAGGTGTGCATACACACACACAGTTTTCTCAGCAGTTTTATACAGTAGGTTGAAACATCATCATGTAACAATCATGTGGAAAGTCCTTACATTTGTGCATGAACAGGAAGTATGTTGTATTTTTCTGCTGTATGATTCTGAATGTGTGTCTTGAGGCAGTAAAGTGGCAGATGGTAAATATGATGCAGGATTTATTTTTTGTCTACAGTCTATTGAAATAATTAACACTGTAAAGTGTTAATAAGTAATGTTTCTGTCATGAAAACAAAACTGGAACAAGATCTTCTTTTGTAAATTAACAGATCAGTAACAAACACACAAAGCAGCTCTGTGCTGCTAAATGAAGAAAAACACCCCAAAGACATCTATTTTGGTCTCAGTGTTGATTTATTGATCATTTCTACCCGAGAGCCCATAAGGAGGGTGGTTTTGGGGCGCCTTAAACTAACATCATATTGGCAAACCTCCCCAGATGACGTCTCAGTGCTTTGTGCCCCATCTGATTGTGTGTCTGTGTGTTGCTTCAGGAGAACGGCGTGGAGTTCGAAGCTTGCCTCGTGGCCCAGTGCGACTCTCTGATCGAGGCCCTCACCAGACAGAAAGCCAAACTGCTCACCAAAGTCACCAAGGAGAAGGACTACAAGCTCAAGGTACAAGGGACTGATTGATCGCTTAGTTTTTGTCAGTGTGTATAGCAGCAGATCCACCCACACAGACACGTTGTCAATGCTGCAAACACCTCACATCTTCATCAGTTTATTTCTTCACCTGCAAGTAAGAAATAGGATTTCCTTCCTTCCTTCTTTTCCTGCCTACAGCGAGCAGCATATTTGGGGTTAATTGATTTTATTGTATTGAAATCTATCTTTTTTGGGATGTATATGAATTACTTTTCATAGGTATAGCAACGAGCAGTGTCTGAGAACACCCTGTCAAAATAAGAAGAAGACAGACATGACACTAATACATAAATCTCTCGTGAAATATCCAGTTATGTTCTAAATTTGAAAGAAAATAACCAGTTTATCGAGTAAAGTATGAAGCTGAAGAGACAAATATGATTTCACTCTCACCAAAGATTTCCAATCAGCAGGGTAGCTTTTGACTTTCCTCCGTAAATCCACCGCTGGGGTTTTCCCAAGTCGTAGTGGATCACATGGACGCCTGCCCAGCCTCAACGTGCCCGCCGACCGACTGACCGTCTGGCTGGTGGCGGGGGAGGGGGGCCGGCGCTTGGGCGAAGGTCCCGAGGACAGCTGTTGTCATTATCTGCAGGCTGAGGATTGAGATTTAGCCAGAGGGCAAAGAGCTGGATGCTGCGTCGATGCTGGAACAAGAGAACAATAGCTGCGTGTAGAAGGCCGATAGATGCTTTGAAATGAATAAATATTGCGGACATTGTTTCTCTCGAACTGATAACATTACGGGCTCCTATTCATGTAAGAAATGAGACAAGTATAAAAGCTCTTTTGTATCAGGCATCCAGCATTGATTTGGATGAGAATTTAAAAGATTTAATATAACGATAAAAGTAAGCTTTATTTGTAAAGAAATATTATAATTAAATATAATTTATTTCAAAGTGCGTTACAAGGAAAAACTAAATTAAAACAAATCACAACCAGTATTAAATTAAATTAGGCTAAAGGACTAAATTACCTGAAAAAAAGAAAAAACACATACAAAACGGTGGAAATAAAAAATAAGTAATAATAAAGACATTTAAAAGGTTTTTAAAACAAAATATGTCACTAATTCTGAGATTCTCAGATCTTCAAGTAAGTAGCTTTACAGCCTTCTGTTTAAAAGAAACTCTCATCAAAATTCAAAATAATATCTGACTATTATATTATATTTAATTGGTTTTATGGTCATACTGTGCAAAAAATAATAAATCAGGAATTTCCCCACATTAGTCACAATCAGAAAACCACTACACAACTTTTCCATATTAATTATGAGACTGAACACAGCTTGTGTTTGTTCTTGGCTGACTTCAAACAAAATGTGAGTTATGTAACTGCATTTCCAAGAAAGCATAACAGTTTTTCATTTCATCGTGCCAGTGGACAGAGCAGGCTTTGAAAACATGATCTATTTCAGTGGATCTTCATATTTTCAGACTGTGAACTCACCCTTTGACCTTCTACTTTTCAAACACATTTATAAGCCTTTTAATCTGTATTTGTAGGTCCAGTCACAAAACAACAAAACATAAAAAAACATTAAAAAAATCTAAAGACTGTGTCTACACCAAGAAAGGCAGATGTTTCTAAAAATCACCAAAGCCAGAGGTGTAATCCCTTAAAAGCAACATATCTGGGTTTCCTCATTCACAGAACAGACAGGCTGAGTTTGGAACTAATTCTAAAACTAAAACATGTCAACAGTAGTTACAATAATTACTTTTGACAGTGTTGCAGTCTTTTTTTGTTTCTTATTACAATGTTTTTTTTTTAATTGTTTTTTATCTTATAAATGGCCTCAAGTGATGTCACCTGAGTCTAAAAGTTTGAAAAATAATAATCTTGGGGTGTGGAGTTATCATCATCATCATCATCATCATCATCATCATCTCCGCTTGAGACCAGAGGCTAGCTCCTAGTAGCGTATCACACGTGGATGAACTGCCTGTGATTGAGTTGCATTGTGGGTAATGTAGGCACTACATTTTGACAAGGAAGAAGAATAAAATGGGATAAAAACAGCGATATCTTTGATTCCGTCTGCTCAAATTGTGATTTATCTTCGTCCAACGTGAATCTGCCAATTTTATGGGAGAGAAATGCTAAATCGGAGGAGGTCTTTTAACCAACTCCTTATCTACCTCAATTTGATTTAAACTTTAACCCTCAAACAGGTCAAATGTCCTAATATTTCCCCAAATTCCTAATTTTTCAAAAACATATGCACATTCCACAATATCCTCGCCCTAAAGGTATATGACTTTATCCTCACAAAGATCCACGATCAAGAGTACACACACGCACACACACGCACACACGCACACACACACACACACACACACACACACACACACACACACACACACACACACACACACACACACACACACACACACACAAACACAGTAGTTTTAGCCATAATCCAGCGGTTGATGGATTAATGTTCACTTCACTCAAACTCATATAGAGTTCCACTATGAATGAGATTTGGTTAATCCGATCTCAGTTATTGAAGACAGAAGCCAATTCTGTCTTTTTTTTTCAGATCACATTGGACCGTTTTATGCTTTTTATTAGTGTCTCTAAACTTGACAGTTGTTTTAGAAAATGCAAAACGAGAGGTTTTGTTTATAAATTCCCTACAGACAGCGGGAAAATAAACAGTATATGAAGTTTTAAAGCAATATTGTATGATGAGCATTTGTTTTCCTGTCTTTTCTTGCATTTTGTCATTTTCTACACCACTAAATAATATATGGAGTGCTCCATAATGGTTTTTCTCGTCAATGTAAAGACTGTGCATTTGCACGATGGACAATAACAAGCCGACACATTGCTCTGTGATGAAGAGACTGTGAGTCATGCTCGCAGTGTGTCTGCTATCCCAAATCGGGCTTCACATTTACATGTTTCAGCATTCACACCCACAAATTCATTTCAGATGCATGTGGAACATATTGATAAAGCCGCCAGGAGCATGTGGGAGGGAGCTGACGACGCATCTCAGCGGGACACAAGGAAATTGAAATAGATCTGAGATTTACTCAGGCTGCACGCTTCAAACTCCATGTTGTTTACACAGGAGATAAGAGCGGGTTGTTTCTCCCGGTAAATTATTTAAGAATCTGTGTGTGTGTGTTTTGCTAAGGGTGGATTCCAACTGCATGAACATGTTAAAGTAATCTATAGCCACACAAATATGTATGTATATAAATGAAACTTGTACATTTTTGTTGGAATTACAATTTACTATTAAAGCAAAACAAAAGACAAATAAAAGACAAACACAAGATATGAAGATATAGTGATTGGGCCAAGTTCATTCACTGTGTACAGCATCTTTCTAGATCAAAAAGTGCTTCACAAATAAAAGAGAACAGCAAGACATAGAGAGAATAATAAGTAGAAAAATGGGAGATGAGAAAAAGACAAAAATAAATCAAACTTGGCAAACGCAGGTCTGGACAGGTGGGTTTTAAGCAGCTGTTCCCACAGTGATATAAGAGGTTGAACATTACGAAAAAAGGTCAGGCATAAGAATACATTTAGGGTTTCTTATAAAATGTTTGTAACCAGTTTCCATCTGATATTTCTGCTGTTTGCTTAATCACAGCCTCAGTTTCCATACCTTCAAATTCCAGATTGTTTTGAGTCTCTTTATCAGTTCATGCTCTTCATATTTCAGTTTATACAGCAGTTGACAGGTGAATAATTAACTGTGATCTCATTAACCATCAAATAAATGAGGGGCATAATTTCCAAGGCTCTTTCTAATTAACTCTCTGATTCATTTAGGCGGCCATTGGTTAACGGTGTAATTAATTATCGTGGATCCACAAGGCATCACAAGATTTTTGTGGCGTCTAATTTTCCCTCGCTTAGCCTTTTAAAAGTTGCTGTATTTGTCATATTTAAGTTCATGTTCAGTATATATTAAATACAACAATCTGTGAAGATAATTAAATATCAATGATCAGTTGAAATGTGGTGCAGGGATTATTGAATGTAAACAAAAGGCTAATAAGGCGGTGACGGTTCACTGCGTTTTAATTAGCCTCAAAATGACTGCTTGTGACACCCGTCCAAATCTCATTTGCCTGCAGATTTCAGCCAGCAGATAGCATGTGATGTCTGTGGGTGTGTGTATGTGTGTGTATGTGTGTGTGAGAGACAGACATTCAAAGAGGGCTGATAACGGGATAGTGTGCCAGGAATACTATGGCATTTTTAAAGATGTCTTCCAAACATTGGATTATACCGTCCTGCTGTCTGTGTTGCCTGCCAGCCACTGACTCACCTGTTGTTGCAGCCAGTCCCAATCACTTGATCCACACCCATCCGCACACCTGCTCCCCATTCCCTAATTACACTCAGAGTCCATATAGCACCCTGCTGCCCTTTTCTTGTGTTGGCTAACCGCCTGTATTTGTCACACATTATAATGCGGGTAGATCAAATCAAGCATTCTGATTGGTTGAGAGTGAGTCACGGGGTGTACTTTATTCAGCCATAAAGTACTGTACAGCCTGTTTGCATTTAGAGCGTTCCATATCAGTGCGCACATAAAAATAACAGGTAGATTTAAATTGCGCGACCGTTAGTTGTCATTTCAACCACCATACACAAATGGGACTATTTTCCCTGTCGCGGAAATGCAATACACAACGTTTGGTGGCTACAACTATTTTGTGCTGAAAGGGAGCTTACTATTAATATTTATAAAGTTGCAGGTAACCGTATTATGAAAGCAATAAGGTATTCGAGGCAGTACTGTATCTACAATAATGTACAGTTCAAGGGTTTGCGTTGCTGAACGGCATGAGAAGGCTTTTGTGGCCTCCTTGTATATGTACCTGCCCATATCCACCTACTGTACACCACGTCAGATCATCTATTAAGCAATCCTAAAACATAGCGTTTAATCTTTAGCCTGGGTTTAGTTTTTTTTTTTTTGACCTCTACTAAGCACTTTATCTTGTGCCCCTTTGGCTCAGTCAGGCTACTTATTTGTGTTGGCTGTCCTCCATTCGTTCGTTATTTCTTTTGGCGAGGGAGAGACGTCCTGGTTAATTGGAGCGAAGGAACCAAAAGAGGCGGTCGGTATGATGTTGCATCTCTATCAGCTGATAATCAAACAGTTAGTGGCAGAGATACTGTGATAAACTTTAATTGAATATCTTAAATGTTGGCAAAGACACAGGAGAATCTTCTCCACTTGGACTCAGCCATGACGAGATGTGTGAAACATGTTTGCATTTGTCTGTTTGCGATAGGAGACAACCTGCCACTGGCAAGTTGTTTAGTGCACCTTTTTGTCACCTGTTGATAAATAGGTGCACTCATTCACTCATCAAACATGTACATTGGCATTTGGGTCCAGACTTAATGGCTACTGAGCCGTTATTTACGGGAAATTTATAAATCTCTGAAATCAGGGAGTTTTAAACATTTCACAAAGACTTTAAAGTATTTTGCTCTCTCTGCACTTTAGTTCAACATAAAAACACATTTTAACATTAGGGGTTCATAGTCTTACTTCTCTTTTTGAGGTTTAAACGCATTGACAACATTACAGAGGCTCTGCTCTGTAACATAACTTTTAACATCTTCCGTCTCTGATCTGTGTCTTTATCTCAGGTGGTGCGTGACCAGATCACCCACTGCACCATGAAGCTACGCCAGACCACCGGCATGATGGAGTTCTGCCTGGAAGTCCTCAAAGAGAACGATCCCAGCGGATTCCTCCAGGTATCCGATCCACTGTGGGTGTATGTGTGTGGGTGTGTGGGTGTGTGCATGTGTGTGTGCGTGTGTGTGTGTGTGTGTGTGTGTGTGTGTGTGTGTGTGTGTGTGTGTGAGTGTGAGAGTGAGAGAGAGAGATTGCACAAATGTAAGATCATGGCATCGACCTGTCTCGCAAAGCAACTTTATAACAACATCGTTTTTTTCACACACAAGGCATACACAGTATGTGGTCTTACTATATTAACAACAACTTCTACTTTTATGAAGTATTTACAACCAAAATGATAAATATAAAAGTTAAAAGGAAGAAGGAAGGAAGGAACTTAGTTCCTTTGAGCCTAAGACAATAAGATAAGAGAAATCAGCAGTGCAGGGAGCCTCTGATGTTTGTGAAGCCTGCACATCTAAAAACACTGCGCAGTCTGAGGAGGAAGAATAACAACACACACACACACACACACACACACACACACACACACACACACACACAAACACACACACACACACACCCTTGCTTCCATTTCATCTGAATATTTCATAATGTATTGATTATGTGGTCCTTAATGGTTGGCAACACCTAAATCCCAACTGGTCTCTTAAAAAATCAAGGGAGGATATCAGTTCAGAAACATTTGTAAATACAATACAGTTTGAAGTGATCTGAAGTGAAGAAAATTAAGCTAGATAATGCAATTTGCGTTGTAATGCTCAAGGATGAATTTCCAAATACTAGGCTCACATTTTCAAGAGGATCCCATCACATTTTCTTTGCAGTTGAGAGTAGTTTAATGTAATGTATTCACGTTTTCTCCCCTGAGGCAATAAAGCTCTTAACGGCAGATGAGGGGTATTATTCTGAGCCTTAAATATTTGAACTGCACTAATGCTGCCTCATTTCACTTGTCAGACACAGTGTATTAAAGCCAGGCTAATGGAACTGTACCCAGAGCAGAGAAGCTGTCCTCTATGCAAAGCGGCCATGCAACAATCGAGATATTGAGTTCAGATGCTCTCATTTGTTTTTGTTTGGTTGTACACGTCTTTCCACGTGATTATCTTCTATCATTGTATACATGTGTGCTTCAACCTTTTCTCCGTGTGTGTGTGTGTGTGTGTGTGTGTGTGTGTGTGTGTGTGTGTGTGTGTGTGTGTAGATCTCAGATGCTCTGATCAAGAGGGTCATATCATCTCAGGACCAGTGGGTGAAAGGGGCCCTGGAGCCAAAAGTAGGCCCTGAGTTTGACCTCAACGTCAACACCGATGCACTGCTCCAAACCATCCTGCAGCTGGACTTATGCCAGGGCAAAGGTGAGGCCACGAAAGCACTCACTACCTACTCAATTGTCAATTTGTATTATACCTTTGTTAAACTGTATAGTGCTTTTATCCTAATTTATATTAATCGTTTTTAATCAACTAATTGTATTCTTAACTTCTCTTTACTTCTTTTAACACTTGTATTTAAAGGAGTACTCCATCAATCTAGTAGTGAGCTCATAACGATGGAGAAGGGTCTAACAAAGAACTGATTGAAAAAGAGCCATCACTTTAAATGTTGCTGAGGCAGAGAGATCCGGACTTATATTATATAGTAGGGGTCAAGATCCACTCCACTTGATCCTACATTTCCTATAATGCAACTGATAGTGTCATTATGCCATTTTTACATAATGACAAATCTTATCTTATCTCCCACTTGGTTAAAATAACCACATACATTTAAGTGTCAACAACAAAAGGTTTGCAAAATGGCTTCTAAACTGGCAGTTACATTTAAATAAAACCAGAAATGAACACCAATGCAAAACAGGAAGAACCCAGAAGAAGAGCAACTAATGAGGGATCCCTCTCCCTGGACAGACAGACATGCATCAGATGTTGTGTGTACAGAATAACCAACATAATAAAATTACAGTATGATGGAGTCCTTCAATTAACTTGACATGCACAAACATAGAAACACCCCTGAGCTGAAGCAACAAAAAAAAGCCCCTTGATGTTATATTTGAAAAGCAAAAAGCATGTTGTTAATGTTGCTCTTCGCTCCAGAGGTCTCTTCTCGCTGTACAACAATGCACACAGCCGATGAGCTATTCATTGTCTGTTGCTACCCAGCAACCAGCTGGCGTGCATGAGTAAACACAACGTCTCTTACTATAATTCTGCTGCAGTCTTAGAGATTTCCCAGATGTATTGTTAATGTACATTAAATATGTAATCAGCACTCTGCATATCATATTTTAATACGGCTCAACTCGGGGGAATAAAGATCAGGTGTTTTCCTTTGCAGATGTCGATTGATCTTTAAGTCAGACGACATGAAACCATCTGTACGTTTCCCCACCGTCACGTCCCATTGATCCTCAGGAACAAATTGATGGAGTTTATTCATGGAGCATTTTAGACTTTGACATCCTGAGCAACAACACAGTGCAGGAGGTGTTCTGGTTCTTAAGTAGCCTGAAATGATTCAAGTTATCCTATTGTGTCCTAATATGCAGATGATACAACATTGATGAAATTTCCAATATTTACATCTTTCAAAGTTACTTATATGTAAGAGAATTTTCTGATATATGAAGTATTTATAAATTATAATAGTCTGACCTACAAGTCAATGATATATGGTGAAAATATATATTTTTTACACATCATTTGCAAATGAATGACATTAAGGCTTTTGTGTTGCTGCTGTTGGTCATTTTGAGCCCAGGCTCCTCACTGCTTCAGGGAATGTTTACCTCTTGTCAAGTTTCTAATGCATTCAATCTAAATCTCTTCACTGGTCTCACTGTCCGTTCCAGCTGCTTTATGTGCCATCGTCTGTCCATGTGCTCTTGCATTAAAACATCCAAACCAACGTCATATTTACAGATGTGCAGGAGAATCCGTTATTGAAACAAATGCAGGCAGCAGACAGTGGTGAGGCTGAGCTGGAGACAGAGAGCCCAGGAGGTATTTCAGAGACTCTACTTTTCACAGTGAACCTCTGTTCTCCTCCCTTGAATTTATTTCGTCACTCCTTCCTCGTCCCTCAGCACTGCTTATGGTTGGAAGACCACTGGTCCTTTTGTCCCACAGCGTCTACCTGGTCTCTGCATGGTTATTGTCTTCCAGCTCCTCTCCGATAAATGGCACCTCTACAGAATAGTGCTGCCTTCACTGGAGCACAACGTTTCCATATAAGTTACAGACATTTGTGGCCTGAAGTACTTCTCTGTTTCCATGCTATTCTTTGGTTACTAATCCTATAACATTTTTAAGGAATTTATATTTTACTTTTAGTGTAAATATTATCAGAGGAAATGTGTATTAAACATGATCCCCATGTCAGAATCACAATTATTGAATTGTTATATAAAATATACAATTAAGATAATATTTTTTCAATTTGGAAAATCTTAAAATTAAATAAAAAAATATGGATTTGCCTGAAGTATTCTGTTTTCCGTGGTATTCTTTGGTTACTAAATCTTTGACTTTTTAAAAACAAATTAAGGAAATTATATTTTACCATCTTTCAGTGTAAATTGTATCAGAGGGAATGTGCATTAAACATGATCCCCCAAATCTCAGAATCACAATTATTGAAGTGTTAAATAAACAATCAATTTGGAAAATCTTAAAATGAAATTGAAAAATATGGATTTAAAGTATAGCATAGTTTCAATAATAAAAGGAGAATATCCTGCTGCAAATATACAAATGATAAAATGTATGCATTTATTTATCAACAGATAATCGTGATCTTGTGGTTGTGCAGGAATCAAAGAAATACTTTGGCTACAAATACTGTGACAAATATTAAATTTAGATATTGATATTGATAAACTGAGTCGATGAGTGCGGTGTATATCACATCAACCCTGTTGTTCCCTCTGTCATGACTGCTGCCTTTCCTCTGTGTCTTCACTACCACTTATTTTGGTCTTGGAAAAGATCAGATAACAAATGAAGAAATGATGAATGAAGCAGAATTCATCCCCCTGAGATCTCCACTCGTGTGTTCAGTGGTTATTTTTACCCTGATGTTGTTGTTTGTGTGTTTGTTTCAGCTCCTTTTGGAATGCGGTCATATCCCGTTTGTTAGCACACGTTTTACCAACACATGGCTCAGACAGATGTGACTTATTATTAGAAAATCCTTTGATTTCATGCTGGTCCTTTCATTTTTTTACTTCTTTAAAGAGCCAAGATTCCTGCCCTGAATCTAGCAATTACCGGAATGTATTAGTCTGTCTTGTCAATAGACAGTTTGCATCTCAAGACAGTCTACATATCATTTGAGAGGTTATCCCACCTTCATAAGGACACTTACTACTTGTAATTTGGGGATATAAACAAAGAAATAAGCAATATAGTGTTCAAATAAATGCTGCTGGACGTTTCAGTCACATGGCCTACTTAAAGTCTCCCAGCTGTTGCCCTGTAAATGAACCCGGACATGTCTTTATCCCCCACTCTATCTACAGTAAAGGCCCTCTTTCTCTACCACCAGTTTGTTCAAAGTCAACCAGCCAGCTGACGACATCTCATGTTTTCTTTTTGCTCTTTATCCATCCACCCACCCTTTCATCTCTCCCTTCTCTCAACCCCTCCACCCGATCACAATCTTTACATCTTGTCCATCCTTTTCTCCCCACAGTGGAGTCTGGAACCTCGGTGCCAGCGGCTCCTCTCCTGCAGCTGGAGAAGTGCTGCACCAGGAACAACAGCGCCACCTTGGCCTGGAGGGTAAATGCGCCCCCTGTCAGCGCCATTGAGGGCTACATCCTGGAGCTGGACGACGGCAACGGGGGACAGTACAGGGTCTGTGTCTCGCAAAAACACACACTGAGTTATAACTCGTAATGTGCATCAAACAGAGTATACGACTTGTCAGTAATATGACATCATGCAGTCAAATATGTCACTTCTGTGGGTTGCCTTCCTTTTGATTTTATTATTAATTATCCATATGCTGCTCAACTCTGACTAGACCAGATGGTAGTTTGAGTGTGTGTGTGTGTGTTATATGTGTGTCATCAGTGAACATGCATTTTAAGTGTGTGAGTCTTTACTAATACTTGAGTCCATATATACATCTTGTGTGTTTAAGCAGCGAACAAACATGTGCATGCATTTAATCTGCATGTGTAATGATGCTACTGAAATGTGTGTGTGCCCTTAGGAGGTGTATGTGGGAAAGGAGACAGTGTGTACTGTGGACGGCCTTCATTTCAACAGCTCCTACAACGCCAGGGTGAAAGCCTACAATGCTATCGGTGTGGGGCCGTACAGCAAGACTGTGGTGCTCAAGACCTCTGATGGTAGGCTGTGTGTGTGTGTATGTGTGTGTGTGTGTGTGTGTGTGTGTGTGTGTGAGTGTTCTACAGCTTTGCCAAATTGGCTGCTTAAGGATAATGTCTGCCTCCTTTAGAATAATGTCCTTTTATTGTCTTGATTTTATTGTTTCCCTCAGAATAGTTTTATTTGTAATGATCTTTGTAAAAGATGTCAAGACACAAATTAATTGTACCATGTAAAATTGATTAAACAAGGAAAGGGAGTGAGACAAAATGAAAGGAGATAAGAATAAGGCATATGGAAGGAAAACAGAAAAGCAATAGAAAGCGAAGGGATAGAAAAGAAAGGGAGGGCAAAAGAAAGAATAGGACATGAAATGAAAGAAAGAGGGGAAAAGAAAGGAATAGAAAGAATCTGTAATAAAATGAAAGGAAAAAAGATAGTTAAAAAGGAAAGAAAGAAAGTGAGAGAAAGGTCAAAGAGAAGGGAGTATATGTAAACATTAGGAAAAAGAGGTTAGGAAAAAAAGGGGAGGAGTAAGAGACAGAAAGGAGAGGAAATAAGAGGAAAGGAAACGAGAGAATGGGAAAGGAAAGAGGGGAGTGAACAAGTATGAAATGAATGTAAAAGGAAACACTAGAGAAGAGAGGAATACAGAGTGAGAAAAATAAAGGAAAAATAGGAATAAAAGAAAAGAAGGGAAAGAATATGAAAGTAAGAAAAGACAGAATAGGCAAGAAAAGGAAGTTGAACAAGGAATGGAGGAAACGAAGAGTGAAGAAAGAAAATGAGGAAAAACAAAGCTGAAGAGGGCAAAGAAAGAGAAAGAAAAGAAAGGAGTGAGAGAAAGAAGGAGGATGGACAAATGATAACAAAATCTTCCACAACCACAGTGGGACGAAGGTGAGTCACACAAGGCTCTCTATCTCACTTTGCCAATTTCAGCAACAATGGGCATTAGTCTGTTTTCTGACTGATAACCATTCATCCCTCCCGCCCTCTTTTTTTCCTTTTCTTTGGCATTCTTCTCTTCTTGACAACTCACCCTTTTTTTCCTCCTTTTGCTCAGCATCGCTTCCTCCTTCTCTTTCCTCGAGGACTGTAGCTTCCTGCAAATACTCAGAGAAAAGAGGCACGATGAGTGAATGAGAACAAACCGATCTTTATGCACAATTTTAGTAATGTATAAATTTCTTTCTGTGTGTGTGTGTGTGTGTGTGTGTGTGTGTGTGTGTGTATTTGATATGTCACTACTTCCAATTCAATGATGCAGCATATGGTTGTAGCCAGCTGATGAAGCATTTCTGCCTTCAGGCAGAGAAATGCTTCCCTGATGTTTCTGTTCTGATTGTTTTTGTGCTTTTAGTTTGTCTTTGTGTGTGTGTGTGTGTGTGTGTGTGTGTGTGTGTGTGTGTGTGTGTGTGTGTGTGTGTGCGCTTGTGTGTGTGGGTGTGTGCCTTTTTTTTCTTTTCTCCTGCAGCTATAAACTCACCCACGCACTTATGCCCCGCCAGACAGAGCGTTATATATGCCATGTATGGAATGCCAGACATGATTTCCATACGTAACTCTGTCCAGAAGGAACAACTGATAATACGCTTGTTAATGTGGAAACAGACCACTTTCCCATCAGCTGGTCATCTAATCACAGGGAAGGCTGAGAGACCTGACGAAAAATGACATTTCATAATGTCAGAAGACACTTTTCAGCGTTATGAATCCGAGCTATTCGTTATCTGAGCTAAGACTTTATCTGTTATCCTGACATGATTATTTGAAAAAAGAGAACTATGATAGGTAGTTATTGTTATAAAAAAGAGCAGGCTTTAGTTTCTCACTGTGGCGCCAGCAGTTTGTCCATATTGATCAGGATTAAAAACGATTGAAAGCTTCTAATATGATATTCCTGCATGCAAACGTCGACTCATCGGGACCAACGGTTGTTTCCCTCCTCCAGTGGCCTGGTTCTCCTTCGACCCCTCCACGGCTCATCGGGACATCGTCCTGACCAATGAAAACCAGACGGTGACCTGCAGCAGCTACGACGACCGCGTGGTGCTGGGGACCGCTGCTTTCTCCAAAGTAACACACCTGTTACCTGTTTTATTGATTTCTATGCGGGGATTAGATCTCTTTCTTCTATAAGTGAGTTAATACAATCTATTCTACGTTGAATCTCAGGGCATCCACTATTGGGAGGTACGCATCGATCGCTATGACAACCACCCTGACCCTGCGTTTGGCGTGGCGAGGATCAACACCATGAAGGACATGATGCTGGGGAAAGACGACAAGGCGTGGGCCATGTATGTGGACAACAACCGCTCCTGGTTCATGCACAACAACTCCCACACCAACAGGTAGGCGTATTGGTCTACTATACTGGGAGTTTGTAAGGCCATTGGTATTATTTCAATTGGAGCCACCAATAACTGATATTATATGTCAATTATAGATCATCAATACAAATACAATAATTTTAAATGAAACAAAGCCACCTCACAGACATAATTGAGAGCATACTCGCCTCACCTGTAACAGTTTGGTGCTGCAGCGCACGGTCAATAAATATTATTGTTTTATTTGCTCCCTTCTACCATCAGTTGAATCACTATATCACAAACGCACAACCACAAGAGCAACAACAATATTCTCTGACCTCTCTCACCCTGCACACCTCTTCCAGTGGATGCCTTCTAGGAGGCGCTATAGGTCCCTGCCTGCCAAATCGTTGCAGTTTCTATCCGCACTGCAATAATACCTCTGAACACACAACAGTAACCCTGACAGATGTACCGCTTTACACCTTTGTATTGTCTCGAAAATCCTGTTTGTGAGTTTCGTCTTGTGGTTTTATGTAAATAGTGTCGTGTTTAGTGAGTGATATTGATGTCTATGTTTTAATGTCATGAGTTTACCCATCATGCTTTGCCAAAACCAAATTTGACCTCAATCGTGTTTTCATTAATACAAAAGTGATTAATTGGTTGAGATGCAGCGAACCAAATTTTGTATTAACTTTTCTTCAATGGAAAATTATATATATATATATATATATATATATATATATAGATATGTCTCTCTCTCTCTCTCTCTCTCTCTCTCTCTCTCTCTATATATATATATATATATATATATATATATATATATATATGTAATTTTCCATATTCTATATCGCACTTTAACTTGTATCAACTGATGTTACAAAGCATTCATCATTATTCAATAACCTATTAATTAGCCAGTTAATTACAGCTTTACACTTCATGCCTTATTAGAAACTGTTATTCCTCTTTTATTATAAACAACAGCAGGAAGCAACTTTGTACTCTCTTCTTCTATACATCATTATGAGTTCTGCAGAAAATCGCACGCGCACACACACACACACACACACACACACACACACACACACACACACACACACACACACAAACACACGATAATGATACATACAGGATGACAGAGGGACCCCAGGGCTCATACAATACTGACTAAACCAGAGAGCAGTAGAAGGAGGCCGCAGCCTGCAGGAGACATCAAAACATCTCTCTGAACCATCGCTCTCTGTGTCACACCGTAACAATCAAACCGTCATTAAACATTTATTTACATCAAAAGATGCATATGCTTCACAAGAAAAAGGCTGACTCTCCCACAGCGTCCAACAATGCAAAACCTCTGACTTTATTCATCGCCCTACGCTCTCCATCTCGGTCTATCCAGGCTATTTGCTTTCATGTCCTTCATCATCTCATCTCCGTGTCTCATGATTTTAACCACATATTGATTCCTTCGTGTCTCAGAGCGCTGACTCTCTCTCTCAGCCCCGTCCTGAAGCAGCCATCATGTGTCTGAAACATGGCGACCGGCATGCTTCCATGTGCAGAGGTGGTTTCACGCCTTAGCTTCTGTGCAAAAACTCAATTCCAATCACACTCTTATCCCTCTTTCGGGAGAAACGGAGTGATGTTAGAGTTTGATCACAGTTAGTTGTCTGAATTCCCGAGCGTTGACGAACTTGATAAAACAAATGGAGCTCAAGACCGTGGGGACACAAAATATGAAAATGATAAATTGCTGAATATGAGGTTTACATTTGTCATGCTTTACTTTTTATTTCAAGCACATGGCACTGTATTGGCATATTTAGAATAGAACAGGAATATTATTATGAAATAGATTGGAGTTTGGTCCACTTGCAAGCTCAAGTTTAAACTTATTTCTAATGACCTGTCGGGGAAAAAAGGACACGTCAGTCTCCCTGTTGCAATGCTTCCCAGACATGTTCTCATCACATCCTAGCAAATTAAGCTATTTTATCTATTTTATGTTTTATGTGTGTGTAGGGCGGAGGGAGGAATCGCCAAGGGCTCGACTGTTGGCATCCTGCTGGATCTGACCAAACGCACACTGACTTTCTTCATCAACAAGGTGCAGCATGGACCGACCTCCTTTGAGAACCTGGAAGGGGTCTTTGTACCCGCCGTCAGCATCAACCGAAACGTGCAGGTCAGTGTGTGTTCACTTATTTTGGGGAGGCAAAATGAGGACAAGTGCACGTCCCTGTAGCATAAATCATTACATTTTACAGTGAAGACTTGGATCAAGGTTCGAGTTAGGGTAAATCTCCAGGAAATGTATGTGACTCTAATGTCCCAAAAAGTCATGAAAACAAGACGTGTGTGTGTCGTGGATGGCCGTTAGGGATGTGTTCTTTTTAGTATATGTACAGTGTGTGTACGTCTTCCGACAGTTATTGCATGAATGAGAAAAATGAGGGATATATTTAACTAGGAAAGCACTTGTTGTTGATACTTGAGCTGATGAGACATAGTAGTGTCAAAGTGCACTGAAGCAAGTGTTGCATTCTCTTGTACGTTTTGTAATGTTTAGTTGTGCACTTTGAAGTCACGCTCTCAGATTTGCAATACTGCTTTTTATCCCTGTGAACCTCATTCTGTCATTTTCTAGATTTAAGAATGATTTCACTAATTGAAAATATAAATAACCAAACATCAGTCACAGGACTGGTATATGTTGTACATGTCTCTCTATGTGTCTCTCTATTTCCAAAATAAAGAAATGATCCTTTTTGCAGTCTATCAATAACCTGAAGCACTTGAATATAGCATCAAGTTGTGTGGGAGTTTAGGAGGACTACTTGAGGGCAAAAAAACCCCGTCAAACTCGTGTTACACAAGTTTTAAGCTCCTGTAAATATTAACAACTTGAGAAATGTCAGCTGATTGATGATTTCTACCAAAACAACAGTGAATATTTGGTAGACCTTTGCATTAATACATAAACATTGTTATTGCTGTTATCATCTTTATCCTTATATTCTCAAAATGAACATGCTTGAAGTCACAAGAGGAATAACAATCAGGGACACAGACTTGAAAATTAAAAATAAATAATAAATTATAAATAAATAATCACGTAATGTAATCATTACAAAACTCAAAGTATACATCAAGTGTGCATCTTTTTTGCAAGCAGAGAGGAATCTGTAGAAGGACGACGTTACCAAGACTGTATTTCCTAAATCCACATCCTTCCTATTCCTCAAACTCCAAGCAGTCGTCAAATATGTTGTTCAAATCTTCAATCTTAGTCCCAATCACAGAGGATCTGCTCTGCTGTTCCTTGCAGGCGACTTTACTGACGGGCCTGGATTGGCCAAAGACAAGCCAACCGTAGGAGATCTTCCCTCCGAGCGCCCTGGACACCAACCAACGATGTCATATGCAGTCCGCTCCCACGTGGACCTTTTCCAGTCCCGTCAGATGGGATTCACCCATCGCCCATTCTTCTCAAGATGTTCCATGTGAGACCCTGCTCCATCATTTGGGGATGAAGGAATACAATCTGGATTATTATTGGCTTTTACAATGATGGAAGCTTGTGGACATCACTACAGAGATGACTGGATTGCCATACTTGTTTTTTGTACATCCCTGTTTTTGCCCCAAGAACATATACATCATTTATGTTATTGTACCTTGCAAAAAAAAGAGGAAAATACAGCCTGAAATGTCTCCTCAGGCCTGAGACTAAACTAATCCACTCTCTCACTTTGGCTGAATCAACGCTGAACAGTCCCACACTGTGCAGTGCAACAATGTCGTACTTTAAATGTCTCTATTTGAGATTTTTTTTATTTGAGATTTTGCTT
The DNA here is from genome assembly GCF_910589615.1 of Taurulus bubalis. Lineage (NCBI taxonomy): Eukaryota > Metazoa > Chordata > Actinopteri > Perciformes > Cottidae > Taurulus > Taurulus bubalis. The sequence continues at coordinate 32,604,042 of NC_136591.1, read as the reverse complement.
TATGAATAAATATGAGATGTGCCATCACAGTCAGTTTAAAAAAGTCCAGAGCAACAAGATGCTTTCAGTAAGCGAAGGAGAAACGCTTCTTATTGCTCTGCTTCTCTCTCCGGAGTCTTTACAGCACACGAGGAATACACTAGATGAAGAGACTCTTTTGTTAGTTGTAGTGGATGGAATTAGTTGTATTCCTCATGGAATATTTAAAAGCGACACGTTCAGTGCATACTTTTTTTTATAATAATTCTTTGATTTTATATAGCGCTTTTCTGAATACTCAAAGATGCTTTACATAAGAATCATTCACCCACTGATGAGAGGAGCTACCATGCAAGATGCCACATCAGGACTATCTAACATTCATACACCGTAGGCGCAACTACGGGAGCAATTTAGGGTTAAGTGTCTTGCTCAAGGACACATCGACACAGGCTGGCAGAGCTGGGGATCGAACCGCCGATCCTCTGATTGGAGGACGACCCTGCTCACCACTGCGCCACGGTCGCAGTTTATGGGATAAACAGCACTGCCTTTTCTGTTTTTCCTTTCTTCTCTCTCTGTATACAAAAAGGCATACAGATTGTTTGGTGCTGTTGTCAAAGAGCTCTACACGCTGAGGTCAAAAGCTGGGGAGGATTGGGCTCCATTTCATTTTTCAGTCATGTGACAGCTCGGCAAAGCATGGGTGTGGCCTCTCTGCAAGGGAAATGTTTCATATTGCAACCTTGAAGCGGTAAATTCTTTTTGGAGCATCTCAGTGGTGTCTCCAAGCGGATCGGTTGTGTAATTTTGAAGGGGCTTGTCATTGTCTTTTTAAGAAGGTAAGAAGGGAGGAATTCAGTTTCTGGAAGAGTATTATCTACCACTCATAGTGTCTGCCTGCCTCAAGTGCTAGAATAAAAGAGAGAAACTCACCAGAGACCAGATGACGAGAACAGCAAACGCTTATGCATCATTTTGCCACCGAAAGAGATTTGAGGAATCGTTGGTTATTTTTGGAGGCACACTTGTTTCATTATATTATTTGTGAGGAGGAACAAATGAGATATAACATATTATACAGTTATATTCAGAAGTGCTGACTGGCCTTCGGTCAGAGCACAGACGTGAGGGCGGTATCTTTCTTCTCATCTAATGAGTGTATTTCCAAATATGTGGAACGTTTGACACAGACACTGACATATTTGGCATTTGTTCCTAAACTTTGGGATCTCCACTGGAATTTAACATTAAGTTCTGTGATTGAAATTTGACTGAGCAGCACAAGTGTGTCAGGACTAAACCATTCGAGGTTAAAATATGAATTCAGCATTTTATGCAATTTTAAAGATTGTGTTAATTTGGTTACCAAAAATACAAAATTGTGTGCCAACCGTCTGTTAAATGAATCAAAGTGAAGGAGAGTGATTAATGGCCGACAGGAGCATTTCCTGGTTTGATGTGTTCCCTGCAGCCTCTCCCAGGCTCTGTATTCAGCCTGACTCAAGAGGACAGGGTTTCACCTTGATGGATGAATGTCAGAAAAAAACACTGAAATTAAATGGAGCTGAGCCAAACCTCACTTTTTTTATATTTAAATTTGAACAAGAACAACAGCTACGCTAATATATCAAAAGTTGTCGCATGGTCATTTTTATTCTGTGCTCATCTCTCAGTAGAATCTCTTTCAGGCACCTTTTAAATGTCGCGCTGAAAACCATCTCCTCAAAATTCAACCAAACCACTGTGACTCCGGATGTAAGATGCTGTTTAAAGATACAGTATACCCGTATATATTTCACAATTAATGCAGCAGTGGATGGAGACTTTTGCTGATTTATTTAATCTTCATTACAATATCTGAAATATTTCTATTCCCTATAATGTTGTGTGAGAGAGACACTTTTAGACACACCTGCCATACAAATATTGGGCTTATCTGTGACTGGAAAACAAATGTAAATATGTGAGTTATGACTATAATGTGAGATATTAAGCATGGATTAAGCGTCAAAGAAGTTTACAAAATATCAGAAGCTGTAATGTAAATAGTGTGCCGTCTTTAAAATGAGTGATGTTGAAGCCAACTGCTACGACAGTTTGCCCTCTGCTGGTGGATGGTGGCCACAACAGGATCCATGAACTTATCTTGTTGTTTCATAATACCCGACTGTGATTTCATACCTTTAGTCGCTGACTTGTTTTAACAGTGTCAGCAATAATTTTGTCAGATTTACATCTCCTACTATAACTTATATCGTCAACTATCTCAAACATCTGATCAGGGACATAGAATAGCATAGTCATTTACATTTTTACAAGTTTTTTATATTAGTTTACATATTATTATGAGTGCGGGCAGCAATTACATGCTGCTTAACACACCCAAATTCTTTAAAATTCTCAGTTCAACACAAACTTTAAATATGCCAGGTGACTGAACAGTAAATACTATAAATTAAAGAAGGCATTTCTTACTGGAATGAATCTATTCTATATAGGTCTATTTTCAATACAACAGAAACATGATACACATGCGTTGGCCTGTATCTTTATTTTAAAGAATGTATTTAATTGAAGAGCATTAGAGTAGTATAATAAGGTTATATATTTGAATTTTGGTTCAATACTACTGAAGACTACTGATGGAGCCTTTTTGTGAGATGGGAATGCGATTATGTATTTATATATATTTGCACCTGATGATGCATTCAAACGATGTGGGAAAGATTGTTTTACATTTATATATGGATCAAGTGATTAATGTGAATCACTCATAGTGATGTACCCAGATAATTATTCCAGACTCTGTAGTTCTGCTCATCTTGACGGAGCTTTCAGTTAATTGTTTTGGCTTTCTTTAACTTTACTGTTCACTCTCAACTACTCATCGCATTGTTTTTTGGCTGCAGCAGGCCCCCCCCCCCAAAAAGTATTTAGCAGCTAAAGAATCACATATTTCTCTACGGTGTTGGTAGACCAAAACTAGAGCCAAAAGTGAGATAATTTTGCTACATTTGTCTGTTGGCAAGAACACAGCTCCTAATGAAAGATAATGTTGCTAAATGTCTGCTGGGTGTGTAAATGAACAACTGTTTGCTAATACGTTCACCACATCGACTAAAGGCGATGTTAGTGTTGTCACACCTTTGTTTTTGATGCCACCAAAGGGGTAAAAAAAAAAGAAGCAGTTATTGCAGATTTAATTATTTCCTTGCTAACAATAAATCCTTTTATTTGAATTTCAATTGGCGTTTGGTTTACCAACTGAAACTAAGCCTATACGTTTACCATCTTTCCCACATGACATGAATGCACCATCAGCATCAGGACTTGAACCAGTTCCTCCCGACCCAGAAAGCAAGCATTTATCACCCTAAGGAGAATTTATCCTCACGTGCCCCAGACTGCCATCTTTTCACCCGAGGTCTATATCTGCATCACGTGAGGTTGCTCGGCTCTGACCGTCCTCCCACACCAGACGAGCAACCTGCCGCCCAGGATTGACTTTGCCCTAACCAGGAATAGATTATAGGCCCACAGGCGAAGTGAGACATCTATCACAGACCCAGAGGGGATGCTTTCCCGTCGTCTGAGAGTCCGGATGATTTGGGGTTACATGTCTGCGGGGCTGTGTTGATGTTAGAGTGGTGCAGAGGCAATCATGACCGGAGGGAGCCGAAGCTGAAGGTGTGAGGTGGAGCTTCAGGAAGTCAGACATGTGCATCAGGTCAAATGAGGTTACGTCGTTTCCGTGCTGCATACAGTTATTTCGTAAATTAATATCAAAACTATGCTTTTTGTGGCAAAAATCACATATTTTCAAAGAGTCACATTGTAGTCACTCCGGTCTAGATATGGTATTGTAAGAGTGCTTGTATGGCATGTCCCTTTACCCCAACACTTACCCACCCATGAATGTGAGATTCAATTTAACTTCAAGATGTAGTGCTGGGGGAAAGAGCATGTCACTGCTGTAAGCTGTTTAACTGAAATAATTGCAGATTTATTTACTCTATAAAAGTGTGTAAATATATTGAATTGCATATTTATTTTCTTTTGTATTATTGCCCTCTTCAATTTGATCACTATAAAAGTTGAATGGCTACTGATTATATATATATATATATATAAAGGTTAAAATAAAAAAAGGTTAAAATCTCAACATAATACAGACTTGCTTACAGTTTAAGAACAATGTGCTGCAGATGAGCTTCATATTTCTTTGTGCTGTTTCTTCTTCTTTGAAATGTATAAATAAAACAAAAGCTGCTTTAAAAAAAACGGTGTGAGATTTTGTGACCTCACCCGGCCGCACACTGCCAGATTACAACTCGTGTTTCGCCATCGTCGCTCAAAATCCATCAGCTGTCAATGTTTTCTCTTGAACAAATTAAATCTATAAAGATCTCTACTCGTTTTCACCTCGAACGCAGCTTCTTGGGTCCGTCAAGAAGTAGTGTACATACATGCAAGGGTTTATAAAAAGGGAGAAAAACTACTCTCATGTTTGTGTGTCTTTTCATGAAAACATCTGTAAGGATTTAACTTTTGTGTACATATTTTTTTTTAATGATTACCCTCCTCTGTACTGTTATGATCCCCTCCCTTCCTGCCAATGTAAATGTTTTGTACAACTACATGGTTTGTATATGAGAAATGCATTGTACCTGCATTATTTAAACACCTTTACCGTGTAAAACACAAGAAACGCAAATGTCTTCTTTTGTTTTTTTGGGGTTATTTATAAAAAGAAAATAAATTAACTGTGATGGAATATGATTTGACCAAAGTCTCCAGTTTTGTGCATCTACATCCTGCCACTCGGCCCAGTCGGGGTCCACTTTGAGGATCGGTAAATTGGATTCTTGTCTCCACAGTCGGTCTCCAGCAACACTGTCCTGTATCTCACTGCAGTTGAGTCCTCTGGAAATCAGCCCTCGAGCTCACGTTGTATTCGGCTCTCGTGCTCTCCCTCATAACACTGCAAACAGTCCTGCAGTGAGATGAGTCACTGATGGTGTTAGGAAGCCACTTCTTTCTCTGGTCTGCTTGTGTTTTTCCATCCTGGAGGATATCGTCACGCACCTGCAAACACAAACACACATATTTAAACCATGAAACATTAATCCTCAACTCCGAAGTGTCCAAACTTTGGTGCACCAGATCTCTTAATTCCTTTGAGATCATTAGCGAAAAGTACAAGAACACACTTGCCTACTTGCGTTTCTTGTTGCCTTTGATTTTCTGGATCTCCATGGAGCTGAGCATCAGCATGCCGTTCTTGAAGCGGCCCACCTGACCCGTGGGGGCCGAGCCAGAACCAGAAGTAGAGGACACGTTCTTCTTCTTGGCCCTAGTGAAGAAGGCAGCACAGTCACACACAAGTTTCAACCACTCCGACGCGACAAGACAACAAGTATCTGTCCATTTCGTTACACTAAACCAAAACACTAGTGCTGTGTTTTCAATCCATAAATTATGAATATTTTTTTAATGAAGGATGAATATTGAGCTTGCGAAAACTACTCAGATAATTACTGCATGTACGATATCTCAATAGAAAACAGATTAAAAAACACTCGTACAAAGACGATGTTTGCTGATGTTTGGTCTTGAAATGTTGGTTTCAATACTCTTTACACCACCCTACTGCCATGTGATATCTACGTATCAAACGCTAGTGCAAAATGTTTACAGATATAGTCAGAGGAGCTGCCTTCACCCACCTTTGATTATTCGGCTTCTTCTTCTTTTTCTTCAGGTCCTACAAAGTGACGACACGGGGTATAATAAGAACAGGTGGAGGTTTCTTCTTTATTACCACTGTTGTGTTTATTTGAACACATTTAAAATGTGTTTAGGATGTAATGGAAACACATCTCTATTTTAAATAATAAAATACATCTGCATATAATACAAGTAAAGCCGGAGCAGTTAGTGTTAAACCTGAGGCCGACCGACTGAAGGGGCGGGTCTTACCGTCTGAACCTCCTCCTTTGCCTTCTGCTTCTTGTCTTGGATCCGCTGCTGCAGCATCTTGTAGTTGACGTAGTCCTTCTTGGGAGCCTGATTAGAAACAAAATGATTTACTCGTAAACTGGTCACTTTGCGACTAAATAGGTACAGGACTTGAGAAAAACTGTTTTCCTTACTCGGGCTCCCAGCATGATCGCTCTGTCTTGTTCAAAAACCCGCTGCTGCTCCTTCTTATAGCCCGTGATTCCAAACCGATGGACCTCAAGACGAGACTGATGCCAACAAATATAGTGAAAGTGAGTTAGGTGACAATTTCCACATAACAAAGCAGCTCCAAAATTAAGCCATGATAAGAAACAAATCTCTTTATAAAAACAACAACAACAACAACAACAACACATCACCTTTTCCAGGTTGAGCACTTCTAGCTGGTCGCTCTCGTTCTCCTCCGCCATCTTCTGAAGGGCCTTGGAGTGAGGACGACACATAAAAGACAAGAGGAAAGTGAAGCGAATGGATGGTGACAAGAAGTACATTAACAGAGAATATGTTGACTGGAGGTTAGGTTTCAAAATGTCAGCGATGGAACGGGTTCTGCAATTTGCACAAATAGACTACTTGATGTCAAATCAAGTGCTAGTGAGCAAATGGCCACATTTTTCATTAACTCTGTAGCTTCATGTCGCAGAGGAAGAGGATGTTGTCACCTCTCTTGCAAAGGAAAATTCACTTCCTTTCCTCCACCATCTATTTGGCTACGGTTCAATCCTCTGAAGCAATATATTTAGTGCCATAACGAAACTTCCCTTTCTGATGTACATCAATTCTGCATCACCAGTTCTGACCAGCAACACACAGTATAAAATGCAGTGCAAACGACTGATCATTTTCTCAGTACAGATGATGGCAAAATGCTAAAGTTTGGATAATTTCAATGCAATATTTTTTTTAAATAGAATGTATTAAAACAGTTGATCTCTGCTCTTTTCTTATTAATCATAGTACCATTTTCCAGGCAAAAAAAGTTAAACGTTCGTTAGTTCCAGCTTTTCAAATGTTAGGATTTAATTGATTTTTGTGTTGTGTATGATAGAAAACTGAATATATTTGGGGTTTGAACATTTGGTTGAAAAAAACAATGTAATGGTTCTTCAATTATATTATGGATGCACATTTTCCAATATGCTTCTCTTCGATCTTTAGCACTGACGGGGCAAGACAATGCACAGTTGATTAATGCACCTTCCTTTAGTATAAAGGAAGTCCATGGTGAGCTAAAGTAGTAGACTTACGGGTATTTTGTCGGGCGCTGTAGTCTGCTTGGTTTTCCGGTTCTTTCTGGGGTCCTGATAGGTTACAACCTTCACATCGCTTACCCGCTTGATGGTTGGACCTGAGCAGGACGTGACTCATTTAAATACATATTGTCCATATATTTGGTCATTGACAGCTGTGCATATGTAGAGATGCTGAATCAAAAATTGATACATAGGCTTAAGTGCTACGAGTAGCATTTTCAAACATTAATATGACAAATTATCTGGATGCCTCTGGCTTGATTCCTGAAAACAAGATGAGTCAATGGAGGGTAGATCCATCACATGCGTGTGGGGCTGTTCCTCAGCTTGTTGCTATGCTGCCCACCTGTTTGCTCCGTCGGTGGTTGTTGTTGTTGTTGTTGCTGCTGTTCAGAGCCAACATTATTCACATTGTTGTCTTCAGAGTCCCTGCAGATATCTTTGACTGCAGGTAACTCCTCTTCTTCTGCTTCCTCCTCATATATTTTTCTTTTCTTCTTCTTCTGAGACTTGAGCTTCGTTTTGGATGCTGGTCCATCATCTGAAACATCGGTCAACAACAAGAACATGAAATGAAAGTCTCCCTCAAGTCCCTGCAACTTTTTGGGAAACACGATCAATTAAGCACACAAGACAATAGCTGAATATTAAGTCAGCATGCGTCTCTGTTAATTACACATTAATACAATGTAGGCAATACAACATGATAACTCTGCCGCACATTCTACCTTTACAAAGTTAATAATGTCATAATGGTGTTATAAACAATCACCTTTTACTGGATTGAACGTGTTTGTGCTGTGATCGGAGACGAGCCATGCACGGGACAAACGGGGATCTTTGATTAACGTCAGTTCAATATTGTTAGCCGAATTACGAACGTGACACAACGAATACATTATTCTAGTTTTAAACCGTAATATAGAGTTAGGGGACCCACGGCCAACCAAGTAAGATAGGAGTTAACCAACAACACACAGCCTTTCGAGGCATGCTAGTAAACCTAGCATATCTAGCTAACAGCACTTACCAAACTCGTAAAGTGTATCCAAAACGTTCTCAAGAAACAAACAATCTTCGTCTTCTTTTCCGTTCATTTTAAGCTAATGGTAGAAACAGGAAAACAGGAAAACAAAACCTATTACTTCTCGGGACTCAACGATATCCGCCGTTTGACAACATACAACGTAACGCTAAAGCACGTGTGACGATAGGTGATCCTTTCCGGCCACCGTAGTTCCGGAAATGCCACTGAAACGCCAGTTAATACGCCCATGTGAAGTTCTCCTGTTAACAACTAACCTAAACGTGTTTTATATATTAAGAGGGGGGAACTGCACAAACACCCCTGGACGTATGAGTTCACGGGTCGCAGCGTATATGAGTTTGTAAATAGTGACAAAGAATGGCATCCGGCGATGTTTATTCGGTACGTATGCTTCGCTTCACTTCGCCGCTGGCTGAGCTCACTCGGCTAGCTGTCCGCGGTGGCTCAGCGCTGTCTGCTTGACGTTAGACACGCAAACGGATCAAATCCGAATTAATGCACGTATGTAACGAAACGGCATCGACACGAACAGTGAAGGGGTCTTTCATTTGGCAATTTTGTTGTGTGGCATTTTGTCACCGATACAATCACTATTAAGTAATCACACTTTGCATTTCTTTAATGTGTATCCTGCAGGATGTTTTCTTTGCATAGAACATAGAAGCGTATGATGTGTTTATTTTTGGTTCGTCACATTTTAATTGTGTCCAATAGTAAACTTATTCCCTGCAGATGCAACAGTGTTTCCAAACAATAGCTTCTCCATGTATTACTGCCAACTCTGAAACATTTCAGAGGGAAATATTGCACTTTTCGTGTTTTTACTTCACCATAGTTAATTAAACTCCCAATATGTGTATTATATGTTACAAATGAGGTATTGTTATGGATTAAACTGATCAAATGCAGTTGCAGTTACCTCCACCTACAAGTACAGCAACAACATTGTAATGCTTTTATGTCTTTACTGCTCAGTACTGTGAATTTGTCAACAATATGTTACAATATTTTAGGGTTTCAGTAATGCACAACTAAGTAATATGGGTCTATGTCTTGATTCTATTATGTTTTGCTTTTAATAGCAAAGAGACCCTATGCTGAAGAAGAGGGATGACTTTGAGGACATTTTGGAGGAGAGGAGGAACTCCAGTGACGTGAGATACGCCCTCAGGTGCTACACTCCGGTTCTCTACAAAGGCGTGGCGGCCTGTACACCCAGCATGCTGAAGAGCATGGTGCTCCAGTCGGATACACTGCACTATGTCATCAGCCAGGTGAGAGTGAGGTGGTCTGACGGCAGGTTGACGTTCTGGTTATGCCTGATGGACGTGGTCTCAAGATTACACTCAAACGTTATTAAGAGAAGTGCATCTTTTTCTTTAGTTTCTAGTCTTTATTGTCTGATTTAGTGACCTGGCGGCTTCATCGTAAGGATTTCTGCATGGACTCATACGGTAGACAAGAATTAATTAACTTTGTTCTTCTCTTTATATAGATACATTTATTTATTCATCAGCTTGCAGCGAAAACATTTCATACAGCTGTATTACTAGTAGGTTTAAATATTAAACCGTATTTCAAGTTAGTACAGACATATACATTTTCATATCTAATTAACAGAAAGTAGATTCCTAGTTTATAACACAAATGGTTCATAACTGTAAGATACAGAAGTATAATTTTTTTTAAGGCTGCAGATACATAGCAAATACCAGGTTATTCATTTTGCAATTACTGTTCACCTTTCTAGCATAACAAATATATATGATGTTTATATATTGTATTTAATCCATATATTTCCACTTTTGCACTCACATTTTTCACTTTATATTTAATGAGCATTGTTTGAGGGAGCCTGAGATCGAACATGTGCATCGCCAACGACTGTTTCTCTGTAAATGCATATGACCATGAAACTCTCAAACTACAAAGTTGTAGAAAACCAGTACCATGCTTTGGTCTTCAGATCTCAAATACATTTATAATTGTATGTATTAGGCTTAAAATGTAATTATTGTTTCAATTGACCCTTTTTATTTTGAATGGTCCAGGTTTCCAAAGAGTCGGGCAGGGAGACTGATGCCGTCCAGGAGGAGGCGTCCGCCATCTTGGATGAGATGGCTCACTGTCTGCAGCTCAACACTGTTCGCTTCTTTGCCTTCACACTCACCAAGGCCTTCAAATCCTTGTTCAGGAGCATCTGTGTGAACGAAGAGGGCATCCGGAGGGTGAGACATTGGACCCGAAGAACAAGAGTGAGAGTGAAACGGTTGACGCAGACAAATGCACGCCTCATCTCCTCTTTGCTTTGTCCTCAGCTCCAGCAGGCCATTCACGAGCACCCGGTGGTCCTGTTGCCCAGCCACCGCAGTTACATGGACTTCCTGCTGATGTCATACCTCCTGTACACCTACGACCTGACTCTGCCTGTCATTGCTGCCGGCATGGGTAAGTACGGAAGAGACCGACATCCACTGAGTTACAAGCACATAATGTTGACTCTGTTTTAGAAAGGTGTTGGTTCTATATTATAGCATGTTTTTGAATCTGTACATACGACAATTGGTTTGAACTGAAGCATATTTAGTATTATATTTAGTTTAAATGAGTCAAATTACGGCCAGAATAACGGTAACACTCCTTAATATGATACAGGTCAACACCGTCATGAGTTGCACATACCCCAACAGTTGGTTTGTCCCTGCAGACTTCATGGGGATGAAATTTATTGGGGAGATGCTCCGGATGTCTGGAGCGTTCTTCATCCGGAGGTCATTTGGTGGGGACAAGATGTACTGGGCTGTCTTCTCGGAGTACGTCAAGACCATGCTGAAGGTGTGGAGAACTTTCTTTCCTCATACATCTTTTTTTCCCAGTTAAGAAGTGACCTTTTCTTGTACTAAGGTGGTGGAGTCGTGGCATTTTTGTGTGAGGCCATTTCTATGGTATTATAAAAGCTTTTTTCTTCAGTTAGTTCACAATGACAGCAACAGTTTATTGTACTGATTATTTTATGATTTGGGTTTTATTTTTAGACTGGATTTGCACCAGTTGAATTTTTTCTAGAGGGCACCAGAAGCCGGACGTCCAAGTCTTTGACTCCAAAGTTGGGTAAGGTACAAGCAAAAGCAACTGTGAACTCTCCGAGCTTTAAATGGGAAAAATGAAACGCTAAATCCACAAGTTATCTGTCGGACATCTGCAGTTGGATGAACATATATGTGACAAAAAAGTGAAAATGTTGTAAAATAAGTCATCATTATTTATTAGCAAATATCCAAGATAATTATACATACATGGTTCTGCAAATTTCCAATTTTCTGCGATGCAACTGACGAGACACATTTTATTCCATAAAGCTTTTCCTGCCACCCTCATCTCTCTGTCCTCTCCCAGGTCTGTTGAATATAGCCATGGATCCGTTCCTTAAAGGCGAGGTGTTTGACGTGAGCGTGGTCCCAGTCAGCATCAGCTATGAGAGGATCTTGGAGGAGACTCTTTATGCCAGAGAGCTGTTGGGTATTCCCAAACCCAAGGAGTCCACTTCAGTGAGTCATTTAAACGTCTGTGGCCGGTTTCACAAAACACTTCAAGTCAGAGTTAATGTTTCCTCAAAATACAATACGTTGCACAAAACACCCTTAAGTCTTTTCTTCATGGTTTCCTTAAAATGTTCTCTTAAGTATTTACGGTCTTATTCTAAAGGAATCCCTGAGAGCTAGTGTTAGAAAAATGTACTCGACACCTGGTGGTAAAATCATTGATCAGGACATTTATTCGTCGCAAGGAAGGAGCACAGAAGAATTGCACAACATGATATGTGAATTGCGTATCCTGGGCTGCTCTCTGAACGAGCAAAGAGTTACCTCTTAAATACATGAATGATACAATCACAGAAGCTCTCATGACGTCTTTAGATTACCTTGCATCGGCATGGCCATATAATACCAAGGAACCGTATGTTCCCAAAACAGAGACATGTAGGCATCCCCAGTCTCATGACTATCAGAAGGTCACTTGAAAAGCATATGTATGTTTTAACAGGAAAGTAGGTCAAATGAGAAGCCACAAGCCTTTACACAGTATATGATTAATAAACAGAACATATGATTATTAATATAACTGTGAAACAGGAATTGATTAATAGTTAATATGTTTTTTCTTCCAACAGCTAGTTAAACAGTTGCACAAAAGGTCTCAGCACCCAAAGTAAGGAAACATGCGCAATGGATAGGCTTAATGATGATTGAGTGATTTCACATTATATTTGACCGTAACAGTGACAGTATAACATTGTAGAGTTATCTGTGTATGCAATGGTAACAGCCAATCACAACACTAATCAGGTAAAATGGAACATACTTTCTGCAGCTGTGCACTTTAAGCTCCTTTGCTATTAGTGATCTATCCACAGTTATATGCTACAGGATCTTTCCAGTCAGTAAAAGGTGAGGTATTTCATGTCCAACGGTGTGCCGCTTCATTCATCAATTTTCAAATGCCCATTGGTGATGAAGTTTGGGGATGAGACACGGCACCTCTTTAAAGTTGCCGGATTATCAAAGATGTGCAGGGTGATAGACGGGACCCACTTCATGTTTAAGCGCCCTTAACAATTTGGATATCAATTTGTTCACTGAAAAAAAACTATAATAATTTCAGTCACTGTCCAGTTAGTCTGCAATCATGAAAGTAAAGTTACCAATGCTTTCTTTGATTGTATACCTCCAGATGTATAACATATTTACTCTTCTAAAGAATTTGGTGTTCTCGTCTTCTTGGCCAACTTTGTGAAACGATAGCCGGCTCAGACAAAACACGTGTGACCAATTGCCCTGCTGTGAAAGTTAGTTTCCCTTAACTATGGAATTATTTAAAGGGATTCTGTGCAACTCTCCTGAAAAGAAAATATGCCTCATACTTGAGAAGAAAACTTGAAGTGTTTTGTGCAATCAGGAAATGGAAACACAGTTGCTATTTATTGTTATGCAAAACCCTTATACGTAATATTTTGCAGCCTGCACACATGTGCTGCGATGTGGCTCTCTGCTCATCGCTAGTTCTTGTTATTCATTTCTTCTGTAGGGTCTGTTCAAAGCCAGAAAGATCCTCAGTGAAGACTACGGCAGTATCCATGTGTACTTTGGTCAACCTGTGTCTGTTAGGAGTTTAGCCGAGGGCAAAGTGAACCGCTGCCAGTTCAACCTCGTACCAAGGTATGATATCTCAACAATACATGTTGTGTGTAGTCTAAAGAACAGTAGGACGTCGTATGTTTGCATTTCCCCTGTGTATTGTGCGGAGTTAATATTCATGCAAAATCTCCAATAAACGCCTCAGGTCTGCTCTTCATTCTAGTTCGGATGTATATTGTAACAATGGGTCAGCTATCAGAACTTTCACAGCTATTAGAGCTTTACTTTTTTCATGCTACTAAAAACATGAATTAACTGTAATATTTCCATTCAAGACACATCCCGGGGAAGCCCGACGAGGACATCCACAGCTTTGTGAATGACTCGGCCTACAAGCTGGTGCGGGCCCAGGAGGAGAACATGGTCCTGAAGCCGTGGGTCCTTCTGGCCTCCCTGCTGCTCCAGAACCAGGCGGCCGGGCAGAAACGGGGGGTCGCGCTGGGCAAGCTGACGGCACAGGCCGTGTGGCTCAGGGACCTTTCCCGGCAGTACGGAGCCTTCCTTCACTGGCCCGGTACTTAACGTGCCCGCTACTTAAAGGTTCACAGTCGTACTGCTGGCTCTCTGTGTGCTCAAGTGGGTACTTTCTCTCTCCTTTAGACCAAATTACTCCATCAGAAGTAGTGTCCTCCAGTCTTTCCCTGCATCAAGGTCTAGTGAGGATCAGTGAGGGAAAAGTCCAGCTGGCAGTGGAACAAGGTCTGTGTTTGTTTGTTTGTGTTTCTTGCCGTCTATTTCTGTTTTTCATGTAACATCAGGGTAACTCAACAAAATGAGGTTGCAGAGTACATTTAAGGCATTTAGCTGTCACTTAATAATACACATCATAACAATAATAATACAACTCACAATAAAACTCTCTTTGTCTAGCACCTTTCATACAAGACATGCATCAGAAAGAGCTTTGGAATAAGCAAAAAATAGACCAAGAAAATAAGATAAAAAAAATAAAGCACACAAAATGTGAACATACGATGAAGAAAGAAAATACAAAATAATCCCCAGTGAAGTGAAACAATTGAGGATACAGAGTTAAACACTGACCTTTTAACCTTGTAATTTAGCTTTCATAATCACTATATAATAAAAGGTTTACAACAGACTATGATGTATTTTTAAGCCGATATAAGGAAAATTCTAAGTTTATAACAATGTGCCCTATTAGTCAACAAGTATATTATTACAACTGTGTATTACTATGTTGTTAAATGTTTATATACTGCTCATTAATACTAAATAGCTTAAAAAGAAGTGTTACCAATGCATGAAATGATAAAAAGAACAGTTGTGGCATTTCCTGACACTGAACTTTACACTGAAGAAGGAGGACAACCAGTGGGACCAGGGGATCCTCCCAGCGCCGCCACTCCGGAAGAGAAGCTCTTGAGCCGGGCGGTCATCGTCCTCTCCTGCGCTTCCTACAGGAACCAGGCGCTGCACGTCTTCCTCCGGCCGGCGCTGCTGGCCTCAGCCATCCACGCTACTTCCTCCAACCAGAAACGTAAGACTGAGAGAGAGAGACACACACACACACACACACACACACACACACACACACACACACACACACACACACACACACACACACACACACACACACTCTGTTTGCCTGCTTAGTAATGCTTTAAACTACACATTTAATTATTTAATCTTATTGTTCTAGTTTCACACTAGAATTTCCACAACATGAAGTTGATTTTTGTCCCTTTTTTTTTTTTTAAGGCCTTTTTTCTTTTCGTACATTAACAATGAAAAGCCACCTATCATACATATCATATTGGCTGGTATTGGCTGCGTGCTCATCATGATGTGTTTTGCAGAGGAGGTCTTCAACAGTTTCAGCTTCCTAAGAAACATGTTTTCCAATGAGTTCATCCTCTGTCCTGGAGCTACAGTGCAGGTAAGAAGCCCCATTCAGATACTGCTGTGCTTGAAATGAATGTATAGAAGTGAATGGCTCTGTTGTAAATATTTGACTGTATGGATGGCCACAGCTTTCATACGTCGCTCTGTGCTCTGAAGGACTTTGAGGAGGCCAGCTACCTGCTGGTGAAGACCGGAGCTCTGCAGGTTACCCAGCAGGAGGTTGTGGTGACTGAAGGAGGACACAGAGCACTGGCCTTCCTCATCAGTATGCTGGAGCCCTTCTTGCAAGGATACCAGGTGAGGGAGACACGAGGCGGTTGGTAGTGTGGTTTTGTATACAGAAGGGTAGTTGTGTGCACAGTAATCAGTTCAAGAAAAAGAAGAGTGTGTCTGCACGTTGACTCAAAGCCTCTTTTTACTTTCAGAATGTTTCTGAACTATTTGATTTTGTTTTTACAGCCCAGTTGCTGTTTCTAATTTGCATTATATATAGATTATGTTTTATTAAGTTGATACTATATCTTTGACTCGTATGTAAACTTTAAAACAACTTAACCGTGTAATAACAGGGTTTTTTCAGACTGCATGTGTACTCAGCACACCGCTTATTTCCCAAGTATCCTTTTCCGACCGCTTGATATATTTATATCCTTACATGGACTTCATTTCACGTAGCATTTAATATTTCATTTTGCAGATGCATGTATAAACAGTACGTACGTACACAAGTTAAAATATATGCAAACATCCTGCTTGTTTTCATTAACGACCAGAGATGTTGAAGAAAGTTTGTGTGTGTGTGTGTGTTACAGGTGGTGTGCCGGTTTCTGTGTGAAGAGGCCACTGAGACTCTGACAGAAAAACAGTTTATTCCTGCCGTCCGGAAATTCATCATCAAACATCTTCTAGCAGGTTTTTTCTCCTTAAAAGCCATTTTTCTTTTTTTTGTTTGGTTTTGGCCCGCTACAAAATGTACAAATGGCATGTTGTAAATGTGTGTGTTCTCCAGGTGGACTCAGGTATGCTGAAGTGTTGTCATCTGACCTTCAGAAAAACTCTCTGGCTGCTTTTCTAAGACTTGGAGCTGTGCAGAAAGTCAATGGGTATGTTGGTTTTGATCACCCTTGAGTGCCTGTTCGTCTTCCAAGCCGAGCTACAAATACAAAACTTTAATGACGGGTATACAGCATATCAGTGAGGGAAGACCATCCTCTGGAAACTACCTGAATTTAATATCACACACGGTGTGATACCTTTTAAGCCGAGTTAATGGTTTTATGTGTAAGACCATAATGGTCATTATATTCAATATATCATATTAACATAGTTTATTATGGTAACATAAAGGTTTAAAGTTTGAGGTGATTTGTTCAGGTAATTTCAGCTTTTAATGTGTAATTGAGCTGTAAATAATATTTCATTCACTTGTGTCAAGTCAATTTATTTAGGGAAAAATCACAAATTTTACTCAAAGGGCTTTACAATCTGAACATCACCCTTGAAAAAGATTTTTTTTTTTTATTGAATTTATTGTCATCATGCAATGACAGCGTTGGACAACACATTTCTGTTGTAGCTCTGATTGCTACACAAGCAAAATAAATGTCACTTCTTATAGCATCCAGCCATGAAGATAGTTTGGGGTTTATTTACTCTGAATAGTCAACAAAAATGACTGGGAAGCACTTTCCCTGGAACTACTCAAACTTGATTTTGCACTGAATAATAACCACTCAATGTGTTTACTCCAGTGCGGATCAGGTGACGTTGAAGGTCAACAAGGTGATGGTGAACTCATTGGAAGACACTCTAGGTAAGAAGCGAGCTGTCCGTTATGCACCCAGAGGGAATCAATCATGCTTTCCTTAAAAGCAAATCTCAAATGTGTCTCTTTGTCTAGGAGGAAAACTGCCCACTGAGAAAGCTGTCGCCGCTCGCCTCTAATTCACTGACCTCGTTAGCCAAAAAGAGGATTGAGGAGTGTGGATAATTTTTTACCTGCATCCAGCAGCTCTTTTCTCAGCGTGGCCGGCCAGGTTCAACCAGACTGAATAATTTCCATCTGGTGACAGCTTAATTTATTTTCTTTAATTTCACTATCTTCACCTCTCTTTTCAATATGCCCCTTTTCTCTCGCTCCGATCTTTTAATTAACAAAAAGCTTTTATACATGTTCATTAAGCCAGATGATGACTAAGGCCTGCAGAGGTCTATCAGCAAGCTCTTTGCATCATTTAAAAAAAACGGTGAGACTTTTGCTGTGAGCCGCCTCGTGAAAGCTTCTGAATGTGCCCACTCCACTCAGGATGGTGGCCGTTCCCCAGTGCATTTGATGAGTATCCTCTAACACTCGGCGTGGCTTTTCTTTGTGTTATTCTGTTTCATATCTGTCTGATTATTAGCTGTTGGACTTATCTCTCTTATTTTGAGCACTTTAATGATTTGATTCATGCCATGTGGTGTGGAACTGTATCTTAACACTCCTTTGACAACCTGCTTTTCTTCTTTTGTGGAACAAAAGTTGCTTCAAATTGGTGGATTTTAAGATTTGGTTGATTACATGATTTAGCGTTTGGTTACACCTTTTCTTTTGCACCGTTTGAATATATTTGAGTTGAACTTACCACAGAGCCAATGTCTACTTCAAGAATGGCTTGTTTGAGGTGTCGTTGTTGGATTTAAAGCCACCCTCAGGCCTTCGGCCAACACAAAGAGCTTCATTCATCTTTGTTTACACAGTGGAGCGCATCGCTCCAAGCGTAATACCAGTGTTGCATAGTTGCCAAACTCCATATACAATTGCAGTTACCGTAGTTATTTCCCAAGCACTACCAGCTACACCAAAATAACAAGTTTGACGTTTTTGTTCACTGTTGCAGATCATTTATATATTTCTCAAGTCTAGAATAGTTACTGCTAAATGTGCTAAATTAAGTCAGGAAATGTCTTTTTTTTTTTTTTCTTTTAAAACAACTACCGTACAAAGTAGCTCCGCAGCTAACGGACGTTTGTAGAGCAACAACCTGCCTGTCAGATCGTGTCATTTCAAAGTGTGTTTTTTCAGTCACGGCTTTTATATTGTGTAATGTCTAAATATTTGACTCCTTTGAGTTTGTGTGTGTGTTTGTGTGTATGTGTTGGGTGAGGCCTTTTACTACAAACTGTACAGGGTGATAAAAGCATGTTAATAAAGTGTTTTGAAATGCAACATTTCAGACCAGATTGCGTCTCTTCTGTCAATTATCTGGGGTCAAATTGCTCAGATTGATTTAAAATTCACATCATTCTATTACATGTGTTTGTTTGATAGTCAAACCTCTTGTGACAAACAGCTCAGAGAAACAGTTTGATCCTAATCGATTAAAACATGATGTGATCATATTCAATAATGCTGATGTGTTTACTCAAATGAAAAGAGAACATCTGAGTTTCATAAAATATGAGCAATAATTTTCACCTGGTGAAGGATTTGGTATCGAGTGTAGAAGCCACTGTTTGCATTTATCTGTTTGCCAATTGTTTCCAAACTGAAGCCACTGAGAAGAAGTATTCAGATCCTTTACCTTTTTTTAAGTATGAATATCACACTGTGAAAATACTCCACTGCAAGTGAAAGTCCAGAGTTCTAAACCCTTATCTAAAACTCTAACCTTTTTCGTGGTGTTCAGGTCTGTGGGACCCATTTTCCTTTTTTTTAATCAAAAGCAAAATTATACGATTCAGTATTTTTTCTGACTCATTGGCCGTGGCTCATTTTCTGTAAAGAACATAAATCAGACAGGGAAATGTTTTGGCTTAATCTGCCCCAAAATCTCAGGTTTTCAGTGTTCTATGCACTGACCTCAAGGTTCTATGCTTTGCTGTTAGGGTTCTATGCTCTGACCTCAGGGTTCTATGCTCTGACCTCAAGGTTCTATGCTCTGACCTCAGGGTTCTATGCTCTGACCTCAAGGTTCTATGCACTGACCTCAAGGTTCTATGTTTTGCTGTTAGGGTTCTATGCTCTGACCTCAAGGTTCTATGCTCTAACCTCAGCTAGTTCCAGAATGAAGACCATCCTGTCAGCAGCTAGCAAGGGAAGAAATATGGATGTCAAATTGTGAAATTGAATGTTCTTCTTGAATAAAGGCCTGTGATGCCACCTCCTCATATGCTTGGAACGTACCACTCAGAAACATCAAGGAATGAGAGTTGTGCTGGGCTAGACTCAAGGACTCAGTGGACACAGCATCACATGCAACAATCTTTTTACCACACAAAAGCTGGAACAGGAGCTCCTGAAGAGGAAGCTGACCAAGGTGGGAACAATACGGAAAACAATCTGAGCTCCACCTCAACTGCTGACTACACAGAACAGGCCGGTCACTCATACATGTGATCTAACAAAGGTAAAGGGAAAATATAAACCATATATATGCTGTTTGTATTGCTTGTAATTGGGATGAATTAATCATCTGTATTTTAATATAAAATTGTGTGATTGTGTTTATTAAAACCCCCAAAATGCAGCGGGTCCACCCGCTTATAAAAGAATATGAACACCACACAAGTATTTAAGTATTTTCAGTCAAATTCACTGAAATTTATGCAAATCGAAAGTACAAATTTGCACTAAAATGTTCCCTGTGTATTACTATTATATATGATGTTAATAATAATAACAATGTTATGTTGTGTTGCATTCATGTTGCATTTTAGGGCTGTAAATGTTTAAGCTTGAGTTCATTTGACCTCAATCCTTTACATTATATGATTAGCTTAATTCACAGAAAGCATTTTATTCTGTCAGGGCATCTTATGTTTGTGTGAGAACCACACCTCTCTTAAAAAGTCAAAAACAGCTGCTGTCTGCTTCTTGGCAATGCATTTTTCCAGCTGATCCAATGGGTTTTATTGTGTATTTAGCTAATTTTTTCAGCGTTAAAGAAACAAGTAATTATTTAGTTCATCACAAACATAAACAGATCAACACATCTGGATGTATATAGTTTTCACTGGACAGACGGGGGATGCAAAATGTAACCCTGAAAAGTAACTTAAGCTCCAAGACAAATGTAGTAGTATAAAAAGTACAACACTTGTCTCTGAGATAGTGAAGCATTAAGCAGGTACCTACAATGTGAATAAGTACAGCAGTAAATGTATTTAGTTATATTCCACATCTGCAAACAAATGATGATGTAGCATCATGGAAGACCTTATTGAGCATCTTTCACTAAATAGCACAAGTTGGTGAGAAACCCTCCATACAACCTCTAGGTGTCAGACTTGCCTCTCTTTAAGCTCTTTCTTCATGGCAGGTTCACACACACACACACACACACACACACACACACACACACACACACACACACACACACACACACACACACACACACACACACACACACACAGCAGCATTTTTCATTTGTTTTTGTGGCTCTGCTGCTGAGTAAGAGACTGCTGCCAGCAAATCCACCACTTTCCATCCTTATTGCCCTTTCTCTCACACTCACTCAGTATCTGACAAATTATCGGTTCATCTAAAGTTGCCGTACCAAATTGCTTATACACACACTCCAGTCCATCCATCCCTCCATTTATTTCCTCCTCCTGCTTTCTCTTTCACTCCATCCATATCCGTCTCCCCGGTGGTGGTGTATAATACTGTCAGCCACAGCCATATCAGCATTTTATCTGCTACATTATGACAAGCTGTATGGGACACACGCACACACACACACACACGCACACGCACACATACAGGAGGGCAACACCCTAATAAACTACTTTCTGACCCATGGTAGCCGCTGGGAAACGAAGGCAGCGGACAGAAGTGCATTGCATTTAGTTTTGTTCCTTTAAATCTTGTTGGTGTTATTGCTTTACTTTGTGTGTGTGTGTGTGTGTGTGTGTGTGTGTGTGTGTGTATAGGCGTGACTGAGTGCTCTGGTGTTGTGCCCGGAGGGGTTTGCGGAGGTCTATATGTTGGGAATTGATTGAAAGAGAAAGGGACCCTGGTGTATACTGTTTCAGCAGTTAACCTTAGGTAATGGTAGGTTGATGGATTCAGCTCATTTGCTGCTGCAGATCCTGTTTATCAGCGCTGGGCTGGAGGCTGAGGCATTTACATACAGGAGGGGGAGCCAGCACTCAAACCTCAAACATGGGGCCTGGCAGGGATCCCTGTGGAGATTCCAGGAGATCCCAGTTACTGCCACACATTTAAATGTTTTCTTTATTTCATCATCAAAACATCAGTATTCTTCCCTCAAACCACTCATCTCAATCTTTATTGACAAGTTAAGAGTTAACCTCAGGAATTAAACATCGTTCATAAATTACACAGGAATTGAATAGTGAGTTCCAGCAGTTTGAAGCGAGCTAAACTTTCCAGCCAAAGAAAAAGTGATTTACTCTGCTGAGCATTTGTTTAGTTGTCTTCAGGTGTACTGGCCACTGAGGTTCTCACTTTGATTAGTGCTTCAGTTCCCAGTGTAACTGCATCCTCTTTAATGGTGAGACATGCGGCACAGGGACAATTTGATGCCTTAAAATGTTCCATGAAATGACTATTATTCCTTTTAATGGATATTTAATGTGAAGAAAGCGGCAATGATCATCTACATATTGTTTTCATTGTACTGGTGAAGAGTCAGTAGGGATGAGACTTGACTGAGTATTTACATTTTCTGCTACTTTAAACACTAGAATTCAGATGGGAAATGTATTTTTTTTCTCCACTACAATTACCGAACAGGTGATATTCTTTTAAAGTATAATATTGATGAGGTGTTCAGAATAACATGTTCTGAACCTTTTGGGCTTGTGAACTCGAACTTGAAGAATCTGTGTCTAATTTGGCTTCATCAGATTTATCCTCAAACTCCTCCAATGGTTTCATTTAAATAAGTTTGAAGCACAAAGAGACTCAAAATTGTTAGATATTTTGCCAAAAAAGAGAAAGGGTTGTGGAAAATTCAAAAATATGTATAAGAGAATACTTTGTTTTTACTTCTTTCATCAACTTCAAATTTATCTCATGACCTTTTGAGGGGTTCTGACCCTTAGGTTGAGAACCACTGGACTAAACACAACTGTTGATAAACTAGCTCAACCATTAAAATGCTGCTGACACATTTATTCATCAGTGTTCGTTATCAAAAACAGATATTTGACCAATTTTACGCAGGATGAGTCAATTGTACTTTCTATAATTTAAGTGCTGATAATACGCCAGTACTTTTAATTGAGTATAATTGTATTTGCAGGACTTTTACAATTTTTACATTGTGGTATTTTGACTTGAGTAATGGATCTTAAAACATCTTTGATTAGAGTTTAAATTACATCTTTCATTAGGGAACAAATACAGTTTTTCCACACAGAAATACCGAGATTTCTATAAACGTTTTTGAACAGGTGGCTGTTTTATAGAATGACTGGAGAATTCAATTGTTTTTACAGCACACATTGAAGCCTTAACATTAATAAACAATCAAATGCATATGCCAACAACAAATGCATTTTTGTGGATATAAAATACAGTCTAGATAAGATCAGCTGATGAGACATTGAGGGCAAACTCACGTGATATAAGTGATATAATTAAAGTATTCTTGTTCACCAGTTATTGTTAATGTATTCCTCTTCTATTCCATAATACATCAAAGATAAGCTCTTCTAAGATCAGCGATTAGTGCTGACTGAAAACATTTGCATTTTTAACTATGTTTGCATAATACAGACATGCATGGATCTAATATTCTATGCTAATCTCTGCAATTAGCCGGAATTTGATTTCACGTGCTGAGCAACACATTTGCTTTAAACATCCCTCCGCGCGCACACACACACACACACACACACACACACACACACACACACACACACACACACACACAAAAACACAAAAACACAAAAACACACACACACACACACACACACACACACACACACACACACACACAAAAACACACACACACACACCAGATTGTATAACGCTGTGGGGACCAATAACTGGAAGCGTCTCGGTGTGGGATCCACCCTTTCTGAAGCCAATTAAAACAAAATGTTTTGAGTGTTAGTCAACTAAGCATTTCGTTGGTTGAGGACAATCCTGTTCTGCACTTCATAGTAAATAAAAACCACAAGTATGAAAAACGGACAATACTTACATGAAACTATCTTCTGCTGTGAGTAAAGAGGTGTTCTCTCTACTGAGACACTGAAAACCTGAGATTTGAGGCAGATTAAGGCAAAACATTTCCCTGTATAGAACTGCCATTGTATTTTCTGAGTTTACGAACAGACACACTCGAGTGGCTGATTCATGAAGTTTCATATGTTCAACTGTGGGAAATTGTCTAATTTACAAGGTCAACTGTTGTACAGTTTGTACCAGGAGAGTCTACACACACGGACAACCTCACAGTGGCAGATTACTGAAGTGCCATGTAAACACACACACACGCACACCCACCCACACCCACCTACACACACACAAATTATTCCTTTCAATCTCTGTGGGAGTCCACGGGCTGCCAGTTTTTGACAGCAAGATAAACAATAATTCTCTGATGGATGCTGCCATGAAGTGAAAGCTCAAGGAAGATTGAATCAAATCCAAGAGAATCTAATTGAACTGGCATGAGAGAAGTGGCATGCATGTGTGTGTGTGTGTGTGTGTGTGTGTGTGTGTGTGTGTGTGTGTGTGTATGTGTAAACACACACACACACACACACACATGTTTATTTTGGGGGAAATACTCTTATTCACTCTTCTGCCAAAGAAATAGATGTGAATATTGCTACCACTCTTATGTCTATATGCTAACGATAAAGCCAGGAGGCAATTATCTTAGCTTAGCATAAAGTGTGGATGCACAATGCAATGCAATAGATGCAATAGATGTCATGTGTAAGTCAAACAAAGAGTTACAACACATGTAATGCATATGACATAAATGATTCATATACTGAGTAGTAGGTGTGATGAAAATGGTACGACTACCAATAATAACAGCAGCAGTGGATATAGTAGAATAATGAGGATAATAAAAGCAGTAATGGTATCGGCAATAGTAATAGCAAGGCAACTATCCGGGGAAGAAGTAGAGTAGGAAATGTGTATTGATGGGACATGAATTCATAGAGAAGGAGAGAGAGAAGAGGAGAGAGGAGCTCAGTGTATCCTAAGATGTCCCCCAGCAGTCTAGGCCTTTAGCAGTATATCTAGGGACTGGACCAGAGCAAACCTGAGCCGGCCCTAACTATAAGCGTTAATAATGAGGAACGTCTTAAGTCTAATCTTAAACGTGGGGAGGGTGTCTGCCTCTTTGACTGAAAGTGGAAGCTGGTTCCACAGAAGAGGAGCTTGATAACTGAAGGCTCTGGCTGCCATCCTACTTTTAAGACTTGAGGAACCACAAGTAGCCCTGCAGTCAGTGAGCGCAGCTCTCTAGTGGGGAAAGCTGAGGATAGGTAAACTCCCCATTTTATCTTTCATAAAACTTGTGTGGAAATTCTAACATCATGTGTGCCGGAAAAAGTTATTAAAAAAATATTGTATAGTACACAGTAGAGTATTCCATAAAGAAGTCAGTGTTATCAAAAAGTGATAGTATACTGTTATAAAATATTTCATAAAAAAAATGAATTGTATAATAATACATAATAATATATCAATAGTATATAACAGTATAGTAAATAATGATAAGTCATGATTTTGGACACAGCCTTGGTCTTGTTATACGAATAAAGCGTCTCAGAATTAGTCGCAAAACAAAACATAAAACCACAAAATATAAATATAAAAGTAAAATAATCCTGAGTTTCTGAATGTGAGCTCACCACACATTCTCAGTAGCAATTTCCAATCGCATCAGAAGATCTTCCTGAGCAAATTGCATGTGGCCATAGAATTGTACATGTTACATTTTGTCTGAGCACTTTAGGAGCATCTCATATATGTTTGCTTAAATGTTTGGTTTGAAAGTTCTCGACCTTTGAAACTGCAGTTGACAAAATAAATGCTTTTTATCTGACAAGAGTTACATGTCTCACAGTTCTCCCATCTGGCTGCACCATTGAGTTTCTTTGCAGTTACACTTTACAGCACATGCACATTTCTCATTGCATCTTTGGCTGTAAAACACATGAACAAGATGGCAGTTATCAGAGCGGACACCTCCACCTGTTAACATATGCTGTCAGGGTATGCCACTGTCACAGACTGGATTTGCAACCAATTTGAATAGTTTCTTTCTTGGCCAACTACCAGCTTGTTTCACAACAGGAGGTTCAGATTCTGTCATGACTGCAGAGGAAATGGGATGCGAGACCAAATATTAGCCAATCAGCCAAGTTATTTGTACCAATTAAATCCATACAGCACATGTTCTTTGACAACTGGAGTGTGGTTTCCAGGTTCGATGCGTTGTGGTGAAGATGACGCTGTGTGAAGGGAAGTGTAGCAGGAGCTATTTAACTTTCTCAGTGACAGGCTAGCTGTTTCCTCTGCTTCCTGTCTTAATGCTAAGCTAGGCTAATTGCCTCCTCGCTAGCTCTCTCCTCATCTAACGTCTGGAAAGACAGCAAAAAACGTGTATTTCTTAAAATGTTAAACATTTTCTTTAAGGATTGAATGAAATGCATTATTTATGGGCTCAAAAAACAAACAGATGAGTGAAAAAGTGTTGTCTTTACAGTATATTTAATTAAACGAAAATATGATTTGTTTATTAAAACCACTTCCAGCACCGCCGATTATAAAAAATATTTTGGGAAAAGCTGACAAAATATTACATTTTGTTTTGTTTCTTGGTACCATATCAGAGTACAACATTATACCATTGAGGGAGTAAAACGATGAAGTGGCAGCTCATCAATAGCACCACATGCTCTCTCTGAGGGTTGCATGACTCTCGGTCACACCAGCTTTCATCTGGCTGCTGTCGGAATCCTGCAGTGATGATATTGCCAGAACCAGGGAGTTGAGAGATGACACGTTTGCTTTTGCTCCTGTGGACTTAATCAGGTGTTTTTCCATGAAAGTTATTAAATGGAGCTATCAAAGCTTTGCACGTGCACACAAAATGGGTACATGTACGAAAGGTGAAAAATGTCAACTTGTCGAATGTATAATGTCGTCTAAATAGGGTAATTTCTGTTTTGGCAAAAATCTGCTGAAATATCTGAAACGACTAGTATTATCATCAAATTTGGATAATACATTCATGATTCACAGAGGATGAATGTTCATGTGGTGATCACTTTTCATGTAGCTTTACTAGAAGGGGAACATTTTGGGTTGAAAGTGAAATCCTATAACCTCTTGCTCACAACACAATAAACCAACCTGATCTCACCTAATGTCGAATCAATAACAGCAATTTTTGAGTAATTTGATGTGCCATCACAACTATGGGTGGGAGTCTCTCGCCACCTCATGATTTGATTCGATTCCGATTCAGAGAGCTACGAAGCGATTTTAAAACCCAGGAGCCAACAGTCTGGTTGACATTTCTGAAGTTGCGTTAGTGACCTTTGCTTTGTGTTCTCCGCAATTATTCAACATTGTTTGGATACGTATTTTAAGCAGTTTAAACCATAATGTTTTTCCAAACTAAACAGTAACTGCTTAGTTGCATGAAATGACACGCAAAATGCTTAAAATGCGTTGTCACGCAGAATATCTTTAAAAGGGGCGTGATATGTTTACGCCTTATCATGGGATCACGTTGGCTAAATCCTTCTTATATCGGTGACCAAAGATTCAGGCTCTTACATTCGAATTGACTGCTAAAAATCAGATAGAAACATTCGACCCAATTATTTTTTCCTAGCAATTTGCTTTAGCGTCTCATGGATGATGTTTGACATAATTTGATGGCTAATGAATGTCTTACAATCAGGTGTGCCTATGGTCCATTTATTCTTTCTCTCTCTTCTCATCCATTATGATGCGCATGGCAGCAGGTCAGCAGGGCACACTGTTGTGAAAATAATCAGAAAATGAATCGGTACGACTGAGAACAAAAATGATGACTTAGCCTGTTTTTGCTTCATTGCCCTTGCGTGAAGTGAACAGGTAGTTTATTTGAAGCATACGGCTCACACCATGAAACATGACTCACACACACACACACACACACACAATGCCACATCCAGGCGCAGGCATGCGCACACCCTCACCTCAGCAGCAGTCTGTCTGAACAGATCTGCAGTAATGTGGAGGAGTGGGACAAAGTGGAGGAGAAAAAAGAAGTGGCCTGCATTGTGGTGGGGAGAGAGAGAGAGAGAGAGAGAGAGAGAGAGAGAGAGAGAGATAGAGAGAGAGAGAGCATGATAGACAAGAGATGTTGTTAATGCATTCCTGTGATGTGCGGCCGGAGAACACACAAGTGGCAGCACAGAGAAGGAAAGACAGTAGGAGAGAAAAGAAGCGATGCTAATACACAGAAAGGGTGAATGAGATAGAAAGCAATCAGGGAGAAAACGAAAGAGAAGGAGTGAGGGAGCGCACTGGGCAAGGCTGACACTCTGTCAGAGGCAGAGCTAGTTGTCAGACGGGCTAATGCTGCCTCGGTTCAAGTCCCTCTTAAAGACGTCAGATCACACAGGCAGATTGCCCGTGGAGGATTTGAGGCAGACGGCCGCCGGGGGAGCTGGGAAATTGCATTTGCTGCCTGCTACAAGATCCTGATAAGAGCAGATTTGTTCTAAGAACGCAATGACAGGGCAAGGTTATCACAAAGCTGCCTGCCTCCTTACTGCAAAGGAGAGGAGAGGAGAGGCCTCCTAACACTCCTCAGAGAAGACAAGGAGGAACTCACAAGATTACTGTGTAAACAAGATGATGCTTGTCCATAATATCTTCCAGCGGAACAGCAAAGTGTGCAACTGCCAGTGGTTGCAATGTATTTATTCATACAGAGGAGAAGCCGCGCGGGGGGAGAATCAGAGCTGTAGAAACTGTGGGGCGATTGCTGTTGCAATGAGGGACAAAACATAGCACAGCGGTGTCCCAACTGATTTCAACTGCTGAAGGTTTTATCAGGTTTTTTTTCTTCTTCTATTTGCAGTTGCTTGTGCACCCAACAGCTCACTG
The DNA here is from genome assembly GCF_910589615.1 of Taurulus bubalis. NCBI lineage: Eukaryota > Metazoa > Chordata > Actinopteri > Perciformes > Cottidae > Taurulus > Taurulus bubalis. The sequence continues at coordinate 32,575,587 of NC_136591.1, read as the reverse complement.
ATTAGAGATTTCTTCTGGGAAAAAAATCCAGGTAAAAATAAAGTGAAGAGGAAGTATTTTTCTGAAACTTTATCGTTTGTTTAAATATGCAAATTATGCTTTTAATTATGCTTTTGTGCATGTATTTCATGAAGAAAATAATATGAACATCGGATAAAGCCCGGTAACAAAACATATTGTTTCATTTTGAGAAAAAACACCACAAATTGAGGGAATTTGAGATGTTTTATTATATTTATTTATTGTGTCACTCCAGTCCAATAATCCATCCATATGTATAAAGGAACACTTCATCCCTCAGTTTATCACATACATTAAAATCATCATGATGACTAAAGCTGTGAGAGAAATGTGGTGGAGTGAAAGGTACAATATTTGCCTCTGAGATGTAATGGAGTAGAAGTTTAAAGTTACATAAAATGAAAATTTTATGTAAACGTTTACTTGAATACATTTACTGAGATTCCATCACTGCATGACTAAATCAGCGTGATGTCATGCATTAAGAATGATGTGGTTGTGTGTGAATACAGAGACGAGACAGAAAGACGTGCTGTCTGTCATTCTCAGAGAGAGCACTGGTCAAGAGACATGGGAGAAAGAGATAGAGCAGCGAAGCAAAAGTTCAAAGAGGAATGTGTTGAGGTGTGAGCTTTGAAGGCTTAAGGCTGTCAAAACCTTAATCTATCTGTCATGAGTTGCGTGGATGCTGGGCTTAAAGTTGCCGGGATGTTGGGCTGATGTCATTTGGACAGTCATTGCCCATCACAAGACATTTCCCGCTGACACTATTCCTCAACACACGACCTTCTCCGCAGCCGCCGATCATGTGTCAGTTTGTGTGTCGGGGGTTAAGGTGTAAATAGAAATGTGACAAAGTTAAACTGTCCTAAATCTAATTTATTATTAGACATTTTGACTCAACTATATTTTCTTTGCAGATTCAGATTATTAATACAAAATATAAAATCAACTAATACATTAGGATGTATCATAATACCCAGCAGTATATAAAGTATTTCAAATGATGCCATTTTGCATCATGACTACTACTTTTGGTACTAAAAGTATATTTTCACGCTTGTACTTATGTACTTCTACATTAGATTACATATGATTTAAAATACAGGACTTTTACTTTTACAGCATGTATATAAGTACTTCTAGCCGAGTAAAAAATCGGAATATATTTTGCACCGCTAACTATAGTATATATGCAGTGCTGCACCAGATATTTGTGTCCTTTTTAAGGCATTTTTTTCCCGACACATTGAAGCTTCCCAGTCATTATTTAAACTTGGATGTAAATTTTAGGATTTGAGGGATCTGCTGAGTTCTATAACACAAATTAGGGAGTGTGCCATTTGCTGATCCAGAAGCTGCAGCTGTCAAACTTATGTGACGAGAAAACTCGTCCTGTTCAGCCTTTTTTACCGTCACTCCATTTTTAGACAACAACAACTGTTCGAAATCTGATGTGAGAGAGACACATGGAGTCAGAGAAAGAGGGGTGGAAATTTTCCAAATCAGCAATACAGGACGGGCTCATCGTTTGATGTACTGTCTTGTCAATATGTGTGTGTGTGTGTGTGTGTGTGTGTGTGTGTGTGAGGGAAGTAGATGCTCTTACTTGGTATAATTTAGTGCCTGCAGGGGTAAATTAAATCATGTCTCAAGGCCTCTGCTGTCAAATGTGTCACACAGAAAGATAATGCTGTCGATGCAACCTCATCTTCCATGAAACCGCTGGAGCCGACCAGAAAGGAACGAACAGGTCTTGGATCAAACTGAACACTTTATGATAATGTGTAAATAACTTGGGATTTACGTACTTTTGGTTTTTATATGAATGTTTCTGACACACCTACAAGTCTCCCACTGTTTTGGTACACAATAGCATGCTAGTATGAAATTCGGATGCAGGGATTGACAGCTGTCTTTTAACTACCCCAGAAATGTCTTAGTGGGAGCTTTATCTGTGGGTACTTCTTTCTGACAGCGGTTTTATTTATTTATGATTGTTAGTCTACAACATAACAAAATTGACAGGAGTTTTGTGAATCCATTTTCGTAATGTTCACGTTCAAATTCATGTTTTCAACACATTTGGTCTAGCTTCTCTTACCTTGTGTCTCATCTTTCTCGAAGATAAAGCGTGTTTACCTCCGCGCACTGCAAGCACACAAGAGATATAAGTATGAATCCTTTGCTTGACTGAATTCATGATGAGTAAATAAACAAAAGTTATGTTGTTGTTCACTGTCCGTAAGATTCAGTAGTCTCAAGCTTTTTGCTTGAGATGCTGCTGAAGTATTTAGTAGCATTTAGTGGAGAACCGCAATGCCGAGCAGCGGCACTGTGGTGCGATTGATGGAACCCTGTCGTGCTCTAAATCACACTCTTATTAACCCGTGAATGCCGGTGAGGTCACATCGGCACATCTCAGGGGAGCCTGCAACACAAGGTTGTTTTCACTTTTCACTCATTTCATTTTGGGTGACTCTTTTAGCCTTCAGCCAACGCTCAAGTTCAGATTATGCCTTTGATTCACAGTTAGTGATAGAGACAACGTGTAAATGCATGGATGCTGGTGGACACGAGTGATCATAAAGCATTTCGATATGGAATTGCCTCAGACGAAATGCTGTGACGTGATGATGATTAATACATGAACACTTGTGACACCACAATGCAAAGCGATATGTCTACTTGCAGCCCATCGTCAGTGGTTGCACATCTATGAGTTTTGAGACGTAAAATGGTCTTCTAGAGGTCTGAAGATTTAAACTAAATAGTATTAAACTGCACAATAATGTGGGGGAAAAGATGAGAGAAAAACCAACAATAAAAATAATTTAGTTTTTTCTTGTTTTGTATCGCAATGATCTTTAATTCTTCAAAGGACCTTGTGAAGATCTCATCACAGTCTAAATCAAGATGTACTAATGAACTACTGGTATATTCATGGTCCTCAGATGACAAATGCTTTGCGATTTTGCCTTTTAGCCCTTTAGTGACATTTTATCTGATGCCAAAAGTTCCACTTGTTCACAAGAAATAGCCCAGATGCAGGTGACATTTTAGACAGTAACACATGAGTCATGTCAAGGGAAGTACCTTAGTATCAGCATTTTTTTACCCAACTCATTTGACCTTTTGTCAAAATGTTTATATATCAGATAGTCTGGCTTTAAAACAGATTTCAAGAAGATTCCCTTTTTGAACAATTGTAATTTAAGAAATTGTTCGAGCCTAGTAATAGCTGGATGTAAAATTCACTAAGTCTGTCAACTCCGGTAACATTTGAGTTACTGTAAAAAGCAAGTTTGTAATGAGTTTAGCTTACTTATTTAATTTCTACACACACACACACACACACACACACACACACACACACACACACACACACACACACACACACACACACACACACACACGCACAAACACTCCTTTCTACCTGCCAATATATCACAGCCTCTAGGTAGGAAGATTGATGACATTAAATTGCTTCTATCCAGGTTTTTTATCAGGATTTACAGGCTTCGCTGTACCTAGAGCTTTCCACCACCACTCCCTTCCATAAATCATGCTTTTTTTTAACCTTACACCTATTCTCTACATACACACGTTTGCACACACACACACACACACACACACACACACACACACACACACACACACACACACACACACACACACACACACACACACACACACACGCACACACAGCTGCCACACACATGCACAAGCACCATGTACACACAAAGGTACACACACATAGACTTTGGGATATGGCTTTAAAAAGATGGATGACCTCTTTGCCGTCTGCTGCCAAAACAAACCTTAACCCGCACACACACACACACACACACACACACACACACACACACACACACACACACACACACACACACACACACACACACACACACACACACACACAGCAACTCATACGGAGCAACACGTGTACATTTTGACTCTGTAATGGAAAATGTCAATCTCTGTCGATGCCGGTGCCCTGGAAACGCAGTGATTCCTTCCCTTCCACCCATCGCTCTCATTATAGGAAAATGTCAGCTCATTTCCCAAGTACACGTTGCCTGATTAATTTCTGAAAAGGGGAATGAGAGAGTTGGTGAGACGGAGAGAGATGGCATCTGTCTCTGAGTCTGTTGATAGGTTTTCTATTTGGGTATATAGGTTTGTGTGGCAATAAGTGGCTGTGTGTTCCTTTAGGACACAACAATGGGGCTGACCCTGTGGAAGTAAAGCCCCAGTAGAGGCAGCCCTTTAAGCAAGGTGTCATCTTCCAGCTCCCCTTGTGGAATCCCCATGTGTTCCCAGTCCAGATGGGTTATACTGTATAATTCTTCCAGTATGTTCTGGGTCCGCCCAGAGGTCTGCTCACAGTGGAGATGTGCTCAAACTAATGTTTGAGAAAAACTAGGACGTCATCAGCAAAAGAACAACACACCTTTAGATCCACCTTCAAAGATTAAGTACAAAAAAATAATTGGTTGTATGCACATCTTTGGCAACATATTCTCACTTCCAACGTATATGGCACTATGAATCAAACTATGATGATGATATCTAAGTACTCTTCTGGCATCAGTTTTGGACACGTCAGGGACAGTGTGTCAGTTTATGCTCGTTACATGCATTGTGTCTTTTCAAAATAAACTTCCGTCATCACGGGAAACATACGGCTTCCACTCGTTGCATGCATACAGTCTCTTATTTCAAAATAAACTTCCAACAAAAAGTTTACTTATAGCTTTAGGTTGACTTACTTCACAAATGTACTTGGTCCAAATTAAGTACATTTGTTACAATTACAATTGTTACTTTTCTGGCGGTAAAAAAAGTCAACATTGACTTATCTTGGGACACGAACAGCAGCGTCTCGGTTGACAGTCTTTGGTTTGGTTGACCCGTCCAATCTAAGAAGACTTTCACGCTCTTTACGTCAGTTGCTCTAACCATCAAACAATGATGCGGATGGGTTTACATTGGGGTCAGTTGAAAGCCTGGTGCGTCTCATACAGACGCTTTAGGGTTCCTCGTGTGTCGATTTCAGACACAGAGAGTGACTGACCAATGGGCGCTATTTGACGAGTTGGGAGTGAGACCGGGTTGACCTTGTTGCCCTTATAAACAAGAGTGCAGACGGGGCTCTCACACAGACTATAAGAGCTGAATGGCTGAAGGCCCAAACAGCCTGTAATCAAGCAGAATAGCCCACGAGACAGACTCCTTTTCAAAGTCCATAAAACACATGTACCGTAGACTATAAGGACAATGACAGAGCAGTGTGCTAGATCCACTGGTGGTCCCTGATAACAAGATTTTAAGTTGCTAATAATCGCTTTTTGAGCACACAGATGTAATTGTTATTGATCTATTCTTGTAATTTTTTGTATAAACAAATGTCCCTCAATCTGGGCGTGTGCCTTTAAATGGCACTGCTGCCAGTAACTGTGGGTACGAAAATAGAGAATCGGGGAAGGCAGTGGCCAGAGAAAAAGACGATGTCAGACAAATGAGGTGGAAGCAAACTGGAGAGGCAGCGACAAGTGTTTTACAGCTGCTAAATAATTACAATCAGATAGAACAGTGGCATTCTCCCACCCCGCCTGTCATAAACTGGATAATGCAAACAAATGACCCTCAAATTGAAAACTGCGGGACAACAATGGAGAGCACCCAGTCTCCCCAGAGTCAGACACACACTCACAAATAAACACACATATCTTGGGGCACTAAAAAAAAACAGTTTACAATCCAAATTATACAGCGATGACAGTCCAATTCTTTTCAATTTGAATACAGATTAAATTCCCCTGTTGCTTTTCATTGTTACCCACCATGAATCAAGTGTGTGTGTGTGTGTGTGTGTGTGTGTTTTCGCTCAACACAAAATTGAATATTGTATTACTGTACTTTTTTGTGTGCTGCTGCCTTGTTTTGAATAACAATATTAAATCAGTTTTCCATGCAGTTGTCATTGTAAGCAAGACTGAATATAACCTTCATATTCATTACCAGCCTAATGCTGCTTTGCTGATGTAAATGAACATCATTTGGATCTTCAATTGACCAAATCGCAGAGGAAAGAACTTCACATTTCCCAGAAGTGAGCATGAATGTGTGAAAAGCTACAAGAATAATTGCTTGCCTGTAATTGTTTTGTAAATATAAGATCATTTCCTATTCAGCTGTCCTGGGACTACAGATGAACAATTCAACTGAGGTCAAATACAAATGAAAATAAATGAAAGAAGGATATGAGGAAAGGGGATGGAATAAAGGAAGAGGAGGAAGTTAATTAAACCCTAACCAAAGGCAAAGACCTGTATCGTTTAACTACCAAGAAAGTCTTATGGAAATGGAGTGATCGTGTTGTTACTACCATTCATTTTTAGTTTGTATAACGTGGAATTTAGGGTTTTCTGATTTAGACAAAGTTGTCAGTGGAAGAAAGTAACTATAAGTACACACCTGCATCCTAAATGTTTTACTTTACAAAACATGTGATGTTGTTTTCAGAGCACGCAATCTGCTTAATGAGTCATTTCAGGCCTTAACTGAGTCTTTAAAGGAAAGATTCACTCCCTTTATGGATATCCAATCTGTGCTGATGATAAATGTAGTCATTTGAAGCAATCATTTCCTCCAAACTCTTCATGATGCACCTGTCAACGACAGCACTTCTCTGGTTTGTATCTTTTCACAATAAACCCAACTTAAATTTTACTTCAGTATTTTTCAATCTGGACCATATTTTCCGATGTTTTTGTGACAATGGGGACAACAGTTTCTTTAAATGCGTCCAGTATTGAGTGAGAGCGCTGCAGACAGCAGCTGCTATATCCTCTCTCGGGGCAAATCCTCACGATCGATATATGTCCACTAAAAGTGTTTTTTTTTTTTTCCACTGACAGGCTCAGATTATTAATATAAGTATCTGACAACATTATGAAAAGAACCCGACAGAGAATTAAAACGTTTTTCTTAATTTTTGCCTTTTGTTTGTTTTTGTGTCATGTGACTTGTTGCCAGAAGACACCAGTGGAAACGTGAGTGATAGTTGAATGGAACAGTGCCCATGTTGTGAGACTTGGTTCTGTTGGACTTCAGTTTTTGCATTGCATTATTCTACTGATCTGCATTGCAGGATCAGTAGAATACAAGATACACATTATACATTACAAAAACATAAAATAATACATTTTTGGAAACTTAAATAATGAATCTCACAACATTATGGTGTCTCTTTTATTCATAGCAATTGTTGAAAAAAAAATGTATATCCTGGCTGGGGTTTCAAGAACAAAGCAATTTTATATATTTCCACATATCGACAAGTTATTTTAAAGAAAATTGCATCAGAAGTTGGGGATTTGCTCTCGAACCAGTAGGACTCTGATGGATCAATAATGAAAGAAAGAGATTTTCTGTCCCATCGAATGAAAGCTGCAAACCACTCACTCTTTTAAGTATAAGTTACCACAGACTGACTCCTCACCCAACAGATCATGACTGAAAGAAAAGCTCCTATTTGAAGTAAAAATATATATTTGGAAGTGGCGAAGTGCTTTATTTATTTTGGTGGGTTTCAGGGGAGCTGACAGTGACACTTTTTCTTTGTTCTGTCAATCTTCGGCAGCGCTCTCTCCCTTTCTTGCTTTCTCGATCCTCAGTGGTGCAGGAAGTGTACAGTGAAATTGAAACACTGACAAAAAACAGAGAGATTTAAGATGAGTTTCCTGCATGTGTGTGTGTGTGTGTGTCAGAGGTGAAGTGTGGCTTATTTGCTACCTTCTTCTTCTTCCCCCTTCTCGCTATATGTGAATGATCAGAGTCTTAGATGAATAGCCTGAGATCAAGGAGTGCATGGACTCAGAGAGAAGTATTCACATTTGAATGAAATGTAACATGCTCTTACAACTAATTGTAAAGATGCGTTTGCCGAACATTTAATGAACATAACTTGTTTTCCATTTAAAGACAGGGTTGGCATTCATCAAAAACATTTTTTATATATTTTTTGAAATTGTTATTACATCCCAAAAGCAATCACTGATTTGAATGCTGCTACAAAATAGAAAAAAGAAGAAACAAATCTGGTGTCTGTGGCTGTTTCAGGGATGTAACAATAATAATAATTAATAATAAATCTAATAATAATAACACCATAGTTTACTATTCAGGGTTGTTTGGGGCTAAACATCATCAAAATAGATGGTATCTTACTACTAATACTTTGGCTGTTATGTATTACAAATATTAGGAGTATCACAATAATGATTTCAACCGCTTTCTGGTGTTAATCAGCTGTGCAATACATATTGTCACAAGAATCAAGGACAGAAAGAGACAAGACCACATCAGTCATAATTTAAGGCTGTCAGTATTCTACATTTTTCAACTAATATTTTAAGTCCGTCTCTCAATACCTTCCTACTTCCTCGCCTATAGTGTCTGGCACTCACACTCTACTTGCTATATTTCAACACATACATCTTTAAAAATAGGTCACAAATATAGAGTTAATAAATCATACAGGTGCCTTATTTCCATTATATTCGCCATGGCAGCCATCATTAATTATATTATTAAACACCTGTGCTTCTCTGACTGCGATGTAAGAAAAAATATTTTCTGTAAAAAATAAACACCTGAGCTGTGAGTAGAATATTTAACAATTCAACATGTTTTCACACATTTACCTCCTTAATCTCTGTCGTTGCAATTTATTTTTGATTTCTTTGAACCATTGATACACATTGATACAGGTCCAGAAACCTCAAAGCGATCTAATCTACCCGCTGAGAGGGATCTGAGCAGATCTGCTGTTTGGAGACATTGGGATCGAGTGCTAAATGGAAACATTGACACTGTCAGGAGCTACAATGTACAGTGTGTGTCAGTTCCTATTCCAGTCGAGGGCTCTTTGTGGGCCAGAAAAAGGTAAATGCCACCTTCCCTTCAGGGTTGCTGCTCTCAGGCTGTCTTCCACTGAAGAGGCTGCGCTGACAGTGTAACTGTCTGTAAAGGTTGAAAAGTTAAGTCTGTTCTCTTTGTCTCTCTTTATCTCTTCACCTCTTATTGTGTCTTCCTCTTGTATGTCACCAACCCTCTTAGTCACTCTGACCTTCTAAGCAAATTCCCAACATCTTTAAAACATTTTGAAGAACAGATTTATTTCCTCCAAACCATTAAACCTACCAGGGATTATATGAATATTTACAGGCATGCGGAGAGGCAGCTAGTAGAAAGAAGGTCTTTTTTCCCGGTGAAGATGTTTACATGCACCTGAAAGCCACATCAATGAGTAATCAACTGAGCAGAATATTTCTGTCCACCTGTGTTGCCTCAGCTGCAGATGAAACAGTCCACCGACAGAGCCACCACCAAACATTGTGTAATGTTTACTTCACCGGGGAGAAATAATCATAGTTATTCACCCATAAAGCTTGAGCATCCATGGAAAATAAAAAATAAAAACACTAACATGGATTTTTCTGTGACAACCTTCGTTACATCAGAGGAGAATTATTTATGCATTAAAACGCAGGTGGTGTTTTTATTTACCAGTCATCCTACATGTTGTGTTTAGGAGTGGTTATCAAAGTTTTGCTCCCTATCTGGTAATATATTACTGTACATTTGACCCCCTGCAAATATGACAGCCAAAAAAAGCAACTAAGAAATATTGGGGAAATGCATTTTTCCACCATAGAAGCATTAAACAAGGTAGCAAACATCTAGTATAGGAAATAGTCCTATAAGGAAACTGTGCATGGAAAATGGCCATGGTTTTTTAATATGTTGTCTTGAACCCCGCAAACCTGGATTTAGGTTTTTCCAGCTAAATGAAGCCTTAGTTAAGCCCAAATTGTCAAAAAGATTTGGTTACATTAACCGTGACTTTAAAACTTTAAAGTTTTACTCAACTTAACTGTACGTCAATGACACTGTTGTGTGGCAAACAGATGTAAATGACATGGTGTCACGTCATCATGTTTCATCTCTTTAAAGATCTGCATTGAACATTATTTGCTCCTATATGTTTCAGTAGAACACCGGATGTACGAGACTGTTAAACAGCTGATCGAGACTATGACTCAGACGACACTGAAGGCCCAGGTAGAAAACCCACGGCCCGCCACTGCGTCACAATATCTACTGAATTTATAATGAATAATCATTGGTATCACTTTATTTGACTGATAATAGTTGCCTTATAATTTCCAAAAAGTTACATAGAGAGAATTCTTACACTTCCAATTCAACTGTAAACATTCAACACAGAACACAGTTTCCCATCATGAATGCAATGCAAATCAATATTTACTTACACATTACCCCCCCCCACACACACATTTCAACACTATGACCACATCAACTTTTTGGGAAAATGTTAAACGGCAGATTTCATTTGTCTACATAATCTCAGTATAGTAAAATAATGTAATACCTTTTTCTATTTAGCTGTGACACTTACGGAGAGGACCTGCAAGTGTGTGGGGAGCAGATTTAAACAGGTGTCACTCTGTCAGAGACAGATCCAGAGGTTCTCCCTGCCTGAGAAATAGTTCAGTCACTATCAAGTTGCGAAGTCACCTAAACGGATTATTCCCAAAATAATAACACTTATCTTTCAGGTGTGTACACAATGTCTCACTGAAATCCTTGTAGAATTGCACCCTGGGAAGAAAGCAATTGCAAAGTTTGCAGATCATCACACACGCACACACACACACACACACACACACCCACACACACCCACACACACACACACACACATACACACACACACACACACACACACACACACACACACACACACACACACACACACACACATACACCACACAGCAGGCTGTTTCAGTGGTGTTGATTTGTTTTTCTTATTTTAGAATTCAACTTCCTCTCCTCCTGATCCAAATGTCATTTCCTGACCTTAGCTATGCGCGAAGAGATGTTCATCCGGCCCTTTGTTAAAGTTAGCCGGTAGTTTGGTTCATCTAGTTTATACAACTTTATACTTCACTCTCCACATCCCTTGTCATCCACCTCTTCTCAAACCGTATCCATATAAGAAAGATCTAACTTGTAACTTCTTCTCTTCACCAGTCTTCAGCCAGCAATGATGTCCAGGTATCTGTAATTGCATCTGTAAAAAAAACACAACAAAGCATTTTCAGCTTCACAAAGGCGGCCCCTGTAATATCTTTGTTTTCATTAACAATATGATGTCTGTACGATAAGGTTGTATTTTATTGTCCATTCACACGGAGGATTCGCCATTGGTTGTCATCATTTATCTTGGTTTTGCAGCACGTTCTTTGATAGAATTTCCTTGCTGGACATGCTTGCAGCCCAAATTGGCGACAAAGCTCATGGTCTTCTGTCTTCTATCTTTCTAAATTGAGAAGATAACACACAAGACAATACGAGGAAGACGACAAACAAAATGCACTTTTAAAATGTTTTGCCTTTTCTCTTGTCTCATGTATTTCTCTTCCTCTCCCTTGAGTTATCTTGTTGTTTGTCATAGTTGATTATTATCTGTATAGTTATATTCTTCCAACCCTAAGCTATCATGGAGAATGAACACGGCAGTTCTGTTACCATCTTCAGTTGAAGGAATCCTTTAATAAAGTGGTCTCGCATGTAGCAGCAGCATCAATTGAGCAGCCTGGCCGGCAGCATCGGGTAGCTCCACTACGCTAGCACTAGCACAACATTAGTCTTGCTAGTAGAAGCAGCTGCAGCAGCTCTTACATCATGTTAGTGTCGTTTGTGGCTACCGTCAAAAAGGTTATCTTTGACAGTTTTGCTGAACACTTTCTGCTTTCCTCCTTTTCTCGGCACCGCCAGGGAAGCTTTGGCGTCCACTTAGCCGATCCGTTTGTTTAAACAAGTGCTGTCTTCCTGAACCCCCCCCAATCCCACACCCATCCATATTTCAACAACTTCTTTCAAACGCATATTGTAGACCTGTTGTTATTGTTTTTGCTATTGTTGTCGGCTTCTCTCTGCAATTGCTTTTTCGTTTTCGTAAAAGTTTGATTCATATTCATGCTGGGAGTGCAGTTAGTGGCAGTGTGGGCTCCGTGGTAGCTCTGACAGCCAAACTTTGCCTCATGGTAAGTCCGCCTCTGCCGGCAGTCTCATTGTTACTTAAATAATTCAAGAGAATAATTTTCTTCCTAAACCACCATAAGACATTTTGCACGACAATCACAAGAGGTCTTTTTGTCACATGTAGAGACAGGCCATTTTTAGCAATTGAACAAATTATCAATGCTTGTCGTTTGTCCGGTGAGGACAATGTCTGCACGTCTTCTGTCGACGCATCGCTCCATTCAAAAGCCATCTTCTCATCTTGCTCTTTCCTCCTCCTTCCTCACTTTTCACTTCCTTCATAATAGGATTCATAGATCGAGACACATGTCATATTCAATTCAGACAATGGGGGACTCTCAACACCCACCAGGAGGAAGCAAGGACTCTGAAGGAAATATAACTTTCTGACTCCCTGTCAGCTGGTGTGTGTCTATATCTCTCTCTCTCACACACATACACAAACACACACGCACACGCACACACACACACACACACACGGCCCCAGTACCCTATGATATCATCACGGGTGACTGCCCAATATGACAAATGTGAGGAGACAGGCTATAATGAGAAACAGTGTTGTAAGAGGGGGAAAAAATGGACGACTGTGTGTGTGTGTGTTTGTGTGTGTGAGAAAAAGATGAATTACAAGAGAGAGAAAAAAATAAATTACAGGATGAGAAAGTCCTTTACAAATTTGAGCAACAGGCTCCTCCTAATGACTTTCTCTTCCCCTCATCTATTCCCCATGTGCTTATATCAACCCTGTAAACCACCAGAACTAATAACCAGACAACTCAGAAAGAAGGTGAGGAGTATTTCTGGGCCTCCTGACTTCCAATTATAAGTCCATTTGGTCATGGATATTTAAGGAGCGACAGCAGAGAGAGAGAGAAATAGAGGGAGATGGAGAAATTTTAATATTTGGATATTCTGCGAGTTCGTTCCTCTTTTTTTTTCTCATCGTTCTCACCCGGCGATCAATTTCCCATTCCACAACCTTGGAAACTCTTCAGGGTCACGCCAAATCAATGAGTGCTCTCTCATGAAAAACTGAATAATTATCCAAACTCTATGAATCACAAAGATTGGGCTTGGTCATGATTTATTCATGTGTTTCTTATTTTATTGAGGCAGCACTGCATAATAGAGCTGTAACGAATGAGATGGATGCTGACGGCTTACAAAAAATAAATAAATAAGGAGAGAGAGAGAAAGAGAGAGATGAGCGGAAAGGAAAGGAGAGGCCGGCTGTCAGGATTGATTGAGTCAAATGGACTGATGGAAAGACGAGATGGATTTAAGGATGTTACAGTCTCCCTCTGTTCTGCAGACGTATATGATGCTGTCACCAAAGCCAACCGTTTATTACCTCCATTTTCTCTCCTCCGCTTAATGTCAGACATATTCACGTTTAAGTTGGTCTGTTAATCGGGAACAGACGACTACATACCAGTTGTGTACAAATAAAACATGAATTCATACTCAAGTAAAATAAAGATGTTTTGTGAGAATAAAGTTAAATTCTTAAATCCTGTATCTTATTTTAATTGTTCTGGTTTCGGTATTTGCATTACATGACATGACAGTTATTTTGCTGACTATTTAATTTTAAAGCGACAATAGGCATCAACCAGGTGCAACCTCTAAAAGTGCAAGAATCATGTAAATACATAAACTTCATCACATATGCTGATCTACTCTCAGAGTTATAGTTAGACTGAACTGCAGACAGAGCAGTCAAGCAGATACATACAAAACAAATGTAATGTTACTTTGACATAAACAGTTTTAATTTGAAGTTACGGTGCTGGGGCTTAATATCTAATTACTAGTACTATTACTTCCATGACATAGCTGGAGTTCCATTTTTGACAAACAAAACTGGAGATAATTAATCAATAGTTTTGTTGCCAGTCTGTAAATAAAGTATTTATAAAATCATATCAATTTTCCTGGGTGTTTTTAAACACTGAATGGCAAGAAAAATGCTAATCGTAACTCAAATTTAAAGAGGATCTCCCCGTACTAAATTGCAATTACATTTTCTCCAATGCCTCATATAATCTGTCTGTTATATTATTAACAATACAGGTGCTTTATCCTAAAATACACATATTGTATTTCAAACAATCTGGCAGCAGTCTCCGGCTGCAGCACCCTGCGGCCGCCGCCAGATGAATAAGGTGATCTGCCGTTGTTTTTACTGTGAGTTGCCATTTAGCTGTGTGTGGCTGTCGTGTGTGACACATGGTCGTGATTGGCTCAACCTTAATGCTGGCTAACATCTGAGAAAATCTACCTTGAAGTCCAAAAAAGTAATGCTGCTCTACTTCGCGCCATCAAATATTATTTTTGTTTAACCAACATTGAAATAAAATGAATTGCCACTAATTACGTCTTCATAGCTCTGTGAGGATATCCGAAATTCACTTTTTTACACACACCTAAAATCGTTCTTTTAGTTTCCTCAAGTTAGATTATTATTTTTCATGTGTTTTTATGCTGCCTAACTTCCTCAGACATCAGCAGGAACACGGATCCATGTTCACTGTCCAGCAAGTATGAACAGGGGAAGTGAAATGCTATAGTTTCCTCCTGAGGGAACCCGTGCACGATCACATCCAATAACACTGACCTGTATTGATCACAGTGGAGACGAGGCCCTTGAACATGCTCTTACAGAGAGGAGAGGGCGTTGTGTGCTAGATATTAATATGGTCTTGACTCCCCGTTGACAGCTCTTTACAGACGAGAGGCCTTTTCTCTGTGCTCCACTGACGCAAATCATATTCAGATGGCAGAGAGGCAGACAAAACAAGAATAATAGAATGAATATGCAGCAGTGACAGCTATTTGTGCTCGACTTGTGCACCTTCATTGGTTTTTTACCACCACAAACAGATATGCAAATGACTTGAGGGAAACCCAAACATCCAAATTCAAACTCCAAACAAGCTCCACAGTAAACGGTTTGAAAACTTTCTGTTTTATCAACCTAACGTTTTTATGCTTCAAAACTGTCACTTTTCTCATATATTTTGAGTAATTTACCTCTCAAAGCACTGTGGCACGAGACTGACAAGTGACGCAAAAGATTTGCCTGCAAGATCCGTCGCAGTTTGCTGAAAATGTGGAAACAGCAAAGAGACACGAAGAGCGTCTAACTTTGATGATGTAAGCCGCAGTTTCATCCTGCCGCCTAAAGAAAGAACTATGGTGGCTTATTTTAACCACGGCCATGAGCCTTACCTAAAAGCAAGGTGGGAGATGATATTAATCATTTTTGTAACACAGTTTGCGTGCTTCAGGTTTTTTCTGTGGTACCCTTCTTATATAAGTCGCATAGTCCTTTTGGAGAATTATTGAGAGACCAACGACTACTTACAAAAGTTCCATGCAAAGTCCACATTAAGAACATTAGATCTAATCCACAAAAGAATAACCATCTGTATTGAGTTGTAGATACATTTATATAGCCTTAACGTCCAGCAAAAGCCATCACATAAGCAGAGACACAGACCTATTGTATTTGGTGATGATTCATGCACAAAGGCTCATTTAATATTCATCAGGAGCACATTTTTCACAGCTACTGTGGTGTTGCTGCTATTCTCAAGAGTACTCTTAACACCATTGTTATACATAGGATAATATGTAGTATGATCTTTCTCTCTCTCACACACACACATGCACGCACACACATACGCACACACACACACAGGCTGCAGTGACCATAATAATGCATCATAAGAGCAAAAGGAGAATTCCCTAAAGCAAACTGAAATAAAAGCCATTGTAGCTCACACTAAATCATCTGTTGGCGCTGGTGGTTTGCCAGACTCTCGAAAAAGAGAATGCCCAATGAAAAAAAGAGGGAATTAAGTTGTTTAGAAAATAGTTAGTGGGAAATAGGCCATGCTGGTCTCATACACACACGCACACGCACACACACACACACACACACACACGCACGCACGCACGCACGCACGCACGCACACACACACACACACACACACACACACACACACACACACACACACACACACACACACACACACCAATTCTACCATTTTACCATTTTTTTTCAAGAGATTCAATTACAACTATATGACAAAACCTCAACATGTTTTATTGTTTTATAATTTATCTTAGTCATTAAGCAAAATGACTAAGATAAATTATAAAACAATAAAAAATAATCTATTATTTATTAATGACATTGAAATATCATGCAACCTTTTGGAAAACATAATGTGCATTGGCAGCGCCAGCTGAATATATTATCCAATCAGCAGACATGTCTGTAGTTTTGTCTTCAGTGATTATTTTCATTATGAAAGGAATGCAGCACATGACACATGTCAGGAAGAACTGTGATCACCTTCAGATGATGAAGAGGTTGTGGTTATTGGTTGTGAGAGAGGAAACAACCTGACAAGGAAGGAATGGGATTAGATGAAGGAATGGCGTACAGGGAAAACTAGAAAATAAAATCAGGTGATTATAATTATTGTGTCTGAGAGGAGGGAGGAGAAGAAAGGTGAGAGGAAAAAAATAAAATAATCAATGAAAGATAGATGAAGGGAAAGAGAAACGAAGAACGACAATGGGGATGAGGGAAATATGGTTGATTGGCTCCTATATGGTCGTGGGAATAATCCTCCATACATGAGAGGGCTGTGGCTGTGTGAGTGCATACATACCGTGCAGCACAAGTTAAGACTTGTTTAACACTGACCTCAGGACTGCAACACACAATGCAGTTTCCTTCACATGTCTGTTACCTATTCTTGCCATGGTTGAACCTGAAAAGGTTGTAAGAAAGTTCTAACAAGCATCTTGTGCAACAAAACAAACAAAAAAAGCAAACAAAACACTCACCTATCATTGCAGAGACTTTCAATTTCTTGCAGCAGAGCTTCAGCTTAGGTGTCTGCTTCTGCTCCAGTGTTCCAGTGGGGGATTCTTACCTTACTGGTTGAATATTGGCAGAAAACATCAGTGAGCAGCATGGTTATATCCCAAAATGTTGCTATCAGTGTGAAAACATACTCATTGATCTACACCTACCATGTGTATCGGAGTAATGGGGCACTGAAAGTTATGAATTAACCAGCGAACCGCAGTCAGGGGTCACTGGGATTTTGAGTTGCCCCAGCCTCTAACTGGTCCGGCTCAGCTGCCGCCTGCCGTCCTCCCAGCGACGTAGCCTCCCAGCAGCGGGGAGTGAGACGGAGTGTGCTCTAACTAGCTAATTCCAAAAAAAGTAGTGTGATTGTTAATTACGCGGCGACATGAGGGGTGAAAGCAGCGTGTAGGCGGAGCTTATGCGCCACAGAGATCACATCCATTTTGTCCTCAACGTAGCCAAAGCGTAATGTGTTACTAATACAACATTTCATATATTTAAAAACTGTTTTGTATTTCTTTTGACCTTTTTTTCTTTTCCTCTTCTATCCTTTCTTCAACTTTTATTGAAAACATGTGTAGCGAGCTGCATAGTGTGCACCAACAGGGCAGAAGAGTCAGGGACAACAACAAAACAATGGTTAAAATAAACCACGACAAAAAAAAGGATTCAAAGAACTGGTAAGCATGGAAGGGTAGAATAAAATTTAAAAAAAACTAAGAAAGGAAGCAAGGAATGCTGTAGAAACCTGGCCTCTTGTCATAACACAACATCTCTTTATTTTATTTTTCTATTTGCTTCATACAGGTAAGAGCTGCAGTTGAAAATCTACAATAGTGTAAAAGCGGCATGTTGCCATCGTCTCTGGGTGTTTGTGGGTAGCCGCTGGCCCGACACGTTGTCCCTTTTGTCCACAATGTATCTCTACTTTACATAACCCCAGAGTGTGCATCCTTTGACTTTATGAATACAACTTTGAACCCATAAATCTCTCAACCATTGGTCCAACATTATACTGTATGCTCCTCTCCAACAGTCCCACTTCCACCATAAACATAGCTCTTAGATTCTCTCTCTTTTTTTTTTTTTTTTACTCAAACACATAATGTTTTTCAGGTCCTTATACAGTTGTCTTGTTCAAACCATGCAACACATACTGTATGTCTGTGGTCAGGACTGTATTGAAAGTGTCCAGGTCGTTGTTGCATGTGTATCCATGCATTCATATTCATGTGTATTGTCACAGATGGCAGGTTTGCACAGTCACTATCAACCCTGCACACATATTATGTTTTTTTTCTATAGAAATATGCAGTTAAATGCCTTATGTGTACCTCCGTGTTTTATCATTTTTATGTCCAGTGTCCATGTGTGAGTTTTTCCTTTTATAGCCTCACAAATGTTCACATTCAGTGTGTGCATTCTGGTCACGACCTCTCAAACACACACAATGATTTGGTGTGTATCCTTGCGCAATCACAGCCTCTCGATGTCCCTGTATTTCTTCCTCAGGATGGAAACCTGATCCCTGAACAACACGGGGTCCAGCCTCATCTGGGAGTGCACCAGGGGCATGAAACCCAGCCAGCGACTGAAGGCGTTCATGCAGGTCTGTCGCTGGGCGAAGTGGTCTGGGTCGGCCCACCGAGAGGACTTGGAGCCCTTGGTTGAGAGAAACACAGATGAGAGGGGGAAGATACATGAATCAGTCAACACAGCTTTGAAGCAGCTGGTAATGTGATACTATTTATAAAAGAATGATGACAATAAACCTTTCTGCTTTACTTTTATTTACAGTGCAGCACAAGAAAAATGAAAAATTGAATATAAGGAATACACAAACACCTGATAAAGTCTCGGTCACACCAGAGAGTGGCTTAGCAAAAAAAAAAAATACTCTGCACCTCTTTGTGACATATATTTGGTTTGAGAAGCTTGGTGATGTAGTGATTACACACAGGGTTAGTTGGGGAACCACTGGACCGTGAAAGCTGACGGCTAACACAGCCAGGACTAAAACAATGCTTTGTTTCTCCCACAGAAATATATTAAATTGTAGGAAACACAGCTATTTTGATTGTCCTTATCCCATAGAAACATATGATTCCATATTGCTCATGAATCCATAGCCTAGGGAGTAGCGGCGTGCTGAGTTATTCGCCCGCGCCTTGAGCAAAGACAGCGGATTTTGATGGGTCAGGGTCGTAAAAAGGAGCGCCTCCATGCTGGGGAAGCGGCTCCTTATCGCCGACAGCTTGTCATGACGTGGCAGAAGGTGTAGCTCATCGTAAGACACAATACTGTATGTCCCGCTATTTGTTTTCACCACCTGCTCCTCTCGAGAATCCAGGTTCATCACAATGACAGAGCTGGTCGACCTGGCCAGCTGTTTCGCTCCGTGGGAATCCCCATAGTATTGGCTGACACTTTAGCAAACAGCAGCACAGAAAGTCAAACTGGTAGAAAACATACCATGCAGTGTCTGGGAGGGAATACAGCCTGCTTTGCAACTTTTTTTGCTGCAACTAGCAGGTTGTATGTCTCACCCTGTTTGTACAGCAGTGGTACGCGTAAGCGGGGAGATTTGCAGAATCTAAAATGCTGCAGCTGATCACATATTGTATACTTGTTCTTCTAGAGGCTCTCGCCGTGGGTTGCATCTTATTGTCAACGTGGTCTGCAGCTCTTTCATGTCTCCTTTTTTCGAGGTAGGTCACTGAGATATGAGGTCATTCGCTACACTTATTGGAAGTATGCAGTTGTTGTGCGGTTATCCCCTCGGTGGTCACAGCATTTGAAGCTCTCTGAATAGCTTCATAAAAAAATCATGCTATTGTCTCCTGCTGCTCTGTGTCCTCAGGGGTGGGCCCCCAAGTGGCTGCTGGGAGATGAGCTGGAGACGGGGCAGTGGAGGGCAGCAGACCCCTCTGGTTAGCTGTGGCACGGGAGCGTGGATGTGGAGCAGACTCATCTTGTGTCAGGTAGAACAGGTTCAAAACATCTCTTCTTTTGGAAGAGAAAAAATGAATGGCTGATTGCGAAATATCAGCCGAAACACATCTGTCGTGACTTCATTTGCTTCAAATCTAGTACAAGTTTCCTTAAAGATTTGTCCCCTTTACGTCCAGCAAAGCCACGAATCTGAACACTCAAAAAGGAAGAAAAAAAAGCGAGAGCGAGGGAAGAAGGAAGTAAATTTAGGTCTGCCGTGCTGCCTTCACAATTAAGACATTAATCACTGGGTCCATACTGCCGAGTCATCGTCCTGCCTGTGGTCAGGCCATCAATCAAAAGCTGACATTGTGCTGGCCACAGGAAGCACACACACACACACACACACACACACACACACAGACACACACACACACATACACACACACACACACACACACACACACACACACACACGTATAACATGGACATATATGGATCTCCCAAAGAGAAGGTCAGGGCTGTGTGTTGCCTGAAGCCTCAGCAACACAAGGAGGTGACTCCTTTTTTCCTCGTCTTTTCTATTTTTAAAAAGGGAGTTAGGGAATTTACCTATTCTATTTAAACATATCAAAACCAACGTCAAGCTCTCTTAAAGA
The DNA here is from genome assembly GCF_910589615.1 of Taurulus bubalis. Lineage (NCBI taxonomy): Eukaryota > Metazoa > Chordata > Actinopteri > Perciformes > Cottidae > Taurulus > Taurulus bubalis. The sequence continues at coordinate 32,554,947 of NC_136591.1, read as the reverse complement.
TACCCAGTGCACATTTTAACCAAATGTAGCGCTATGGAGTAATGTTAATGATAAAGGTAGCAAGAGCAAGATGCTGGATGCAGGATACACATTCATGTTCATTGTCTCACTATATTCCCCTGATTATGTAATCACCAATGAAATACTCTTTTTATTTATTTAGAAGAGCACTGAAGAGTTAAAGGGTAAAGACACATGATCAGGACAAAAGAGGATCTGAGGTCCTCTTGTTCTTTCTGATTTTTTTTATCATATTCAACATTTATCTGGTTCTCTGGTTAGCCCATAACACTGATGACTGAGCAAATCTGCTGTGCAACTCATTTTAATTCTTAAAAAAATAAAAACACATTGTGGCTGTGATCTTAAAGGTTAACTTTAGTATTTTTCAACCTGAATCTTTTCTTCCTATTTTTGCTGTGACCCTATGAGGACCACAGAAGAGCAATGCTGAGGCAAAAGCAAACACTTTTAGTGGACGTAACGTTACACTGAAGCTGCGCATTCTCCCTTGCAGCTTGTTTTGCAGTTGCCGGATACAGCACTGTCCCTCAATACTTGACCAATTTAAATAACCGTTGTCCCCATTTGTCACTTAAACCCAAAAAGATGAGAAAATAGGCTCCAGGATGAAACATACCAAAGTATTGCTTTACTTCCGGACCGACCCCGTGCCAGTAGTGTGTGTGTGTACGGCTAACAATAAAGCTCTACCTGGCTCATCATGGTTTCCTTGTACTGCTTCTTCTGCGTGACTTTGATTGGTGGCTGCTTGGTAACAGCTGAAACCACGAAGTTCATCAGGATGTCTTCACAATTGGCCATGCGGTCCACCATGGTCAGCAGGCTGGCCGGGACGTAGTGGGTGAACAGGTAGTGGTAGTATCTGAAACACATAAAGGAAATAAGACAGATGAGGTTAACTGTGTATTTATTCCTTTTATTAAAGCTGCACCTCTTTCTATTATGCTCTATTCTGTATGGTTTCTGTGTTGCACTTTCAGCAGCATGGGAGCACTAGATCACTGTCAACTCTGTTACCTCCCTGCCGAGGTCTGCTGTCCCCACACACACACACACACACACACACACACACACACACACACACACACACACACACACTTTCCTTTTCACTATCCTATTCATCAATTTTTCTATGAATTCTGTTGCCATTTGAGGTTTTAAAAAACAAAAGGACTAAAGAGTTGCACTGTAGAACAATGAGGGAGCTTTTTATCTGCATTACAAGATGAGAGCAATGCTCTTCTACATTTAATTTACCGCTCTACTTAATACTTTGGTTTACCTTTTTTTCCTCCTTCCAGTCTTTTGACAATACTTTTAAGACATATCAAATTATACCATTCACCCTCTCTATTACTCCACTTAAAACAAATACAATGTGACTGTTGAAAGATGACTTTGAATGTGGTTTGTATCTTTTGGAGAAGGAAAAAGTATATCTGTGAAGTTGGAATAAATCAACCTGACAGGTGATGCAGAGCAAGTGCACCACAAGGCAAATTAATGCTGGAAGGGTAGCTTGACTGGGCTCATTACTAATTCAGATCACTAAATTATATCATCTTTCATCATTATGCTTTGTTATGCCTTTACATTACCATCAGTGATAGCCATTAGTCTAGTCAGTGTATAGTAAACAATAACAAAGTAATATAGAGCAGTACAACATAATAAAACATATGCGTTCATAAAAGTGTTAAGATTAAGTAGAGCTTGTACTAAAATGAGAAATTGTAGTTCCTTTAGTACTTCCTGGATGCAAGTAATTTGGTGAATGTCGTACATTGTAATTATCGCATCTTCATTGTGAATCATTTGAATGACAAAAGAAAAGATCAGCAATTGCAAAGCTTGACTGATCAGCAGATCATGTGGGTTTTGTACCTGTGGTAGAAAGCGGCCCCCGTAAGGACCATGGAGTATTCATTGGTCCATTTGGAGGTGTAGCCCCAGCGGGACCTGGAACCGTCCCAGTAGTGGCTCCTTGCTGGATAACCAACGATACGCTCCGGAAAGCTTTGCCATACAATAAAGGCAAAATCCACCTGTGGGAGCATAAAGTAAAGAAAGACGCCAGAGGTAAGAAAAGAAGACGAGGCCAGTGGGAAATGAAGAGCATGAAGCAGTCAGAGGAAATAAAGACAAGGGGTAAAAAAGATGGTGAAAATAAGGAGGGGGAGATATGGTAGGGGAAAGAGGAAAGGTGATGAGAGGGGGAAAAGTGTAAAGTAATGTTGAGAGCTTATTCAAAATAAATAGAAATTCCGTCCCAATTTAAACAGCTTGTAGAATAGATAAACAGATGTAAACAACATATTGAGAAAAGCTATCAACTGGCATTTATTTTGAAAGGCTCCTTCACAACCAGACAAAAAGCATTGCAGCATTGTGAACGGTCCCCACCTGAAATGTTAACCATCAAATCACCTGTTGTATTATTATGAACATTACAAGAGATTCACTTGTTTTATATTAACATTTTGATTCTCCATTTGACCATGAACAGGCCTGACCTCTAATTTCGACCAAGTTCTTTGAGCTCGATCTTGTTTTTTAAATCACCAGCAATTCAAGCACGTCTGCAACAGTGACTACAATGAATAGCATTAACAATAAAGAGATACTGAAGAACAAGAGACCAAAAGAGAGCAGTTGTCAGAAATCAATTTAGTATAAAAGCCTTTCAATGGAAAAAAGGGATTTTTGCGTTTATGCTGCTGGAAGTGTTATGTTACAGTCCTTGAGAGTATTTTGAGTCTTTGTAACTTGCTACTTGTAAAACAATCTGGTCGTAGACGTTGCATTATAACACCAATTTTCTCATCTCAAGTTGCTAATTGCCAGTTGTCCTAATTTGATTAGGTCCATACCATAGAATCCAAATAACAATCCATTTCATTCCAGGTTTTAATGCAACAATACTTTTGCGAGGCACTGTAAATCCCTCACCGAGATCAAATCCGTGCCTGTTTGCTTCTTCTCATGTATTTTTATTGACTCTATAGGAACATACGCCCGTTCCAATTCCCTTACTTTTGAGTCCCTTACTTTTTTCAGCAGCTCAAAGGCATCCCTGTGCCTGGGTATGATTCTCTAACACACTTGTGTGCTGAGAGGGTGTTAACGGCTTCTGGAGCTGCATTTTCTTCACACATCCATTGGTCTTTCCTGCTCCGTATCACTTGTCTGGAGCACCTGGTGTCCTTGAAGAAGCTGGAGTTACCTGAGAATGAGTCTCTTTTGAATTCAAAAACACCACTGAGACTTTCAGGCAGGCACACCGGAGAATAAGGGGATCAGCACATAATGAAATATACCGACACACAGAGACACACACACACACACACACACACACACACACACACACACCACCTTGGGCCGGGTGAGAAAATTAATTACGAGAATAGTAGAGGTAGAGAGACAGCGTCGGGGAGGGGAGCACCGAAAGTGGATGTTCTTTAGCGAAACCTCGCGGCTTCTGTCACGAATCGCGTGAGCAATTACTGTAAAGCGCAAGCGCAGTGCCGAGAGAAAGGTTGGAGCTGCCATTCTCGGTGTAGTCCCTGATGATGTGTGCACACAATGTGTGTGCGTGTGTGTGAGAGAGAGATGTGTCAGATGTCTCAACAGCTGTGCAGAAAGGATTAATGACATCATGCAAATATAATTTAGCCTTCAGAGATTAAAAGGTTCTTTATAATGTGAAATGGCGTGTGTGTGTGTGTGTGTGTTTAGGTGTGTGTGTGTGTGTGAGGTTATGAGAGAGAGAGAGAGAGAGAGAGAGAGAGAGAGAGAGAGAGAGAGAGAGAGAGAGAGAGACAGAACCCAGATTTTTTGCATTCATAATCTGTCTCTCTTAATTACGGTTTAAAACAGAGCCTTTATATGGCTGAGGAATTCAAGGGAGGACTGGACGTTGAAGACAGCCTCTGTGCGTGTGTGTGTGTGTGTGTGTGTGTGTGTGTGTGTGTGTGTGTGTGTGTGTGTGTGTGTGTGTGTGTGATACATACTAATGGCTTCTACAAGGCCAAAATTGATCCAAGGAGCAGAGGGTCAATCCAGCAATAGATCTGTGACAAATCTCTTCCGACATTTGGGTTTAACGTGTCCAATGTTATCAGATGAAAAGAAGCTACATCACATTTTAGAGCCTGTATCCTCCCTCAGTATGTGGTCTTTTTCCAAAGGCGTTGTGTTTTTCAATCTGTTTTTATTTTTATTTTTCGCTCCATGTGAAGCGATGCCACTGCGGCGCTCTCACTGTCAACTACCATCTGATTTCATGGTGATAAAAGTGAGGAAAATGTGTTTTAAACTGAGCTTGTGTCCAGCAGGTTTGGAGTGCTGTGGCTTTACCAACAGTCCCAGTGTGATCCAGGACAACCAGCTGGGGCGTGAGGACCACTCTGAGGCCAGAACATCTTTTGAGTTACAGCCATTCTCAGCAGGTACATTTCTATGGTGTGTGGTTACATCTGGCCTGATGTATCCACCAACATTTAAACAGAATACTGTCAAACTTTCCATTATCTGCCCTGAACTGTTTATTTTTAATCGATTGCTTATGGCTCCTGACAGTGACCGTTTGAAATACGAAAACGGAAAGTTTAGTGTGAGCCATGCATAGGGGGAGGATAATAAGGATTAGGTGCTGGAGGTTGGTCTTAAAGGTGCTCAATTCGATACTCAGAACATATCTATTGCCACTCAATGACTCTAAACATGCCGATGTCTGAGCCAGCAGCTCGCAGCTAACGGCGCTAACAGCACTAACAGTGGCAACAGTGCTAACAGAGCTAAACGTGTTTTCCTGACGGGGAACCAGATGGTGGGCACTACGCTTTTGCGCAGCCGCCACCTATGAGAGCACTGCAGATGGTGGCCAACAACAGGAGGGTAAGCTGAGGTAACACTTGAGGTTTGAGGTTTGTCTTAACAATAGTAAAAGCCCCTTTTTTTGATAACTCGGCTTAAGATACACAAACAAAGTGTGGCCTCAGATAACAAGATGTGAGATGTATATCGTGATGTATATGTAGAATTTGTACTCAAAAACACATATTTATTTCCCAGTGTGTGTGCAACCTCACTGTTGATATTATTATTATCAGTTACATTTGTTTCTTAATGGTTTCTTTTACTGCACATATAATATGAATGTTTTACAAAGTTGACTTTCTTTTGCAGAAGTCTTTCATTTGTCATGCTACTTGCAGGTGCCGTGTCTCATCTTAAGGAAACTCCTCTTTACTGCCTTCTATTTATAATAAGACAAGTACACGCTGCAGACAATGATCCAGTTATATATCTGTACAGCACTTCAGACAACGGATCAGTCCAACACCCCCACACATAACCTTGGTATAGTCTTACCTGTCAAAATGATGGTACTTGCACTAAATCACACTAAATCAACTCTTTAAAAAGCATCTTGGATCAGCTGGAAAATGCATCGTCACGAAGCTGAAAACAGGGCTGTTTTTCTGAGCTCATGAAGAGTTGAGTTTTTAGAGCTTGGTGGTTGTCAGGGCAGCGATGCTACAAACATATGATGATAATATAGAATATGATGCCTTGCTGTTGATTAAACTACCCAACAGTATATAAAGGAGTTAAAATGACCACAACCGTAGACATATACAGCAGAAAAATGCAACACACACATTAATGCATCAGTAATATAAAGATACATCATAGTAAAACCCTGACAGGGAACATTTTAATGCACCGTGAGTACTACTTTTGATACTTTAAGTACATTTTGCGTCCATACTTTTACATAAGTATAGTTGAATGCAGGATTTTTACTTGTAGTGGAGTATTTTCATAGCGTAGTATTAGTAATTTTATTTTACCCATAAAATGATGCAGATTACGCCATGGCCATTGAGGAACTATTTCCACATCCACCATATTGAAAAAGACTTCCAAAGGGCATAACTCAGCAGCATGCTTGGCCGCCGAATAAGAAACAAAAGCTTTGTCAGGTTTTTTCAATCGTATTCCCCTCTCTAATCTCTCTTCATGGAATAATCATACATTTAATGAGCTGAAACAATGTAATTATGAAATTGGCACAGCCATTCTTCCGCTGAGGTATTATAATATGAAAAGTCCTATTAAAAGCATAATGTTCTCTCTTGCACATTTTCACTCACTTGACATATTTCAGCTCCTTTCAATAAATCCCCTCACCATGTTAAAAGGGCAATTAGAGGAACGGGTTAGTGAGCACAGCAAATATTCCCTCTTCTTCCCGTTCATGATCTCTCTCTCTCTCTCTGACATCTTCTTCTTCTTCTACTTCTTCTTCTTCTTCTTCTTCTTCCTCGCTTCATAAAACAAGCTGTGCGCCCATAAAAGTTTAGTTGTACAAACTTGCTCATATTGCTGTGCCACAAATTGTAGTGCAATAAAGTGTAATTGTGATCCCGCCAGCGTGGAAAAGGTGAACATTGACTCGCTCCTATCAATAAAACATCTCAGAGTTTAAAGATATATTGGATCTCTTGGGCTCATTGGGCTTCACAATCCATTATGGATTGCATCTTTTACTCGCTGAAAAGCTGGAGAGAAACAGGGCTGCTACTTATAATGACTCTCAAAGTAGAAGCACTCACTGAGCATCACAGATGAGCTGTTCCTTTTTTTGTGCTTTTTAGGTCTAAAACATATGAAATTTGTTATTTGTTTTACATGTATTTTTCCCGAAATAGCCATTAAATGTATTTATATTGGGATTTCCATTGTTAGTGGTAGAGTCCGCCATTCCCGTGCTGAATTGAAATTGCCTGCAGTATACATTATCTACACATGAGGAATTCAGAGGTGACAATGCATTTATTTAATCCAGCGTTTTAATCATTGATATCAACCTCACAGTCAACTGTTCACTCTCCCTCAGCTTTATCAGAGCTGTATTAAACCCTGAATTACTGCTGCTAGTTTCATGAAAAAAAAATCAATATTGGTGGAACGGGGGTATGTTTTTACAAAGTGTCAGTTCCACACCATAATTATACAAAAGTAGACCTAAAAAAAAAAAATTATACCAATTTCGAATGTGTATTGGCCTGGTTAATTAAGCTACCTCTATTTTAAGTTTTTGTCTTAGCCTAAGGAATCATACCACTCACTCTGCTAACACGTCAAAGTCTTGATTAACAAACCACTGGGGCGTTTCCCATCCTCTTAAGTAACAAGTGAGACTTTAATCAAAGAGGAGGTTTGACAGTGTAACGATACAGACACAGAGGTAATGGCTCTCGTAAAACTCATGACTGTGAAAGAGCTTTGTTTTACATTTTACCCTCTTCAACGTGCTTCTCTTCTCTCCTTTCCCCTGTGTTCCTTTACTATCTATCACTTTGTCTGCTTTTCTAATCCTTTAAATGTTTCATTTCTGTTACCTGTGATCTTTTCTCTTCTGCACTTTTTCCCTTCCCTTGTTTTCTTTTCATTCTCGCATATTTATCTTTTATTTGGTGTTTTTCTATCTTGTCTTTCAATTTCCTACCCTTTCTTCATTACTCCACTCCAATTTCCTCAGTATTAAGTTACTTTAAAAGACCACCAAACCTAACAGTATCTATCCTAACTCCACATCGCACTTATTTTATTCAAGACTGACTCGAGCATCCTGGCAAATCACTGAGCCTCCACGATATTGAAGTCTGTAATCAGAACTCTGTCTTTTGTATTTTTAATCTGTTGTTGAACTTTGTTGCTTTGCTGGAATTCTTACTCCTCCTACTTGGTTCAATTGTATCTGCTGCATTTGTAGTCATCCTTAAAGGAAAAGCACATTTTCCTCCCTGAGTTCAGTGGCCATCGCAATGTTTGGCAATTAATTTGTAATGAATGGTATTCATGACTGAGCGTGGACTGACTGCCTCATTTAGGAAAGAATCAATACTGTATTAAGACATCACCACCTTTTGCCACAAGCTGACACGGACTGTAGCTTGTTATACAAACATTGTCAGTCTGAATCATTCAGAGGGTGAAGGTATTCAAAAGTGTTGAGATCTCATGACGTGCAGTTCAGTTGTTTTGAAAGTTGAGAAAACCCTCTATAAATGAAAACAAGTGAACTATGTATGAAAACCAGAATGTCAGCCAAAAAGGGATATTTCAGAGTGGAATCCTTATAATACTAGGGTTGACGTTACAGCATAACATAACAGCGTAACTAAACAGCGTAATTCAACAGTGTAGCGCAACAGCGTAACGCAACAGAGTAACGCAACAGAGTAACGCAACAGAGTAACGCAACAGAGTAACGCAACAGAGTAACGCAACAGCGTAATGTAGTGTCAAGTGGTTGTCACCTGCGACTCACCTCATTTGTTGAGAGAACTGAGTCTTCATCCAGACTGAGAATGGCATCAGTGAGGATGACGTCGTGGGGGACAAAACGACTGCTCATCGTCTGGAGGGACAGAAAGAGAAAACTGACAATGTAAACAATGTATTGGTATAAATATCCCATCAAAAGTGATATGGGAATAAGCATCAGTGGTAACTGACCTGCAGCCAGTACTTGATGTTTTGGTTCATATTCTTTTTTGGGGTATTTTATAATTTTTATTAGATAGCTATAGAGGAGTGACATTTTAACGAAAACAATATTTTTAAATCAGGAAATATGTTTATAAGCATTTGAAGAGGTATAGAATTGGCATCAAGATATGAAAAATCAAGGCACAATAAGCAGTCAATGAAGAAATTGTCTTTGTTTCACACCCTGCTGTGTGTCCATCAATCAATGAGCTGACTCAATAGGTTTGGTGTGAGTCTTTATCAATTCACTGCGGAACAGAAAGTGAAGTGAACCTTGATCTATTGGCCGAAAGAGGGCTGCTGCAGCTGATTATTGACCTGTAATTAAAGTGTGAATTATTGAACTGTTGAGCAGAAAAAGAAAACAAGACACAAATCTTGACTTCATGAAAGAACCACCAGATGACACACTTCAGCATCACTCATACAACAATCAGCCCTTCTGTGGGTGTTATTCAAAGAAAATATGGTTATTTTAAAACATCTGGTCCATCAACCATACATCAACCATTATGGTTACCTCTGCATTAAGTAGGAGGAAAACTTATACGTGAAATTGTGTATTTTTTCACAGTAGTGGCATTTAACACAGATTCACTGTCTGAATTAAAGTGTATCGGCTTCATACGCCCCAGGGGTAATATTATGAGGTTTATTTTGCAAAGCAAAGCCACAAATATCTGCAAGTTTAATGTCTACTTCCATCTCTGCTTAATGAGCCGATGAATGCCGATGAAGAAGTTCAGTGTAACATCTAATTAATTTCAACGCAAATCTCCTGAATTATATGAAAGTGCCAAACACACAAATATGCATTAATTCACTGCTTTAAGTGAGTACTCTTGGCAGAAAATGTATTTTGGATGGACGCCCTATAATCAGCAGGCAGGTAATTAGTTCTGTCAGAATGAAGTTCAAAATAGTGTAACAGTCTCTCAGCTTTCTTATAAAAACTGCCATCACAGTGATATTGGCTGAAGTGAATTAGCCACAAATTCAAGAAATTAATGATGTCCATGAGTAATAGAAGCATATGCATGATCCCATGCACAATGCACACACATTGTCAAAGGTCAGTTTACATGAGGACCTCACTGCATTTCCCAGCATCCTTCAGCACCTTGTAAAGGTTTATTTCAAAGGGGCCCTTGTCAGTGCCTGTGATTGACTGATGAGAGTCTCTTTCATTGTTTTTCTCTTGCATCAAGTGTTTAACTAGTTTGTATGCCCCTTTACAAATATATGAGACCAATACCTGTGTATTACATCATCTAGTTGACAAATCATTATGGACTTTAAAAAGAGAAGTTGACAAAACAATCTAAATCTTAATCAGATGGTGAGGACCATGTGATATATTAAAAAGCTCAAAAACAACGTAGAAGTCAAGTCTGTTTCATCAGCAGTCAATCTACCACCTAAATTCAGATGGATATATCTTAACTGTTGGATGGATTGCCATAAAACCTGGGCAGAATTAATCCTAAAACCTTTGGGTGATCTCTTGACCTTTTCACAAGCACCACCCACGGGACAAAGAGAAATACCTCAACACAATTTGGTTGACATTCCTGGTTCCCCTTAGGAGGAATAACTTTGGTGATCCCCTGACAATTTTCATTGCAACAAGGTTAGGTAAGCATACTCAAAACGATAAACTAAGAATGTTTGCCTCTCACACATCGATGGCAGCAAACTACCATCCAAGCCACTGGCCTGACCAACAGGAACAAAATGTAGTTCAGTGTCTTCCCCAAGGACACTTCAACATGTATAGGAGAAGCTGGAGGCGACTGTTAGCCCTGATGGGCAGGTGGCACCTTGCATGGTAGCCCCTGCCATCAGTGTATGAAAGGGTGAATGATGTTGTCATGTTAAAGCACTTTAAGTGACAAGAAAAAGTGTCATATTTACCATTTAACCATCAACCCTACAATCAGTGGGCAGCCAGTTCCACCAAAGTGCTCAACATTATACCTGCTTAACGTCCGGATGTTAGTATCGTGTAGTATTGTGATAGTCGTGTACCGATTACTTGGCCCCCGACTTAGTCCGCACAGCCCTGAAGCCCTGCTTCTCAGAGCGCCGTTTACTTGTTTATTTTTTCCACGTTTATTAATACTGAATGCAAGAATGGATTGGATTGACGGTTTCGGAAATATGTGAAGAACACATCCACAAATGTACACACAGGCAGAGATTCCTTGGCTCGATAGTAAAGAAATGTACTCAAAAATCGTAGATGAACACGCTGACATTAGCAGTTAGCTCAAAGCAGTGCTGCGTAGCCACACAGGGATGCATGTGCATGGCTGTGGAGTCTTGGTCTCGTTTATTGTGATTTGTCAAAATTAATTCACATCACATCCAGACAGACAGACAGACCAAACCCCCCTCTGCCCACTTCCCTTTGGCAGGTGTCAATGCTTTTCGGCCTCCGGACAGAGATTAGATCCCACTGAGATCACTGGCAGTTCAATGGTCTGAACCTTATCTCTATCGTCTTTGTCGCTCTCCTTTCACCCATTCCCCCTCTTTATATTTGCCATGGCTCCTACTACTTCAAGGGGCGTCTTTTGGACATCTGGTCTCTCTTTATGTCGCAGATGTATCCAGATGTCTGTAAATTACAGCTAAAAGTTAAAGAGCACATCTTCAACTAGCTGCATCCTAAACTATCGACAGCTCGTCTCTCGTGATGAACATTGTGACGAGCACCTCATTATTAGAGTAAGAAGTTGTGGGACAGAAATGTTCTTTATTATTTCAGCCTTTATAAGTCAGTGCAAAATACATATAACAGATCATACACAAATATATATTGATTGAAACATGTCAAGGATAACAAAAAAGTTAAAAGTTGTATCTTATTTGAACTTAGTTTCTTTGCTAATCTTGATTTGTATTTAGTGCAATCTGCAACATGTTCAACCTATATTTTATGATTAATAATGTATTGAATTACTTTGTGTAACATGACAGGAGTTGAAAGTAGTGATGAACTCACTCAAATTATTAGCAACTGACAGTGTATGGACTGTTTGAGCATCTTTCAGTTCATTTCTCGTAGCAGCAGGCCCAATAACCCCACAAACTACCAACCTCCCGACCTGCCGAGCACGAACTGGCAGAGAGAAAACGATAGCAAATTGCTGGTGCAGGAAGTGGAGCTTTTAGCAGCTAAACAGCAAGATAATTATCCTAGTAGTTAGTGGAGAATAAAATGGAGCAAATATGAACTCAAATAGACACAAACTCAACTCCAAATATAATATAATAATAATAAATGATAATGTTGATCTGATGTGAAAATAGGCAACTGCTTGCTAAAATGTAACATAACAATTTCAAAAGGCAATGTTAATGCATGTCACAAGTAAAAATAACACATTGTTTTGTCTTAGGATAGAAAAAACAAACACATATCAATCCTACAGGTCTGTGCAACCAGAAATATGTTTAAGTTTGGTTGATACAATATACATTTGGCCAATGAGGGGGATAAAGCCTAAAGGCATTAATTAGAGTCTAAATATAATACACAAAATCATTTTTTTAGGTCAACACAAGACCATAAATTCTCGTCTGATACCGCTGCCTTGACCCTCTGTTCAATCACGTTTCAACATTAGGTCCCACTTGACCTTTGCACTCTTGACTTTTATGCTCCTTTGGTATAATTTAAATGCATAACTAAGGAGTCAGAATCAATGTTCAAGATTACCTTATCAATATTAAATGCAGATTGCGGTAGCAACACATGCAATATTGCAAGGTGATAGATGAAGGTGAGATATCGTCGACATATAGACAGTGAAAGTAAGGAGTCCTTTGACAATATTGACGTGTGGGTCATAAATGCTGAGCCAGCAGGACCCTACTTATAGCAAGGTCAAGCTATGAGCGACATACAGCCGTACAGAGATGTGCTTAAACGATTGCTAAATAATCTTAACTTGTACCATTCGGAATCATTAACAGGGCTTCAGCCGAACCGGAAACCCAGTGTAAACTACAATGATATGTTGTGTACGTATATTGACAGCACACAAGAAAGACTTAGCACAGAAGGACGTGACGGAGTTAGGATTTCTCTTGAGGATAAATGATCTTACACAGTGTAAGAAGACATTGGAAAGGGTTAATTTATCAATTAAATGGATATATGTTTCTGAAATCTCTGTTGAAATTGCCTTTCACCTGACACAGGCATCCACCTCTAATGCCTCATCCGAAAAGTTGCAATAAAAATGAACGAGGTATGCATGTTAAAAAAAAATGTCAACAGCTGCTGGAACAAAACAAAAATCAAACTAAGGCCAGAATAAAACAAAAGATTCACACATTGTATTCAAAGTTCCCAGCAAGTTTAAATGTGCAAAACGAAAGAACAGGAAAGAGTGAGAGAGAGGAAGTAAAAGCTTGCTGATGAAATGTATCCATCCACTCAGCATCATAGAGTAGATACAATCATAACCAACGGCAAATTACTCTGCTGCTGCGCTCTGTCAGGGCAATTTGCAAACTTTCCGTGAGTGTGTGGTTATGATAGTGGGAACAAACACAGCGAGCGCTTGCTAGGAAATAGACTGAAGAGCATCTGGCTGGGCTGCACGACAATATACCACATGACTAATTATAGGACCGTAGTCGCTGTTGGGTACCGGCACACACTCACACACACATGCATATTATTGCCTTTGAGATGCATTTTTATTGTCACCAGTGGAAACATTATTCTAGTATTTCAAGGGGGAGACATTTACATGAAAACAAACAGAAGCAATTAGATAACACAGCATCATGATTAGAGAGAGAGCGGCTTGGCATGTGAGAATGTGACTGGGTGTGTTTTGAGGAAGAAGCTTGATTGTTTGAATAGCTGCGCAAATGAGTAAATTGAAAAAACACGAGACAATTTTGAGCATCATGAGTTCATATGGCCGAGTATGAGAGGACAGGATGTTATCCCATATTACTGCAAATGACAGCAATCCCAACAAAGTCACACTGCCGGCTTCACTCAAATAGCTGATCGAATCTCCCGTCACATCAATCTGACATTATCAAGAGTCTATTTAAACCTGAAAATGCACAATACAATTAACGCAGGACAGAACATGATCTAATACACTATACAATAAATGATACTCCCATTCCAGCAGAATTGTCTCTCCATAGCTGTTAACATAGAGAAGTTGGTATGATTTGCATTATATTCCATCAAATTGAATTTAGGAGGAAAAGTGGTGGAATGTAAATCATTATGTTTATTCAAGTTATATATTGCTACCATGTTGAGGTACCTGCACTAAACTTTAATACCAATATTTCAAATGAATGCGTCTTATACTCCACTATATTTTAGAGTGAAATATTGTACTTTTCAGAGAAAAAAAAAAAATTGTCTGCAGCGGGCGATCAATGAACCTTTTACTTACAAGACTGTTAATAAAAGCCAAATATCGTCTGAGGCACTCGGCAGTAACAGAGCAAATAAAAGCCTTTTTCGGTGATTTCAGCCTTGAAAAGTTAAAACTGAGTAATTAATTTCATCCTTAATGAGCCATAATCAGGGTCCACTTTTGTTTTGCTGCGGGTTTTCATATAATAACAACACGAAAGGGAAACATCTGGCGTTCTCAACAGTGATTTGCTTAATTTCTTGGATCATATATCATGAAATGAAGCGGGATGCCTCCCTGAGGTTATTGCAAAACTCCAAATGCACATCACAGGATCATTTGAGGTACATTTAAAATGTCAAATCCTGTGCTGGTGAGGTGTTCTAATTTAAGAACTAGAGACTTCATAAGTCTGGGTGGATCCTCAGGAGACATTTTGACCATTAAAACCTCAAAGCTAAAGGCTGACTGTATGCTGTCACACCCCGAGCCTCTCTCGTCCTAAAAATCTAATAGTGAGATCACAGTTAATAGTTGAGGACATAGTTGTAACGTTAGGGTAGTCGTCTGCGCTTGATGCTGCTTTGCAATCCGCCCCTGACTTGCAAAGCAGCTGTGAGGGATCGCCTGATAACAAACACAGGTTTTTCAGGTTGCCTTTCTGTGCCACCAAAGAGGTGCACGTCTTCAAGCTACGGCATTTGTTGGAATGTCTGAATAGATTAAATGTACATATTTGGTACTCTGTTTCGTTCACATAATCTGAAAATATATTTGCTTAATTTCTTGAATCATATATCATGAAATGAAGCGGGATGCCTCCCTGAGGTTATTGCACAACTCCAAATGCACATCACAGGATCATTTGAGGTACATTTAAAATGTCAATTCCTGCATGGCAGCTCTGCAACCAGAGGTTCATGAATGTGTGTGTGAATGAGAAGCACATCTTAAAGCGCTTTGCCAGTTAAGGTAGAGTGGCGCTCTAAGTATTGTCGGCGGCTGTGGCTCAGTGGCTAGAGCGGATCATTCTTTAATTGCAAGGTTGGAGGTTTGATCCCCGGCTCCTCCTGGTCACATGTTTAAGTGTCCTTGAGCGAGACACTGAACCCCAAGTTACTCTTGTATGCTATCTGCTTAGGATGGGTTAAATACAGAGGTAAAATGGAATGTATGCTAAATATATTTGACAACAAATGAATGTTTAACTGTAAACTGCAGCTGAAAAGTAAGACTATATGTGGAAGCATTAATGAGGTCAGAGAGGCGTCTTTGTTTTAGTACATATGACTTTTAGCTTATCAACACACACGTGCACAAAGACAAAGAAGCATGCAGATGGTAAAATCCTTAAGATCCAACAGGTATTTTTCCTTTTGAACCCAAACATGTTTTAACCTCTTTCTTTCTAGTGTCTTAAAGTTGAGGTTTGTGGCATTGAGAAAGCAGCTAGAAGCCAAAGGGTCGGTTCTTTCATTGAACAACAAACTCAGAGTCCGTTTGAGAAAATCTGTTTTAGAAAGGGGAGATAAATCTCCTCACTGTTATTTAAAGAAGTATCTTTTAACGTAATGGATGCAAAAAGCCGGCAGCTGTTACCTTGGTCTGTCCTTCAATGACAGTGAGAGGCACGCTGGTGGAGGGCCACTTGTTCCTGGGAGGTAAAGGCTTGTCGCAGTTCCATAAAACCACAATCTATATGGGAAAATAGAGTCAGTGAACATTATGTAAGCATCAACATACTTTTACATACATTTCTGCATAGAGGTGTTTGAAACAGTTGATTTATTCCACAAAGTAAAACATAAAGACTCTCAGGAGGCATTTTTCATCTTCAAACGGTCAGTTTCCTCTAACCTGGTGTGCTATTTGTCAACTTAGGTTATAGATTCCTGAAAGGCATTTGCTGTTGAGTTTTTCAAATGTATTTTCAGGCGCTTTGAACACCACAAACCAAGTGCCACATAGTGCCATTATTTCGGAGAGAAGGCAGACATCTCTACAGCCAATATCTATAAAACAAGGCAACTCACACTAAAACAATCTGGATTGATAAATAGTATTCCAGGATAAGAGGAAACAAATGCATTTGTTGATACTCTCTTATGTGATAATTTTAAGATGGGATGTAAGTAGTCATGTTCATATTGTATCATCCCGAAAAGGTCAAGCAAGTATGTAAAGGTCAAAATAATTCAATGTTAGGAGTATGGCAATTGTAAAGAAAAATATACCAAGATCTTGAGAAAAAAAATCATTAAGTTATGAATATGTCCTAATTTTGTGAAAAAACATCAGAAAATTACAAGAAAACAATCATAATATTTTGCCAATATTAAAATATCATAAAAATTGTATGAGAAGAAAGTATTTTTTGCTTGATTTATTTGAACACCCTCTTGTATTTGAGGAATGGCTGAACCTCCTTGTCAAATTTTACTACCTGAAGATGCAAGTCGATGAAGAAAAACACACAAATAATGCAACGATCGCAGGAGGAGGAGAGCCAAGGAGAAGAAGAGGGGGAAACAACCGAACAGGCTATATTGACACCTCTTCGTATGGTGTTTACTTTGCTTCGTTATTGACTAATCACATTTAATACTGTTTTGCATTATTTCCCTTCGTTGAGCCACCAAATCACAGTGGGACGTAGACACGCTTCCCACCTGTGCACAGAACTTGGACTTGGCTATAGCGATGATGAGCTTCACCACGGGGGAGATCTGGGACTGCAGAGGAGTAACCGTATGGATCGCAGCTGTGAACTGCGGTGCCGGGCTCTTACCTGGACACACACACACACACACACACACACACACACACACACACACACACACACACACACACACACACACACACACACACACACACACACACACAGAGAAACAGTTGTCATGGGTAAACTGTATTTAGGTTTTTAACACAGTATTGTGCAGACGTAGCTCTCCATAAAGCTCCATAACGGTTAACTGGACACAGGGCGCTCTCAGCTGCACCCGTCATCAATCATTGTGACAGGATA
This sequence comes from Taurulus bubalis, assembly GCF_910589615.1. Classification (NCBI taxonomy): domain Eukaryota; kingdom Metazoa; phylum Chordata; class Actinopteri; order Perciformes; family Cottidae; genus Taurulus; species Taurulus bubalis. Next base: position 32,537,931 of record NC_136591.1, on the reverse strand, counting down.
TATACCCCCCCTGCTTCCCATCAGTGAGCATGAGTAAACACGTCTAATCCAAGAGTTTGATTTGATTGTCTCCTTTAGTGAATTGGGAATCGTGCTGATTTGTTCCTATAAGGAGCCATTGTATTTGCTACAGCCTCACAAATACAACTGTTCTTGTTAGTTACATTGTTTTGGGTGCATTTTATTGTGGCAAACAAATGAACCAAACAGGTCAAAAAGAGAAATAACGAAGCGGAACCAAACCTTAAATTACTATCCACGATAAAGGACGCCCAGTGTACGGCACAATGGGTAAATTGAGTTAAGGAAATTGATCCCCTCTGTGGCAGTCTGTGCAAAAGAAAAATATCAATAATGTAAAGCATTGGTTTTAAGGATTTTATTTGATTTCCTGAATACGTTTTCTGTTCCGTAGTAAATAAAACCGTTTGTGTCTAACTGTATCTTTGAATAAGAGCATATAAAGCCATGTTACATGACGTATCTACATGCACCCTACTAGTTTGATTATTACCAGATTAAGATGAAACACACTTGTTTTCTGTAAAACAGAGTTATGTTCATGCCCGGTGTGAGAACAATATGATTAGCACACAATCATTGAATTTCGATGAAAGAAAAGATCACACACAGCTATCTTTGTTGCATGCCGATTAGGGCTGATGGTGATCATTAATATAATCAACAAACAATTCAGTTTATTAGGGCTGATCCTGAGGCTTTAATCAAACTATGTATTATCTTTTTCTCCGTGATAATCAGGTTATAATGTGCATGGCAATTTTGAGATTACTTTTAGCGTCTCAAAAGAGCCTCCAACAAAATAAAATAAAATTCCTTTCTGCAACAGCAAGCGATACGACTTATAGGGAAACCATACATCTGAGGGAGACAATTCTCTAAATCATCTTTTTTGTTGTTAATATTTTCAGTTTTCTGCACGTAATCTAGAACGAGCTGTTAACACAACCTGAACATGTTATTGCCTTCTAATATGCCACAATAAACAGTTTCCTATTTACACAACCAAAGAAACATTAGCATTATTTTGGAGTTACAAATTCATTTGTAAATCCAATAATTATTTTCCTTCTGACTTTGTTTTGGTCAACTTTTTGCTGCCTTTTTATTTGTTTTTGCTGCCAGCTGTTTCTTGAAACTGAGTGAACCAAAGGAGTAAAGTTGTGGTTTGTAAAACAAAAACAATATCTGAAAGACCGAAAAAAAAAGAAAAAACACTTTGCAGAGCCGAAGGGAGCTTCAGTTTCATTACACACAACCCTTTTCACATTACAGATTTAATTTGAACAATCGGAAAGTGAAAACTTGCCTTTATAAACCAACAAGCAAAATGCTGCTGTGTGGGAAGCTCAGAATATACAATTGGTAACCTGGGGCAGATACAGTATGAGAACACACACGCAGACACTACCAATATTCCCGACAACTAAAGAAGACGAGCATTGCAGGCACATGGCATGCCAAGTATCGGGTGGGTGTGGGAATAGGGGAATAGACATCCTCATGGACGCGTGGAGCCGGAGTGCTCTTTAGTGTTGCTCTATCCATCTCTCTGACACCGGGTCCCCTGACCAGCCATCTCAGGTGGGCCTAGTGGTATTTATGGAAGCACAAGGTCTGACCTTGTGGGGGTCACAGAAATAGGCTCGGTCCTTCTGTTTCATCTGCGCTTTCTCGGAAAGAGCTTTGCCACCTTTAGAGTCATTGAGGTCACCTGTGGGTCATTAGTCCACCTGGCTGTCATGTGAGAGCAGTTAGAGTCCCATCAATCCAGAAAGACGGCATTGTAAGTGGTTCATAAGTGTTGTTCTTTTTCAATAAAGGCTGGGGTCTGTTGAGTTGACAGCTTTGTTTATTTTTTAGTCGGCCTGCAGACAAGAGGCTGTTTTTTATTACACTTCACTTTCTTGCACCTGCTGGAGCCACTGAAGAGATACTTTACAGGACGCGTGTCCTGCTGACCCTTCAAACCAGTAGCACATAGTGGCCGAGTGTTGAAGAGGCATTCTCCGTGAGGGCAAAAGCAGAGAAACCCAATATCCCCCCCCCCCTAAAAAAAAAAATCTGAGGATTCCTTCCAACTCTTAGCAAAAAACTATACAAGAGATTACTGCCAATGCCACTGCACAGGAGACCTCAATGTGCAGCACAATTTCTGTGGGAGGTGAAGCCGGGAGGAAAACGTTTGCAGAAAGAGAAGAAGAGAGAACTTTAACTTGAACACACACATACACACGCCACACACACACAGCTAATCAACACTCAGACTCTCACATAAACACAAACACACACAGAGCAAGGACACATCGTTAATTATTTCCATCAGTATTCTTGATTTTTACCTTTCTGAATCTCATTATCACTTGAGGATTTTGCAATATTGTCTCTGTTACATTCAGGCCAATAAAGCACACTGCATTGAATTGAGTTGATCTGAATGTTTCAGCACCATGGAGAGAGACAGACTGCAGATGTCTCTCCAATCAGGGGTGCGCTCCTTCAGACGTTTTAATCCCTAAACTGAGAGGTTTCAAGACCCACCTTGCACTTACTTCACGGACTAATGGTGCATTTGGGTGGTCATTTAAAACTATTTGAAATTAAAATGAATACATTTTAAAGTGTATCATCTTGAATTGACTCACAATTGCTTACAAGCTGTAAACACTAAAGGTAAACTTGGCCAAGTTCTATGACATCTTAATAAAGAGTATGAGCGATGACTTTCCACTTGAGCACATAGTGGACAGTTGAAAAAAAACACTGTAAAAGTCAGAAAATAACATCAGTGATCAAAGTTTTAACTGGAGACATATTTTGTTGCCGTGTATTGATACTGTCAAAACAATTTGTTTGTTTGTTTTTGAAAACCTAAAGTAGCTTCACAGCACAACTTTTCACGAACAAAAGTGAAGCTATAACTTGAGCGATCACATCAGCTAATTCTTACAGCAACTTAGACCACTACGTCTGAGCAGTGAGTCAAACTTTTTCAAACTAGCAGGCAGAACTTGCAAGTGGTTTGCCATCAAAAGTTATGGGAAGGCAGCAGAGGGAGACCGTCGTCCAAACGGCATTGACGACAAGTTATTCCCACGAGCAGCAGCACTGGAGATGGCAGCCGCTAAAATAGTGATTTACTGCAGCGGGATAAACCAAACTGGCCCATCTTTCCTTCCATCCCTCCCTTCTTTCGTCCTCCTAACCCTTGTGTCCACAATTCCTCAGAGAAAGGCAAACATCGATCTTGGTTAGCCTCAGTCTCTCCAGTCTGCATATCTACACACACCCACGTATATACACACACACCAGTCCACTTTCACCTCACTCTTTGCCTGCAGCTTGAAGAGCTTCAACAGCAGTCTTATGGCACACACACTGCATATATTTACATATATTTTCGCACGTTTTGCTTATTTTATTCACAGGTTCAGTTAATAACCAGTGATGCAATATTTTGCATGAGGTTAGCTTGTACATTTGCTGATTTCTCAGATATGTTTTTTGTGTCCTGCGTTAAGTCCTGTTGGTGCAGCCAACATCCAGCAATGGCCTCCAGGCAAGCTGTTGGTGGCAGAAGCAATAACTTTCTTGGAAGAATTTTTGCTACATTTACAGAAAAACTACGGAGGAACACCTCCCATACTGAATTGAGATAACTGCAACCCCACCCAAATGCCATCTACCATTATATGTATGCCGAATTAGGTATTAACAGTTCCTGGTTGCAATGTACCCATAGTTGCACACATTGGTCAAACCAGACAACCAAGTGCACAATTACTTTGATACTTTTTTTTTTGTACTCAAAGTTCTGGAGTTATAAGGATCTTTTTTTCTATGATTTCCAAGTGGAATTATGAACACTTATTCGCTATGGATTCAGATATAAGGATATTCTCGGAACTGAAAGTCGCACTGAATCTAAAAATATTTCTTTCATGTCTGTGTATTAAGATTAAGAGTCATGATTTAAGGATTTTGGGGACAATCGTGACAACCGGGCGCCAAGGGGTTTTAATCGGCTCCATGAGATCATGTTCGGACAAAAACTGCGGGTGAAAAAAAACAATGACAGCATTTATGCATATTGAATCTCTAACTGACAAGATCAACTCTTACCCAGCATGGCATAGTAAAAAGGGAACTGGACAGGGTCAGTTGAGTACTGGGGGAGTGCATAGAGACCACCGGGAAGGGAATTCCACAACAACCCGTTTCTGGACACATGGGAGTCCACGCGGTCCTGGATGATCTGGAGAGACGGGACAGGAGGAAGTGAAGCATTAAAACTAATTAAAGGAACAAGAACAAAATACAAAAACAGAAATGCGAAGATAACGAGAAACACTAAGGAGTGGGTGTAGTGATGGAGAGGGGAGTGTAAATATGAGGTAGCTGATTGAAGAGAAGTGAAGATTAGAAGGTGTGACAAGAGGAAAAGAAAGACAAAGATGTGATTGTTTGAACAATTTCCTTTTCGCCCTATCAGTCTCTTCATTTCATGCACACGGCTTGCCAAATTAAACAGAGTTGACTTCAGGGTGTCAGTCACAGAATATTAATACAATACACATACTGTATAATATCCTATAATATCATATTGAAAGAAAACCATGTACAGGCAATATTTCCCTTGAATTAATTAGAACTCAGCCACATTGTTTTGACAACCTGCATCCAAACACACAGCTCTTCCCTCTGTCTCCATATTGCTCCATTAGCTTGTATTTGATGGATAGACAGACTGGAAAGGGTAAGAGGGAAGGGACAACATGTAGCAAATGGCCGCGGGTCGGATTCAAACCCGGACTCAGCCTTGGTCCATGGGGCTCTTCATAACGGACTCTTTACACTTAACCCTTTTAACTCCAGATATGTGATCATATTTGGGAATACAAGTGGCCAGCTGTTTAGCTGCAGTGCTTGGGGAACAAGATACTTGAACAGTTCATTTGTGGCATCAACGTGATCCCAACATGAGGAGTCCATTAGTTATTTAGCTAATATTATCCATCCGGCTTGTTACCAAAGGTCAGGTTATATGTTGAGTGTTGTGAGCCTTCAGGGGCCTCAGAGGACCAACGACACAACTTCAACCTGCAGCTGGGCCTCTGGATACACACACATCTAAAAGGATGTCATGTATTCCACTTACTGTAGTATCACTATTACTTTTAAAAAGGATATAATGAAGATATCACATTTAAAACATAGCTTCTTGGATGCTGTTCTCACCCGTGGTGAACATACACATATACACATTTATGTATTTAGGTTAGTTAGTTATTAAGCCTCTTTAAGGTTAAAAACTTGCATTCATTATATCACTGATACTAGTGTGTTTTCATGTGCAGGTTGCATTGTACTGTTGTAGTGTCAAGGTGGAGCTGACTTTATATATTGTTAGATGGTTTCATTTACCACAATAAATCATAGTTTATAAGCTCTTCACATGTTTTATGGGTAACCCTCAAATAACCTTCTAAATTGGACATCAATTTAATTTATAACTCATCCACTTTGCACACCTTAAGGCAATTTGCAAACTGTATGCAAGGACATTTTTAAAGAGCATGCTATTTTACTTTTGTCCATTGTGGTTTGTTTGTGTAATGCAATTGTGATATGAGAATATCCTTCTGGGGATTATTACAGTATTTATTGGGGAATACATGTGGAGTAGAAGTATAAAGTAGTTGGACAGGGACATACTCAACTAAAGCACGCTGTATTTTAAATGTGTACTAGAATGAAAGAGACCAAAACCCAAATATGAAGTGAGATCAGCACACACAGGTACTATATTTGTCTGACGCTGGCAGAGGGATGGTCATGTAGCCGGTTGGCTCAGCAGATAAAAAGAGACAAACTCTTTTCTTTCATAAGAGGAAAGCTAAGAACCACTCGCTCTGTTCTCTCTCCACTTATCACTAATGCAGGCGATGACCTGAGGTCCACGTCTGACGAGGCACAGCAGACTTTCTAAAGGTGTGATGGCTTCAATTACTTGGTGCTAAAGAAGTGTTTTTACATCATAGACGCATGTATTATCACGTTGGTACGCATAAGTGTATGCATGAGTATGAGAAACACATAACTGACAGAAGATTAAAAAAAGGATCTGTATTTGTTTAATTTCAATGTATTGATTGAATGAAGTTGGATTTATAGTGAAGATATCAGGCAACAGAACACTTTTTATTTGAATAATTCTTCATAAATAACTGATATCCACCTTTAAAAAACAGGTCTACCTTAACATAAATACAATATGTTATTAACATTTTTAACTCTACTGTAAGATCTCTATGATACTGAAAACAAAGAATAGATGAACACATTTTTTGGGGGCATTATGGTTTTTCTCTCCAGCTCCAGAGCTGTCTACTGATCTGTGGAGAATTGGCACTAAAGCCAGCTCTCAACACACACACACACACACACACACACACACACACACACACACACACACACACACACACACACACACACACACACACACACACACACACACACACACACACACACACACAGACACCTCGTGAACTGTCAGGCTCGCAGTATGAGGGCCACTGCAGTTATCAACAACGCCTCATTTCACCCATTTAGCCTGGTGGCATGCTGGCTCTGAGTTTTTAGCACATCTGGCTGTCAGTGTGGCTGTCAATGGGCTTCTGTCTAATTTCATACCCTGTTGGCGCTGGCTATTTGGGGGTGGCACAAAGGTGCTGTTTGTGCAGTGATTGTAAGACAAAAAAAGCTGTAGTTTGCTATTAAACTAAAATTTGGAGATCCTTTATAACGTCAGGATTTTACGGGCTGGTCTGTTGATCCAACATTCTGTTATTCTCTGCAATCTACCGATTGATAGCTGGTTATCTGAAACTGTCAGAATCAAAGGTAAACTGTGTTCTTCCTTTGTCATGCTGAATCCTGTTAACTATTGATCAGTTGCTGAGGAGCCAATTAAGCTGCCTGATCACTGAAAAGCTTCTAAAGGCCCCCACAGACACCAAGAAATATGGGGACACCTCATGCATGGTAACTAAGCACCACCATGTTCACTGTACTGGAGAAATGCAGCTGTTGTATGGCAGTAATAATAATAATTTAGTAATAGTAATAATTTTGACTTTCTATCTCAAAATTATGACTTTCTATCTCATAATTTTGAATTTCTATCTCATAATTTCGTCTTTCTATCTAATAATTTTTATATTTTACTGCCACACATGGGCATCCATAGTGTTTCATTACAAAACATTTTAAAACCCCAAAATACATTAAACCCCAAAAATATATCTTAAAGGGAGAGTATGTTTATTTTGAAAGCACAAGCAATACGTTTAATTTGATGGTAAAAGACGCCTTTGCTCAGTATAATACAGTCAGGCCTTTTACTGTGTAGCTCATTACTGAGGCGGTTTGTGACATAATGACTCTTCTTGCATTGTGATAGCATTTAGCATTATTCTGTATCTGCTACTTGTGGCCAATGTTCAGCAAAATATGCAAATTTGAAACATGCATCTTGATCGTTTAGTTTATCGGCACTGAGTTTAATATAAGACACTTAAGGCACAATGCACAGTTTCAGCACAAAATATATTTGTAAAAAAGACATGCCAGATAAAAGCTAATTTGAATGTGCTCTGATGCTGTGAAAGTGTTTAGTTTTTTCCCCTTCTTCTAATCAGTAATATGTGTAATAAAAGCACTATCTTTGCAATAGGGATTAATTAAGAAACTATTTTCTATCTTGAGTATGATGCATCACATGATAGACTGTATGACAATGAACCTCAAATGCATGTGATGAAAACATCTTTTCTACAACATGTCCACAGTTGAGGACGAAATACTGTGATTTAATTCTAAAAGATAATACTAATGATGCCCTATGTTGGTAATTATATTGTTGTGTCGAGGACCCTAATCTGAACAAGCCTGAAGTTGAATTGCGATGATGACTTCAATGCTATTGCAACGATACAAATGATGATAGAACGTGAGGATGATTGTGTGCTACGAGAGAGATCACAGCGATTGTACTGGTGTTTATGCGATGATGATGGCGGTAATTAAGAGGATTATTATGTACTGCGTCTGTATTTAGAGATGCTACGGAGAGCAAATTGTCCCCGAGGACTGAATCAAGGCTGCAGTGAACCAACAACAATAGAGAGTAAAATGAGAGGAGGAAGGTTTTTTTTACTCCAAGTTCATCCTCGACACTTGAGCTGGGGAGGTCATTTAATGAGGGCTCTAATGCTGAGAGCAGGCAGATACACACACACACGCACACACACGCACACACGCACACACGCACACGCACACACACACACACTGCAGCATCTCTAACTCGAGGGCATCTGGGCATACAGACCTCCTTCACATTTGGCCCCTCATACTTATATTGTGTTTGGATGTGTTTGTGTCCAGTCTACATGTGTAAATGTGAAAATCGAACTTTACTTTGTGAAAGACATAATAATATCTATATTCCTAATATTTACCAGCAATGTTATTTGTATTTCATTAAATATTTGTGAAATAAGTTTAAAAATTAATTTAGTTCTAAGATGTAAGAAATAACCTTTTGGCATCACACAGAAGCCAACACACACTCCCTCTCTCTCTCACACACACACACACACACACACACACACACACACACACACACACACACACACACACACACACACACACACACACAGACACTCGAGCATAATACACTTAAAAATCTTTACATGTCGAGTTCTTGCTTATACTGCATGTTAATAAGATGGACAAATTATTCATAAAACCCTATATGATAAATGGACTGCACTTGTATAGCGCTTTCCTAGTCTGACCACTCAAAGCGCTTTCACATTACTTGCCATCATTCACCCATTCATACACTGATGGGAGGAGCTACCATGCAAGGCCCATCAGGATTATAACTAACATTCATACTACTTTCACACACCGTAGGCACAGCTACGGGAGCAATTTGGGTTTGAGTGTCTTGCCCAAGGACACAGACTAGCAAAGCACTAATCCTCTGATTGAAGGACGACCCTGCTCACCACGAACCCATTCACCCATATTGTAGCAAATTACACAAAATTGTCTGTATATAACAATATTTTTCAGATTAAAGTTGCAATATCTGTTCTTTCTACTTCTAATATCTTTCTACCTTTCATATGTTCATGTCACCAATACACAATAGACTCCGTAGAGTAAGTTAATGCTGAACTAATCAATATTTTCATATTAATAATGGATCAAATTACTTTGTTTGCAGATGCAAAACCGACTGTGTGCTACCTGGTGAGTATAGCAGAGCTGGTGGCAGTTGGTGGAGACCAAAACAGAGGTAAGTGATTATCAGACTTTGAATGAAAGACAATGCTGCTCTGTGCCTGGTGGATATGTAAATAACATGTTTGTCGTGCCAATTAAAAAAAATATCACATTTACAAGGTGATACCATGTCAGTGTTGTGTCACCAGCTTTCTCCGCTGCCCCCGAGTGGCCAAAATAAGAATTTAACTGATCAAAACATCGGCATTTGGGTCGCATGTGTGTGTGTGTGTGTGTGTGTGTGTGTGTGTGTGTGTGTGTGTGTGGGTGTGTGTGTGTGTGTGTGTGTGTGTGTGTGTGTGTGTGTAAAGATGTACGTTAAAGTATATCTCTTAAGGAAAATGCACCCGTGCTTTTGAAAAGTAAAACGAAGTCGCAGCAACCTCATATCTGATCGTACAAGGATTGTCACGTTGTGAAGGTGCATTTTAAATTATTTCTCCGTGCTGACAGGAAGGTGGTTGAAAAAAGGCTGTTTTGTAAAAATGCAACAAAAAGTAAACCCAAACCTCCCAACTCCATCGAAAACTTTTTTTGCGGTGGCCTTGAGCAAGACAAACAGCCCCCAATTAATTCAGTGGAGCTATACTGTGGTTACTCTAAGAAGAGGTGGAAATGTATGAATGTGAAGCAGAACATTGATGGAAAGGAGGGGGCACATTCAGCAAAACCTTCTTTGTAAAAATATGACTGACATCTTTTAAAAGTTTATCTTTGGGAGGTGAGGCATCGCCAGCGGCGATGTACAGTATAGAGAAAGACAGAGCCGGTTGGTTGATTAAATCAAGCTCTCCTGACAAAACTCACATAAAGACCATTTCTCTCACATGAGCTTACCTCCAGAGTAGTTAAGACGATTTTGGTTACAGAAGAAAAGTAGGCATCCCAGAGGAACTGGGTCTGCTGGCGGAGAGCCAGGATCCTGTCACGGCCCACAGACCGGGTAATGGAGGGAACCTGGAGGAAGAGGAGAAAGAAGAAAAGCCAGAGGACAGAAATGACAGTGAGCTAGATTGAGTTAGATGTTAAACAATTTTGAGTGAGAGGATGGGAACCAGTGTGGAAGACAAAAAGAAGAAGAATAAAAAGCAGAGCGCCAGCAGACAGGTGGAGGAAGCATAAGTAATTTTGACGATGTGATTTTGAGACCAGATTAGAGGAAAGTCCTCCGTCCCTCAAGACTCTTCTACCCACACATCTCACTCTGTCTGTCAGCGAGCTTATCCTCAGGACAGTTTGGTAACTAAACCACCTGCTGTCTCACACACACACACACACACACACACACACACACACACACACACACACACACACACACACACACACGCTATAGCTGACTCAGGTTGATCGATGGTGCGGTCAGTCTGTTGTGATGGAGCTGGTACTTTGTTAATTATTGTGACAATAAATATTGCAAAGATCAGCCACACACCATTTTGCGATATTATTTGTGAGTTTATTTTCCTCCTAATAGCAGATATGTGCTATGAATATATTATTACTGCTATTGTTTCAAGTCAGGCTGAGTGAAATGCTTCCACAAACCGCCTAGCAAGTTAAGAAGCGCCTCACTGCTTTAGCGTGGCACTGCATTTGCATTAAAGCACCAATTAGTTAGTCTATAAAACGAAAGGAAATATTGAAAAATGTCACAATTTTCCTGAGCCCAGTGTGACGTTTGAAGAAAAATGGACGTGACAGTGAACGCAAATCCTCACAATTTAGAAGCTTAGTTTATGGCTTGATAAATGACTTAAAGGGACAGAATGTAGGGTTTAGAGGGATTTAATGGAAATGGAATATAATATTTATAACAATGTTTTCAGTGTATAATCACCTCAAACTGAGAAAGGTTTCGAAGGGTGTATTCAGCAGCTTTAAAATGAAGCCTTCACATTTCTATAGGGAGTGGGTCCTCTTCCCCGAATCCGTCATGTTGTTTCTACAGTAGCCCAGAAAGGACAATCCAAACTCTGGCTCTAGAGTCTAGAGAGGGGCGTTTAGTTGGTTGCAATCTGCAACCTCACCACTAGAGGCCACTGCATTCTACACATTGCTCCTTTAAACAATTTATCAACAGTCAAATGTGTCACCAATTCAAGCTTCAGTGAGTTCTTTATCTCTGCCGTGTTTTGTCAACCTGCTGTACATCATGTAAATCCATCATACATCATATATATCCCGACATATATTAATGATTGTTTATTTTTCTTGGATGAATATGAAGTTCTTTGCCTCCAATGTACCAACAAACTCTGCAAACCGGCTGGCAAGACAAGGTCCCAGCTCACATTGTCATGAAGGACGTGAGCAGCTGGCTTGTGCCTTGCAGCAGAGACCCCCTCCGGGAGAGGCAGCGGAGGGATGAAATCAAGGGAGACAAGGATCCTGCCAACCTGACCAGCGAGCTAAACATCCTGACGTGCCAAGGAAGACGGAGCCGGACTCTCTCTTGAATCACAGTTTGGAGAAAAACAAACTACCTCCTCGATGAGGTCAGACACACAACCTCAGCTGCCCAGCTCAGCTTGACAATGGAGCTGAAAGGGGAATGAGTAGCGGTGGAGCCAATGTTCCTGAAGAGCCTCATCAGTCCTCAAGAGGCGGTGGAGGATTTAGGATCGGTGTGTTCCGGTGTTCTGGCCAAGAACCCAAACACCTTTTCACAGAAAGTTATATTGCCAACAGTGGAATAGTGACTGATAGTGCTACAATTGAGCATTAAGCTACAGGGTTGAGATTTCACATCAACTAAGGGGCGTTGTTCGGCATGACATGGAACCTAATACCTTGTCATCAATCAATCAGATGCTTGGCTCAATCCCTCATTGTGATCAATGAGCTTCTTGACGCCTTATGAAGCAGCTGCTAGTAACGATGAGCCTGTCATTCATGTTCTGAACTCATTTTCCATTGAAATATGATGTGTCCCTCCAAATCCAAAGGCTTTTGCTTCACTAATATGATGGGGAACTACCATCAAATAGTTTATTCATGATTCTCACCGTGTATATTGTGAATTGACCTGTTTACACGGCTGGCATTGACTCCATTTTGTTTTTTCCACCTTCTTGATATTTTTCACTTATATTTGGTATATTTGCAGTTTTGCACTCTTTCCCACTTTGTCATGCAACTGCTGCACAACAATTTCCCTCGAGATGAATACGTTTGTTATCTTAAAAGTGCAGTTTAAAGTAAACTGCTGTCAGGCTGCATTGAGACACACAACAACACGGCATGAAACCCTCAGCCCCCTCATTTATTTAAAGCAGACCACTGCGTTGTTGTAGCAGGGGGTTGAAAATAACTTTAACCTGACTATTGAGTTCAGCACAATGCATCGTCATCGGGCCGGGTGCTGCGTTGACCAATCAAATACGAGCAGCACAAACACACATTCCTAGTGGATTTCTCAGTAACATGAACACCGTATTTCTTTCTGGATTGTATTTCCCTTCTCTGACTTCGAACTATATAATGCAGATTTAAACTACTTGATAATCCAAGATTAACGGTTTAGTTTGTGAAAACCAAAAAGTACATAGACACAGAACTGGAGGTTGTGTTGCTGTTGACGTCAGTGGGATCATCCGCCGACAGCAGAGCGAGCTTTAATTGTTCAGCTCTCTGAGGTGGAATATAAACAACACCAATCAAATCAGCTCAATTCTCTTCCCCTCGATTGACTCTAATAGTGTTTATGTTTCTCAGCAGGCGCCCTGTGTGTGTGTGTCTGTGTGTGTTGTGCATGTCACCACTCCACAGGGGGAATCGAAACTCTACATATTAAACAGCCAGGTATTGCAGTTCTCAGTGATGTAATTGAAAGTAATGAGATTCAACTCTCTCTCCAGGTGTTAGAGCTCCGATGTTGTGTTGAACAGTGAGTTTGTGTGCGTCTGTGTGTGTGTGTGTGTAAGAGAGAGAGCGAGAGAGAGACAATAAAGACAAAGAGGATCCATAATCTGTTTACCAATCAGAAACAGGTTCATTATTGTATTTTCATTACACTGTACAGATGCTGTCATCGACACCAAATAATTAAATGTTTTGGGGGTATTTTATTGCTTTTAATAACTCAGTTCAGTTGTGCTATAAAGCCACATCCTGAGCTTGAAAGAGTCTATTCTGACACTTTATTTCCAGGTACGGCTTGATCTCTTGCCGTCTTGGCAGCTGTCTCAGTGCTGCAGTAAAACAAAATGAAGCTGCTTGAAGGTGTCCTTAAAGTCTGGGAGGCTTTGTTTTCTAAAACACAAGAAGTGCCACACCCATTAACCTGCTCTGTTCAACTAGTATTTATTAAATCTTACATGTAAAACACATTTTCACATCAAGTAAATCAACATGTGGGCAACATCACATGTACACACGTTGGCATGTCTCAAATGTTACCTGTGAAAAGTGATTTTATGTCTATATGAAATATATGAAAACATGATGTTTTGATGCATGCTTTTTTAAGATCCATAAATTACATGTATATATGTCCTTTGTTGATTTAGGTCATCAATTCATCTATTTATTATATTTTGGACATTTTGTCGATAAAATCGAGTCCAAGGTGATATCTTCAAATTTCTTGTTTTGTCCAACTACATTAAAACATACTGAGATACTGAATCTACAATGTAACAAGAGTAATTAAAAATGACTTCAATAATGTACAACCTCGTGGCGAATGGAATGGTCTATTTAAAGAAGATATTAATGCAATGTTGAACACTTGAGGTATTTAGCTTTTAAAAGCTTTTCTTATAACACGGTATTGCAACTAATCTATTATGTCAATTATATTTCTAAGATGGGAACTCTGGCTATTTTACAGATGAGAAAAGAAAAAAAGTACTTAGCAAGAGGATCCCTTGCTCGCCACCTGTTTTAACAGACGGACTTTTGAAGGAACTTTGAACGATTTTTTTCAACCTGTTCTTAAGTCTTTAACCCAAAAGAGAAGAAAACGATTTAAATCCGACTTGGCTCACCAGATCTGGTTTTCTCACTCGCCTCTCAGGGCTTCCGTGGCAGTAAAGGAGGAGAGGAAAACGCCTCGTACAACAACAAACACTCTTCTCACCAGATTGAAGGATTGAAATGTATGCACTCCAAATTATGATGTGAAAAATGTGTTCAATGCATTCATTGTTTGATTTAATTGTTATGTGTACACACATGTCAGGTTTTTATCCCCGCCTCCTTGTGTTTACTAGTTTCTCATATGTCTGCGTCAAGACAATACGAGGACACAAAATTAAAATAATGCTTGTTTTGTTCCACCTCTCTAATAGCCTTCATATGAACACCATCATTGTTTCGCCGCTTCAAAAACATAATACTTACTTTAGCACCAACAATTAGCACGCTTTTAGACAGATGGTTCTGTTTTGTTGAAGGGAACAAACCACATAACAAAAACCTCTGACAACATTAGTGCATCATTGTGGGTCTTACTCAATGATTTAGTACAAAAAACAAAGATCCTTTATTGAATTTAAAAGCCAAGTTTGTCATACTTTTAATGATGGCTTGTCTGTAATTGTGTGATTCACAGAGAATGAAATTAACATCGTTGTTAGCCGGCGCTGATGGAGGGCTGATGGGAGACATGTTAATTAAAGGGACACATACGGTCTCTAACAAGCTCACACTGTCCAGGTGGCTGCATATAGGTCATGCAGGCGGCACGCGGAAATATAGAGAGTAATTAGATAATGTAAATACCACTAGTTCTGCATGCTGCCATAATTAAAAAGGAACAGAAGGAGATTCAACTGTAGAATACTCCATCTAAGATAAAAAAAATACTTCCTGGCAGAGTTGTGTGTGACAGTGAATATCACAGATGTCATGTAAGAATAAAATGCAATTTAATAAAAGCCAAAGACAGCAATCCTACTCCACGTCAGTTAGGTGTCGGTAGACGCTAATAGTTAATTATATACACTGAGCTGAAATCACCTTTTCCCCCATTAATACAACTCCTCATGTCGATAATACTGCAACTCTCTGTCACTCTGTTTGATTTCCTGCTCAGAAACCCTTCTGTCGTTGTACAATGTCACTATTCATCAAATAAATGTCAATTTCTTTCTAAATTTGGATTACACGTTCGTTCCTGTACATTTTTACGTTGTCTTTCGAAAGTCAGCTGTGAACATCGCTGAGGTTGTGTGTTCACAGCTGTCATGGGAGGAAAGCACGGTCTGGTCTGTGCAACAAAGTAGTGCAACCCATTGCCTGTCCTCTCTGCATGGAAGAGCAATTTTAGAAGAACAAATATTGCACAGGTGAATAGTTGTCTGTGTCGTCTCAGGCTGTTATGAATTGAAATGTACGGATGGTATGTTTTTGCATGTGTGCAGTACCTTCCAACCCGGCAAAAAACAGGGCCTCCTGTTAATTATATGTGTAATTCCAAACCTGCCTCCATCCACGTATCTCCGGTGACTGTATGGTGTGAAAATAATATTCATGCCTCCTTGTTCCTTCTTTGCATGTGCTCTCCTTGCTCTAAAGCATTTGTGTTTACCTGTAACAGAAGTCTCTCATCTCCAATGATGGCGGCTTTCCTCCAGTCGATGACTTCAGAGAAGGGAAGCTCCCAGCCGTTGCTTAGAATCACCGGGATGCAAGCCGCCTGTTAGAACAAGGGAAGTGAGAGAAAAATAAATCTGTATTTTTCGAGAAAAATGATAATGGGCAGGAAACGATCTTTTTCCATAACATCATTCAGGAATGATTTATTGAGATGAACCCAACCTTCTGTCCTTGTGTACTTGTGTTAGGAACGTATTTACAGTGGTATTTTTCTTTTCTTACTGGATGTTGCTGTTAGATCGTAAGACATGTTTTTTTTTCTGTCAGAGGATTATTTTTCCTCAAAGAAGAAATAAAATGCTCTCTAGTGAGATGTTTTCACAGCTTGTGAGCGAGGGAGAAAAATCACAGTAACACATGAAGTCTAACCAGTCGCTGATAAGCAGAGCACTGGGTGGGATCGATTTTGCCTCCACTGAGGGATTTAAAAACGTGTTTAATTAATAGATTGCACAAAAGTAGTGGTATGATGTTGGATGTTACAGCGACTTTGATTAAAAAGTTTAATGCAGATAGCACTGTTCTGATTGCATAAACGTTTTTATTAATTGTATGCATTTCGGTAGTGGGTTCTATGACAGTTTCCCTCAAATTAGATTTTTTTTTTAAAGCATGTCACCTTGCTCATAGTATTGCAAAACATTGCAATATGAGGTAATATATATTGAAGCCCCCGTATCATGATACGTATCATATCAGTCTTGACAATACACAGTAATATCAAATATTAAAATTAGATTTTCAAATATGCTCCCCTAGGGGGGAAAGACTGAGCGATTGTTATATAAAACTGTAAATCATAGCTTATTTTATGAAAAAAAGCCCAAAACTGCTGTATTTGGATGTTTGGTAAGTAAGAGGAATTTTGGAGACCTCGTCTGAATTTTCTCTGCACTAAACCCTCTCTAACTTTGTTCTGCTTCACTTTATCAAAGTCAACCTTTGCAGAGAGAATGTATGATTTGGGTTAGAGTCAGACCTTACAGCTGCATCATCTCAAAGAAATAATCATCCTGAAAGTGTTTTTCTAGGCGGACCTGAAACCTTTTCATTTACTCTTAACCAGTAACATATAGACTTATATTTACACATCGGAACACAATCTATTTTCTTATAGGAACACAATTATTCAAATAGCCCCAGTGGTTGCAGAGACACATCCTTTTTAGTTTGGGAATGCAATTTCCGAGCAGAGGCCTAAAAATAGGTTGCTTTTCTATTGGTTAAAATATCCCATTCCGGAAATACATTTTTTATGTGTGATAAACGCATTGGAAATATAATAAATTCACATGTGATTTTTCAATAAAGAAACACATGAGCAGTCATAGTTGTGAGCAAATACATGAATAAACACCTCATATTATATTCAGGAATATTACGTGTTCACATACTGCTTATAAATACTATTAATAAGAGAAAAGATAATTAAGGACTGATGTGGAGCGATCATAGTCCGGCTTTGAGTTCAGGATGCCAAAAGGGAGACACGGCTTCACTTTAATGACAGACTGTAGGTATGATTCGTCTGGGTGGCTTCAAGTAGCAGAGCGGAATGTGGGACAGAAAAATTCAATAAGTCTGGTATTTTCATTTAAAGTTCAAGTTCGACTGGATTCTCAATCAAGTGAACCTGAGAGATTAAAGGAGATTCACAAAATGCCGAGTGCATGATCAGTGACCCGTCGAGGCAAATTCCCACTGCTGTGATTAGTCTGGCTTTGTGAGATGACTTTTTCTTTTCTTGTCTTTTCTCACTGTCATCCCCTTGCATGTCCTCTAAATGTTGATTAGCATTATCTTGGCACAGAGGACTTCTTTTCCTCTCTTTGGGTTCTTTTTAATTTTTTTTCTGCCAATCATTCTACCTATTGCTTTGAGCCTCTTTTCTTAAGAAGAAATTCTCTAACCTTGATTAATGTCACCACAAAGTTCAGCCTCCACTTAATCATTATACTTTTGACGCAAAACAGTATGGAGACACCAATGCTAAATACAGACCAGAGAGAGCTTGGTGGCACCTTATCTTGTTTGTGTCGTTAAATGTATAACCTGCCCAGAGACTGCAGGCCCACATTTACATTTTGATTTATATATTTTATGTGTATTGTCCCTTATAAAGAAATAGGTATGTAAAGGAGCATGTCCATCATAACAACTTTTACCACTCAATACTTCAAGCTGATGTACTCCCTCTTCGAGCTAAATGGAGAAATCACTTTCAAAGAATGTGTTTTTAAAAAATGTGTACACATCCTTCCAGCTCTTCCTGGCTCGAAGGTGGAGGCAAACACAACATATTTCATTTCTAAGCGGCAGAGTGTGGAGCGTGTCATCAACAGAATATATCATTAGAATGCGTGGAATAACAAGAACAAGGTAAACAACACAGCCAGGGGCAGACGAAAGGCAGAGTTTGATACTTAATGTCAAAACAACAGAGAGACAGAGAGTAACCAGGTGCTGATGGAAGATGAACATGTCTGGGGTCTGAAGACGTTTCTCGTCTCTGTGATCTGTGTATCTACAGAAACAGGACTTTTCTGTGGCAAGGGGATGACAGATTGTCAATAATAATAAGATCAACTGTTGCTAAGAGGAGAACGAGTAACTCTTTGATTTGTTGAAGTGCCCAGCTGGAGCTCTACAAGCTGTCAGATACATGGATGTATAAAAAGAACAGAACACAGCGTTGGAGGCGTTGCCCTGTTCCTTCCTAAGCTCAGTGGAGAAAAACAACTGGCAGGTGCCCGGAAACATATGAGGACATTAGGTCATTTATTTTCAATTAAAATACAATATACATTTTAATATATATGTATATAACCTGTCACTATATATATTATATTTTATTTACAGAATAATTTTGTTAAACCTTCTCTTTCCGCATGACAGGGTTTGGTCCTGCCAGGTGCAAACGGTGCTTTAAGAAAAAAAAAGTCTGTCACAAATAAAAATGTGTGTATAGACGGTAAGTGGTGGAAATTGACTTATTGTCTTAGTTCATAGATACATAGTAAAAAATAATATAATAGAAATAATATAAAGTCATAATTAAGGTTTAAACCATCTCCCCACCAGTATTACATCCTGACAGTCGGGACAAACGTTGCACTGAAGCAACGTTTTAACCGTCAATATAGGAGATACAAATTACGGAACTGAGTTCAATGAATTCATGAAAACATTTCACGTGCATTTTTTGGGGGATATGGGATTTTTTGTTTTACCAACTGGGGTTGCATTTGGGAATTCGGACTCATGACCCTCTGGCTCAGAATAGCAACTTGTAAATCCTCAGATAAAGTAAAAATGTACCTGCTAAAGAAGTACCATATGTAACGTCATTAGTATGCAGTCTACTGCTACTAATAAAAACAATGCCCTCTGAAAGGATGGGTACTGCATATGTCATTTATGTACTCTTAGACTCGTAGAAAAGGAACAATGCAAAATCTTGTTTTGGCTCTTATATGACCTCGCCACACTTGGGGCTTAACATGTGTCTCTATTCATAAAATTACAAACCAAATATGGAAATAACTTTTTCAAAGGCCCGGTATGAATGATATGGCAGCATCTATGTAGAGATGTTGCTGATGTAAAAAACAACTGAAACTTCACCCATTCACCAAGTGTTGAACTACGATGGCCTACTGAAAACATGCAAGCGCAAAGTTTGTAGACTGTGAAGGGGACTGACTCCTTATTTAGATATGCAATATAACGTTTCAAAATCAACTCAGATGTTTTGCTTTAAGTGATTGTAATCTAATAAAAACAGAATAATTCATATTATATTCAATTTCTGCCAAAATGTCCCCCTAAATGCTAAACAGTCAACCTTTAAGGCATCAATATGTTTAAAACAAAGTGCATCTCTGTTGTATATGTTTACACCTTGCACACACACACACACACACACACACACACACACACACACACACACACACACACACACACACACACACACACACACACACACACACACACACACACACACACACACACACCTGCAGTGCCTCCAGAAAGCGGAATGATCCAAGACGTCGGCCCCGGGGCACCAGGCAGAAGCTGGAGTTATGAAGCAGCTCCTGGTAATCGAACCTACACAAACAGATACAACAAACATCTGGTTAGAAGATGAGGGAAGACAACCTCTGACAACAAAAGAAAAACAAAAGCGAGAGAAAGAGAAAGAGAGAGTGAGAGAGCAGAGTATAGTCAAACTTCCAAAAATGCATTTTATATTATTATTTATTTATTTATGCCTTTTTGTAATTTCTTAGCACCCAAAAAGCATTTTTCAGGAACATTTCCAGTTGACAATAAATTCTATGAAGTTGAAGAAACAAAGGGCAAAGAAAAAATAATTGTCAAAATCTGTCAAACCCTGAATCCACATGTTTCCACTTTGCTGTTTCCTCAATATTCACACATACATTTCAAAGAACAATCCCAGGCGAAATAGTTCTTAATGGCTACCTTCTCTCTTTCATAAAATGTGAGCTTGCAGAAGACAGAGCCGTAGCTTCAACACTTCAAAAGATACACAGCTGATGAATAATGATATGCGCTAGAGAAAAAAAGAAGCAATCCACAGCTGTTGTACAATGAAACACCAAGGGCCCTTAACACATTTCGTCTGATCAAGATATGTGAAGAGAGAATCCTCCACGCAGGGTTACCTTTAGTGAGGGTTTCACTAACTATTGATCTGACAGCATGGCGTGTCTTGTCTGTGAGGAGAGATGAAGGTGAAAGACAATACTTAAATTCTACTGGCAAATTTATATCAGATTTTGAGTGGTGCTTAAGTATCATACACTCCCTTCCTATATCTCCCTCTAGGAGCAGCTTTAATCACCTTGACAGCAGTAACAATAGATGTCAGTGGTGATGGACCTATCCTCTCTTTTTAGAATAAGATCAGCGAGTAGAATCCAAGAACTCAGAGATTCACAAAATGTACTTTTACCTTATTCTTTGCTTTAATAACATAATTGGAAAATAGATGGAGATTATCACGTTTGCATGGGGACAGAGAGCAAGTGGTGGATGTAAATGGAACCATGTCCAAACTACAACCTCTAAAATGTGAGGTCCCACAAAAGAGCTTTTTAGGTTATTTATTTTTGCACAATTCAAACAATAAAATAAAAAATCATAACAGAAAATTAACATCACAGTGCAGGAAGAGACAAAAAGCCAACTGGGCTTATTTGAAGCCTCCACCTTTATAGTATTTACAATTTTACAAAATTACAAACATGAAATATGCATAAGATAGACAACAAAAGAAAGAAAGAAAAGAAAGAAAAATAATGTAATTATTTCAAGTATGTGTGTGCATGTGTGAAAGTAAGCATGGTTGCGTTTGTTCCAGGAGAAAAGTAATTTACTTCAATCCACAAAGTTAGCACCTGGTTCGCAGAAAACAAGTTGGAAAACTAAAGAAGCTTCCTGTATTCAGAGTAGTGGTAGATGACTTTGAAGTTACAGCCAAGGAATCAGTTATGTACTTATGGTGTATATTAGACAAACATAACGTAACGTATAACATAACGTAGGAACGCGCGTTACTGAGGTCTAGTAAAGTAGTGTAGTTACCAATATTTTGAGTGTAATGCGTTACTTTACTTCATTACCTATAATAGTAATTACGTTACTGTAATCCGTTACTTTGTAACTCGTTACCCCAACACTGTTGACAACACATGTCAGTGTAGCAAAGGGGATAGCAAGAGTGTGCATGCAGCTCTGTGGAGGCTGATTGACTTGACTTTATTTATTTGATGTGGACATCACAGTGGCATTAGAATTCATAGCATACATATGCACACAAAAAAATAGATGCACCGTGTTAAGTGTATATAGCGAAATGCTAATTTCCAACACCTGTCCACAGGAGGCTTTTTCTTTTTTAAATGTAATAAAATAGAAAAAAAGAGAGAATACATCCACAGATACATACATAGATACATACACAAAGTAAAAGTATGTGTTACAGGGCTGTTAAATGTGTGAACAATGTTGTTTTTCTCTTATGATGGCTGGCTAGTTAGCTAGGTAGCTTGTCCTTCTACATCTCACTACTAGTAGTGTACTGATTCTTGTATTTGTTTTGAATTGGTTGGGTACGTTGTATTGACTATGTGTTGCCAGCTTCCTTCTCCTTGCTGCCTCATGACCAGAGAGTTTTTATAAGGCAGGCATCAAAAAACTATCTGATCGTACTGTTCCATGCTCTTCACAAAGTTTTTCAAATAACTAGCAAGTCACTTCTGGCTGTGACTTTAAAGCTGTGTCTGTGTGTGTGTGTGTGTGTGTGTGTGTGTGTGTGTGTGTGTGTGTGTGTGTGTGTGTGTGTGTGTGTGTGTGTGTGTGTACACATGATCTCAGGGCTGGCCTGAGGAGATTTCAGATTGCAGCCTAATCTGTCTGGGGATCAACTGTCCCCACAACCTCACCACTAGACACTTGTGTGTGTGTGTGTGTGTGTGTGTGTGTGTGTGTGTGTGTGTGTGTGTGTGTTCGTAGGTGTACGTGCGTGTGTGTGTGCCCACCGGCCTGGAAAGCGTGCCTCTATAATGTGTGTGTCTGTGTATGATAAGTCTTTGTGATGAGAGAACGTCTGGCATATCACTTACTGTCACTGCACCTGTGTTGTCTGTTTATCTGTGTGTGTGTGTGTGTGTGTGTGTGTGTGTGTGTGTGTGTGTGTGTGTGTGTGTGTGTGTGTGTTTGTTTGTATGTGTTTGTGAAAGAGGATAAGAGCAAAATAAGATGTCAGGTGCCCAGTTTGTCAGCCAAAGACAAGGTCATTCTCACCACCGCTGAGACTCAGAGAGCCTGTCGTCTCATATAAAGATGGTTATTTGAGAACGAAAACACACGACTGGTTTGACTACAATTAAATCTTCACCACAAGGCTCCTCTCTTTTATGGTTCGATAACAAAATCCCATTCTTGTGACACAGAGTTTTTCTGACGTCATCTCTATCTCAAATGAAAGAGCCTGGGGACATGAAGTAGAGCAGCTTTGTCCTGAGCTGCCGCCCGTACCCTTATTCTGAAATACTGAGCATCCAAGAACATTTTGCACATACGTGATACTGAGCTGGACACGCCACCGATGGGATTGTCTCGAGCCTCTAAGTTGACCAAAAACAAGAAACTACAAGGCCAATGAACATTGCAGAGACCTGACAGGAATGATGCATCTTTAACATATTCTTCTTCATAGGGGTTTTAAACTACGTGGCGACAAACAAGTGATTTACTAAATCTGTTGGAAATATTACAACTTAAAAGGTGTGTTTGATTTCGCCAGAGCTATTTGCAGGAATGGAATATAATACTGATAACTATTTTCCTGAATGTATAATCACCTGAAACTATGACTGGCTTTTTCATTAGCACAAAATGAGCCCTTCATATCTACATAAGGAGAGGGTTTCCTCCACGGAGTCCGCAAATGACAATCATATTCTCTTTAAAACAGTAAGTTTGGGGGATGGATTTCAATCCTCTAGACCAGATACTGACTGCTTCTCCAACAAACCAACTTCTAAAGAGCTTCCAAGACTCTGGTCCACTGTGCCACAAGTTGTTTCTCTTGGGCATTGATTGATTCAGCTGTCATGGCAGCCTCCTCATACCTGTGTTTCCTGGAATGCTTGCCCAGTGCAGCATTCCCATGTGTAGGCGTTCCCTCTCAGGGATCCTGTCAGGTGTGGCCGGCTTCTACATCTCCAGGAAAACATGCTTTCCTCCCTATTCTGGTCAAGACGTGACATGGCAACAAATGCTTTAAAGAGGATAAAACAAACTCAGTCATATTTACTTACATTGTAAGGCTTTTATCCGTCTCTACATTGTAAAACCTTACCCATTATTGTGTCTAAAATTGGTTCTCAAAGCCACTTGACCAAACATCATTTTCCCTTTAAGAGCCACGGTCTCAACGTCTCACTGCATTTGTTGACCCAACACGTCAGTGTAGACAGCGCTCTTTATTTCCGCTCATTTTCTGTCAAATCACTCTCCACACTCTGCGTTTAGAAATGGAAAGGTCAGTGACCAAGGACAAGGACGATGTACAGGGAGTAGATCCATGAGAAACTGGGACACCCCAGCTTGTCGAAGAGGGAATCCCAGAATGTCCCAAGAGGAGCTGGAGAGACACCCTGCACTGAAGAGAGAGAACATATATGCTGCTCTGCAAGGTGTGGTACTACCATCACCCTGACATAGATAACAGCACCAACATGCTCCAAACCATTTGACAGAAGTACTCCAATAAACCGTTTATGGATTCCTTTTAGCATCAAAATGAATCAGATGTATGTAAAGAAAGGGCTAAAAGAAGAACAAGAGAGGTAAGCGTTAAAGTAATAGGAGACATTGCAGTTTGAGTCAGATATTGGAGCCTCACTCCTTTCACTGGCTGATCCTCTTAGAGCACATTTTCTCAACTCATTTATCCGTCACTATGCTTTACCACAGCCACTGCCTCAGTCTCGGCAGTGACAGAAGCAGAGTGTGTGTTTCTCCTTTTTGTTCTAACACCTATGTGCATTCATTGTCTGTTTTTCAAGCGCTTGTGAGCGTGGGTTAATATACACAATACACAGCTGTAATCCTGGGTTATTGTTTGAGAATAAAAAACAAAATGATGAACTCTGTATATTTCATATGTGTCAGTGCCTTGATACCGAGGTGCCGAGGCACCCTTTAGCCTCTGTAATGCTCTGGGCTTTCTACTAACTCTAATGTGAACCCATCTGCTTCATTATTAGACAGTCAGAGCAATAAAGAGCACAACAGTCTGGGCTGCTGGGGGAACTGTTGTTCAACCAAGTGAAACCAAGTCCATGTTTTCTACATATACATATACTGTACATACTGTATATGTCTATTTTTGCCACATGAAGAGATCACACATGCATCACTGGCACATGCTCAAAAGTCTTAAATAGACAGAGGTATTAAACAAAGATAATCAGATCATAAGTAGCCTGGTTGAAAACTAAAATGTTTCACCATCCTTCTGTGTGTGTGTCCTTTTTATTTTCTGGTGCGAATGAGCCTTGTATCTGCACCTTACCTCCAGTCTGCTCCTGAGCCGTGCTCATTGCAGGAGGACCTTGATTACCTTAAACTGTTCTGATCAGTGTTTGATTGCAGCAGGACCCACAACAACTTTTGTATGCATGGGGAACACGACTCTCTGTGAAAATGGTCTTTAACTAATCTGGTAGTAATTCCTTTATAAAAAAAGAAAAGGGTAAATACGTGGAGACGATATGGGTGTGGAACTCACACAGTATTTTTCTCTGTTTGTGTGCATGAAAGAGACAGTGAGACAGACAAGAGAAAGACAGAGTTGGATGATACCCAGTAAGAAGGAATTCAAAATCAATACGTGCCACAGAGAATCACTCAGAACATTTTAGCTGAAAAACAAAACAAATCGTGTTGCTCACTATAAAGTAAAAGGGTTTTCTCAGCACAGACACTAAATAGTTTCAGGAGTGAGGGATCGATTTGTAGCCTTACAGAGTAGACCCGAAGGCCTGGCTTACACTAGTGAAAAATATGTTTTTATATCTGAGGAGCAAAGTAAAAAAAAACACAGAACAACATATCACACGCCAAAGTAATACAGTGAGCTCTCCTTACGGACACATTACATGACAGACAGCGCTGTGTAGTCGCTTGTTTATTGTCTGAGTCAGATTATGATTAAAAGGTTTATCTTTTTGTCGGAAACATTCTGCACATCATTTTCAAGGCAAAGTAAAGTGCAAAATAGGGAGCCCGGGAGGGTGACATGGAGATGTTTGTATAAAGCGCGTGTGTGTATGCTTCACTAAAGTGCACACGCACGTTAGCTCTGCCGACACACTCACTCTAACTTCACCCAGCAGATGGTTTGTCACACAGAATCATCTTGAGAGGCCGTCATTAGAAACTGTTTGGAGAAGAGGAGGTGCATTCAAAAAAACACTTGGCAGGTGATTGGATGAACCATCTGTCAATCAAAGTCTTCCTGAAAGCAAGTCGTGACAAGAGCAACATTTCGAGACATCGAGAAAAGCCTTCGGGGTCGTTCTTTGCTCTGACTTACACAAACTTGAGGGTTTTTGTGTGATGGACCCACGATTCTCGTAAAAAAAAAAAAAATGCATAGCCAATTTGTATCGGTGCTCAACGACACACACATGAAAAAAAAAAACGTGAACAGAAACTTGGTCGACATCAAGCCTTTAAAACTTCTTGAGGAACGACAAAAATGTGTCTGTGTCTGAAAAACGGTGAAACCACACACTCTTTCATCTGCTTCTGATAAATAACTGAGTCTACTTAGTTTTTGATCAAATATTTGCTGATTGCTAACTGTATTATATAAACACAGATCTTGTTCGGCTGCATGCCAGAACATACTGAAGCATTGAGGGTTTGGCATAGTTTGTTCAACAAATCTACACTTTCGTTTCAAGGTTTTGCAGAAAACACAAATCTGCACTTAAACTATGTGTGAACG
The DNA here is from genome assembly GCF_910589615.1 of Taurulus bubalis. Lineage (NCBI taxonomy): Eukaryota > Metazoa > Chordata > Actinopteri > Perciformes > Cottidae > Taurulus > Taurulus bubalis. The sequence goes on along the minus strand of NC_136591.1, from coordinate 32,511,407 downwards.
CTTTACGCACAAATCCGGGATTCATCAATATTATCTGAAACTGACTTTGTTCATACTCATCAAACTAATATAGAACTGTCTCAGACAATGTGTACGCACAAAGGATGAAGGCCTGGCATAGAACATGTATAAAACACCTTTTAATGTAATGCATCTCACATTAAAACCACATTCATTAAAAATGGCATCAGTCATTCAAATATAAAACATACAAACTGAGAGTCCAAATAGTGAAAGAGGCCTAATGTTATCTAACTTTGCTAAAGTCTGGGGATTCTTGGCTCCAAACATTTATCATTATAAAGGCAGTGTACTGTGTAAACTATAAATGGCATCAGCAGTAATTATTGTAAAAAGGCACCTCAACACACACACACACACACACACACACACACACACACACACACACACACACACACACACACACACACACACACATTCAGGCAAAAACAAGTATACTAGTAGTTCCACTTGGTGTATTTGTTCAGTGTGTGTGAAGCCTCACAGGAATTGTGTGGACCCATTAATTATAATAAAGACACACACACGGATGTCCTTGAAGAGCAAAATAATGTTTGTTCACAAAAGAGCGAACAGGGCTTAAATGTTGCTCACTCGTGCAATTTACAAGACAAGGGAAATACATTTAACATCTTGATCCCTTCAGTGGAAAATAGTTTTCTTTGAACAGTTGAAAAATAAAGAGGGGGGAAAAAAGTGAGAACGCACAGCAAGACAAGAGTGGAAGATGAATCTCTAGAAAGAGGTCATCTAGTCACACAATCAGAGGTCTTTAAACGCACCACAGACTTGAGGACATTTGACTCTTTTGAAATCAGAAGAACATACTTAAAATACATGGGAATGACTTCCTCAATAAGTCCCAATTGTGGGCAGTCAGAAGTTCAAAATCTTACTTCAGCTTTGACTTACAAGTCACGTTCACATCCAAAGTCACGGCCATTTGTCTGTCACTTGAAGTGTTGCTGAGTCGACAATAAATATGTTCAATAACGTCCAGTTTGATCACTTCAGGGCCCTTTAGATTACATTAGGAACATAGAGCAAAGAGTGTGAATATACCTAAACTCAATCTTTAAAATGAATGTCCCCTTTCAATTTGAACCGCTTAAAGATGGAAAATAAATTGCAATGAAATAAAAGGAGTATAAACTCAATCCCTCAAGATGAATGCAGCTATATAGTGTGTCACAGTGTGTGTGAGTAAATGTATTGAGGCCACACAGAATAGTCACTTGCATTAATGCAATTTTCCGTCATCGACTCCTCAAATTGGTCGTCTCCTCTTCAACAAGTCGCACTCTTGCGAGTAGAAAACGGAAGAATGAAGAGTTGTGGTTTGATAAGTAAACTTACTTGCTATTAATATTGTAATATTGTAGCGAAATAAAATGTTACTGCATTTTGGAGAGACAGTAGTCTGATAATTATCAATCACTTTAACATGAGTGCACTAGATGCGCGGCATATAAAGCTGTTGAGGCAAACATATTGGCAATATAATAATTTATTTGGAGTCTTTCCACCTGACAAAGATAAGTCACACATCCCCTCAGCTTGCAGCTCTCATTCTCGTCAATCAGAAGTGACATCCTGTCTTCAACAAGTTCCAGTTAATACAATGTGGGTGCTCTAAGGGTGTAAACATGAGCACTCACACTGCTGTTACATTTGGAGCAGCTTTTATAGACAAATTTACTCGCACTAGTCTATGTTTGTAGTCAAATTACATGTAGTCAGATCTTCCATGACGAACACAGGCCCGTTTTGCACACGGTCACTAAGGGCAGCTGGTGAAGTCAGCATGATGGAGACTCACTGTTGGGCGGGTTTATAACCCACTCCCAAAGCTATTTGGTGTGAGGTGGCACGTCATATTCAACCCACCATGCGATCATGCAAACGGAGAGGAAGTGGGTCGGGAGAGGGTGAAGGAGGCCGCATTGGATTTGGGCCTTTGTGTCATACATGAGAGAGGGAAGGAGTTAGAGGCAATTAAAATGCAAAGTACAGTGGGGTTGATGGTCCCACAGCTCTGGACAGTGAATAAACACATGAAAAGGAATCCTAAGCTGATCCTTAGTAAGGCTTCAAGGCAAAGGTGGTCCTGATGTAGGACACCAAAGAGAAATGTGTCACACTTTGAATTACTAAAACAATTCAAAGCACACAGCTGAGGATCTATCTCATTAAAAACTCTTAAAGGAACTGTGGTCAACGCTTAAAACTGACTGAGGAGAAAAGGGTGAGCTGCCTCCATATCCCATCCAAATCTATCAGCACCTGGCTCTTTGGAGTCTGTTGGAAACTGTTTAAAAAACTCGTCAAAGCATCGACACAGCATTTAGTCCACCATCAAAGAGCTTGGCAGGGCGCGTGTGTGTGTGTGTGAGCGAGGAAGAGCGGCTACTTTCTCCACAGTTGGTCTTATAAATGCGTGTGCCGACATTAGTGCAGAGGCGTGCTTGTGCATTTAAAAGCGCTGCCGTTGTCTCCAATCTGTAGTCAACAAATCACATAACTCAGACGGCATATGGAAAATGTTTGATGCTTTAATGGCTTATGCTGCAAACAATGGGAAGAAATGGGGGTCTGTTTGAGTGGAGAGCATTAGTGATTTGAAGCTTTCATTTGTGTGCGTGTGTGTGGGTGTTTGTTTCTCTTTGTGTTGACCAAATGTTCTCGTAGGAATAGAAAAGATGTGAAAAATGTAAGGTTTTGGGTTAAAGAGGAGAAGGTCAAAGGTCTCAGTAGGCTTCAAATGAACTGCTTTTCAGAGAGACAATCTAATCTAACAACTATAATCTGTTCCCCTGATTTATTGTGACCATATTGAACATGTATGAACACTTTTGTCTTTATAAGGGTTTGAATGGACCTGAATAAGGTGGTCTGAGATCAGTCAGTAAGTCAAACCATGGAGTTTGCATGTAGTCACAACATATTTCATGTCGATGGCAGGAAAACAGGACAAATAAAGGGCCTCACTCGTACCACATGATCATTTTTCAAAGAGCGTGCATGTGGAAGAGAGGCTCCTATTGTGAGTCCGTTGCCCATGACATGTTCAAGCTCCCTGTCAGGCTCACGGGGTTCTGCCTGTCTCTGCATTGTTGTCTATTTCTTCTTCCTGGCACTTTCCTTTGACTACAAGACCACCAACATCAATGTAATGGTGGACAGTGGAGAACATCCTCACAAAAGACAGATTTCTATACAAATGTAGCACACATTCTCACTGATATTCGAGAAAAATAAGCAAAGGAAAATGGAAAATAAAGCCTTTTTCCATCCGCTGCCTTTATGCGATTATAAGGATCTGCTTCCTCCATTAAACCTTTGCAGAAGTAGAGGCCGCAACGCAAACGGTGCAAAAACAATGTAAAACACACAATGTATGCTATTTTAACCCTAGAACACTAACGTCGGGTGACTTTCACCTGAGAGATTGTTGCTACGTTATTTTCATTGTGTTGCTTTTGTCTGAGTTGCGTGGGTCCTTATAGCTTCATGCTGCTCACAGACGTTTGTGAAGGTGTGCGTGTCTTCCTGCTCCGATCACTGTTTTTTCTTTAGGCACCTGTTCGGGTCCACATGTCTAAGGAACATGTGGACCAAATAACAAGTATATAGCTCCTTTATTTATATTTTTAATGATATTTTATTGACGATTCTCTAATTTTCCACCGGATTTTGAGCCTTTTTTCAGGGTCTCCCCGTGATACCTGTTTATCGTTTTATGAGAAGTTCTATAGGGTAAAATAAAAGAAGACTACATGAACTTGCCTAGTATTGTTGTATTTGAATATATTTCGATGAGAAGTATATTTTATCAAGTACATTATATCGGATGAAATTCACCCGACGTTAGTGATAGTGTGACTATTATCATTAGTGGTCTAGGGTTAAAATGTATTTTTATAAAATGTTTCTGTTTGTGTCAAATATTAATTTAAGGGAAGTTTACAGTCTCCTCATTGCTCCACACAGATCTGTGTCTTCAGTGGACGCTTAGGCTGCATGCTTCATGTACGTTATCATTTGTCTAAGATTCTTTCCATTGCATTTTGTCAAATCTTTGTTGTTTTCACGCTTTTTATGAACAAATGCGCCAGCTGAGTGAGAGGGAGAGGGAATCAACCTGAAGGACTTGAACAAACTGAGTAAATTCAGCCAGCGACAAACTTGCGTGTTCCTCTGGAATGCTTCGCTGCGATTCTCCGTAGCATCGCTTTTAACCTTCATATCCAAACAACAGCAGCTCCGGAGGTATCTGGGAGACCAGGCCAGGCGGAGGTCGGGGAGCCGAAGAGTCCCAGAGGAGGCTCCTCAAAGTTTATGTTAAACCAAACCACTTTGAAGAGAAAAATACCGATTATTATAGGGGTCTGCTCCCGTCAAGTTTCATCGAAATACCAGAAGACAGATGGCACGACTTCACAGAAACACCTTAGCTTTGTGTATGTGTGTGTGTGTGTGTGTGTGTGTGTGTGTGTGTGTGTGTGTGTGTGTGTGTGTGTGTGTGCGTGTGGCGGGGTTTCAGGGAAGATGTGCGTGTTCATTGCTGTGTCTTTGAGAGCGAGACTGATAGAGGGAAATTTCCATATTCATCACTGTGTGTGTGTGTGTGTGTGTGTGTGTGTAAGTAAACATCACAGTTAAGACTGTTCCCTTCTCAGGCTGAGTTGAAACACAGGTCTCTGGGCTGGTATTAAAGCTTAATGTTCCAGACCGGTCTGGCTCAGAATATTAATGCACACTCACTAAAACGTAAATGCCGGAAAAGGTATCTGTATGGTTGGTAGAAAAAAAAAAGTTTGGTTGTTGCAACAACAGCTTTGGAGCTGCAGACAAAAGCTCAGTTCCTGGTTGAATATCGTACATCTCGAACAGATTTTAACTGTGCATCAATCCAACTCATTGGAATGGTTATTATGTAAAGGTGGCATGAGGCCGCGGATCCCACTACAAAATGTAACAAAGCGGATTTCATATTGACACTAACAAAGGAACTGCATTCAAGGAAAAGGCTGGTTATTGTTAATATTGTTCTCCCTTGAAAACACCAAGAACACTCTGGTCTATTTTGAGTCAATCACACAAACCTTAAATACTCAGCAGTGCAGTCCGCAGTTGGAAGTAGTCCCTGGCAATTACACTATTTCCTCCTGTTTGAGTAAAAGTGTGCCAAAAACTACAGAGCTCAGCTGTTGAAGGAAATTAATAAGCCTTTTTTTTTGTTTAAGGAAAGTAGCATTCAGTCTTTTAAAGAGTAAAGTCTTCAAACAGGAGCATTAATGTGTTTGTGATATTTTGTTCTTTCTTTTATGAGGCTTTGTTAAATAATGATCGTAGACGTAGAGAGACGACAGGGAAATCTGTGTCGTCTGAGAAACCGAGACTAAATTCATAATATTTGGAGAATAAATCTACCTGTCCTATAAAACCGAACTAACAGGAAACACGACTGATCCGGCATGGATATCACCATTGTGTTGCTTATTGTTATATGTGATTGTTGTGCAAGTGAGCCATAATCCATAAACACCTATTCAATTGTAAAAGATATAAAGCAACTCCAATCTCAACTCAATGTGGTTTCAAGTCATTCAGTCACTGCTGTTCACACCAGAAGTGCATTTTTGTCTGTTTACTTCATACCACGAGTTGAATTATCATCTACGTGCAACAGCACTTTGATGAGAGCCAGCTTTTTTACTTCCATTTTCAATGACTTTAATTTGACTTTATTTTAATTAGCCAGAGCGGCATCGTGTGTCACAATAACCAGAGACTATTTGGCCTTGGGTGCATCGAAAAATAATTTAGCGGCATATCCAATCTCATTCAAGTGGCCTGAACAAGAGATGTTGTTGTCGGGTAGACATTCTCGCAAGAAAGAGAACGGTAAAAGCTTTCTGCTGTTCAGCCAATGAAACTGTGACCTTTCAGGGTCGACGTCCTCCTGCTTCCACAACACCACAAAAACTACCTTCAAAGTAGAGAAAAGCTGCAAACACTGCATCTTCATTTTTTTTTTTCAAAGCACAAATCAGGGTTGACATTTCAAAATCACAGACATGGGTTATTGTGTGCGATATCAGCAGATGTGTATGTGTGTGTGTGTTATCAGAAAGCATGTGAACATGAATGGCAATGTTGTGAGTTGTATAAGTTTGTCAAGATAAGAGTTGTGTGTGTGTGTGTGTGTGTGTGTGTGTGTGTGTGTGTGTGTGTGTGTGTGTGTGTGTGTGTGTGTGTGTGTGTGTGTGTGTGTGTGTGTGTGTGTGCTGGCTTAGGCTGTCTACTAGCTTTAAGTGTGGTGTAGATATGGATAAAATGATGGTTTTCTAATTGAGATGCAAGTCTGTAAAGTGTGCTGTGAAACCAAATTCAGCGTACTGGAGCTTCCAACCAACATTTATTTACTATTGAGAAGTTTAAAGGGTCCAATGAGTTGTTTTGACCACTATTTGTGCTAATGGACATTAATGGACGGCAAGAACAACTTGTTCTGAAGTGCATGGTACGACTGATTTGGGAGAACTTGCCACATTGACTCAAAAAGAATTTTGCCTTACGTACAAACACAATTTACGAGTTGGCAAGTACAATTAGTCTGCATTTAACCAATACATTCATAAATGTATATTTAATTACTTTGAGACAATTTTGAGTTTGCAAATCCTATATAAATTACACTGCAATATCATATACTTATAACCTATATATATAGGTTGCGCCCTCTACTTCTGCAAAGGTTTAATGGATGAAGCACATCCTTATAATCGCATAACCAAACGATATCACCATCAATTTAAATTGTCAGCAATTGTTATACTCCCAGATTCCTTGGCTTTATCAGTTCCTTTTAATTCCCCTGCTGACGCTGTTTAAATAATTTATGGATTTCTGAAAGCAGGACTTCAATATTGGACAAATGAGGCAGGACTTGCACCCTTTGTATGGTATTATTGGGCTGGTAATTTACAATTATCATGAATGCATGTTCATTTACAAACAGGTGGCCTTCATCATGTTTACGCTGGTCATTTGCACAGTTATCTGATGCTCGGAGTTTGCTGTACCCACCGTACCAAATATCAAAATGTTGGTCCAATGTTTCTATAAATTGTTCCGCATTTTGTTTGTACGTATCTGTGAAGTTGAAAAATGTTGTTGCGTAGTACAATGCAATCGAATATTTGGTCACACAAACTAAGGATTGTTGAACTTCATGGTTTCTTACTGGCGTACATGGTCTTGGTTTGATGAAGAAAAAAGTTGAAACCATAATATGTTTCTATCCCTTGTCAAAGTGCTTTGTGCTTGAGGTGGTGGTAACATGCCAAGACCCAGAGGTATGCAAAGGTAAGTAGAATTACTGCAAGTTAATTAACAATTAATATAAACAATACAATAATAGCAACAAAGCTTTGCAAATGCTCTGTCTTTAATTCCATCTCTGAAACATACACAGACACATGTACCCTGAAAAAGTGCCAGTGCAGGTTTCTGGGGGCCATGTTGGTATGTGTGTGTGTGTGTGTGTGTGTGTGTGTGTGTGTGTGTGTGTGTGTGTGTGTGTGTGTGTGTGTGTGTGTGTGTGTGTGTGTGTGTGTGTATGTGTGTGTAAGCAAGTGTGTTACACTTAACACTCATGATTCTCTGTTGAGGTTGTTGTTTTTTTATCGTCTGCTTTCTGAGACGCAAGTTTAAAGTAAGAATATATGGAACCAAAACCTTTACAAATACATCCATTATTGAAACACAAATTGAATTGCCATTTTTACATTTCTGCAGTGCAGTAATTCTTCCAGGACTTGTGTTACATCGGTTGGATGAATGCCCTCTATGACCCCTGAGCAGCAATGCATAGATTTAAGTGGTTTTAATCATCAGTAGAAGCATTTAAACAACCCACAATGCTAGAGAGCCATGCTAATGTTAAGTGTAATTCTTCTATTTTTGAAATGCAAAATGTGTCATTACACGGCGGGATATAACCTCTCATTTTAAATGGTATTTTTTCAATGTAATACAATGCAACAACTATGGTATGGACAGTTCACATATCAACAGCACCAAGGTCATCAAAGGACGTGTTTAAATGTGTGTGTTTTTAGTCAATAAATCCATATTTATAGAACATCGACATAAAACAGAACCAGAGAATATTTGTTGGCTTAAACAATTAATCAATTATGAACATATGGACAGTGGACAGAGAGGCCGGGCAGTAAACATGCAGCAGTAAAAGTGTCTGTTGTCTGAAAGAGACAAAGCGTCACTAATACCTCCTGCACCCACTTCTTTTTCCTTCTTTTTCTCTATACTTTATCATGTGAACTGTATCGCATGGATTAAACCCCAATGCTTCAGGTTTATTCAGCATGGCTCCAGTCGCTCTCTGCAGAGAGCCTCTGCAGAGAGCCTCTGCTGATGACCGCAGAGACACACTATTCACACTCGCATGATGGAAAAATAAACTCGTGAGGTTACCCTTGGTGCAGGCAGCCAGGAATCAATATTTCTGAATACACGCCACTTAACTCTCGCCGGCTCTGCTTCTAACTCTCTCTCCCTCTCTCTTCTTCTCCTGAAGAGAAAAGTGAAAAAAAAAGAAGAACAGGCGAGTCACTCCCTCCCACCATGCTGAACACTTCCAAGTCCTCCCTGTTTCCAGAGATAGCGACAGGCATTAAACAACATCGGGCTGGAAATCGGAGATATAACGACGTCTTCTGCTGCTGAATTATTGAACACTACAAAGGTAGCGAACGCGAACACACACTCCAATGCACAAACACACGCTAATATGGAATTTCATGCAGGGACACTGATGATGACTTTGATAAGAGCCGGCCCAGACAGCATGTTATTTTTTATCATCTCTCTCCTCTCTCTGTCTCTCTCTCTCTCTCTGCATTAATATAACAGAACAAGAAATCAAAACACAATGTATTAAGGTGATGAATAGTCATCAACACTTTATAATTACATCATAGTTTTGGTCTTTAAAAAAAAAAAAAAGGACCAAAAGAAAAGGTCTCCAATAGCAGGAGTGGGGATGCAATGAGACTGCACATTTTGTAGTTGATAGTAATACAAAATGTTCACGTTTCTTAAGACCCGATTCAATACCCAGATTCAAAACAAAAAACAAGAAATCCAATGTAGGTCAACATCTGCTCCATTCTTGCCAAAACAATACATTTCAAGTTACCTTCACAGAAATCTATTTCACTGAATAGGCATGAAGGTGTCATAATGTAACCGAGACTTCCGTACTTTAGCCGTCAGCTCTGTTGACCACCGACGTTAACTAGGTTCTCTTCCTGCTGATTTTTAATACAGAATAGTTGTTCACAATGTAGCATTATAGTTCCATGGACAACGGGCCGACCTAAGTCTCAAGCCCCAGCCTGATCCATGGGAAGTTCTTATGTGTCATTTTACGCCACGCTGTTATCGTTAAAACGCCTGCAGTTGGGTAGAGGGAGCAAAACCAACAAAACCAATCGGTTAGCTTCAGTAAGCTTCAGGAGTTATCCACAAACACGGCTGGAATAGTTTTCATTGACACATATGTTAGGCGTGTGTTTAGGCACTCTTTTAAGACAAATTTCATTCAGTGAGGTCTCATTCAAAAACATCCATCACGCTCTCTTTCTACATGTATCATCATAGCTGTCGACAATATTGACACTTGCCAAATAGAAATACTCAGTTTCCCCCTATTCACTCTTGATTTTTCACATGATGACCATTACTCATTATCGATGGATGGGAAACACAGATGGTGGAGCCCTCGGCATGAGATCGAAGGCTGTGCTCTTGTTGGCCGTAGAGTGATTTATACCCAGTGAGTATTTATACATAGTGTGTGTTTGTGTGTGTGCGTGTTTCCTCTCGACAGACCATCTCCTCAGTGACGAATGAAAGGCCCGGGATGTCATCAGTTCCCACATTGATTTTCCTGCTCCCATGCTTAATTGAAGTTGTTGGGGTATACATAATTGAAGTTGGTTCTCTCAATCTCTCTCTCTTTTTTTCCCAAACATTAAAAAGAGAAAAGTCATACCTCTTCCTACACTCCACTCTTTTCTCATTTCTTTTCAAGAGACAAGTGTTAATGGGGAAGCCTGTGGCTATGTAGTTTTGATAGAGTGGTCGGTGTGTGTGTGTGTGTGTGTGTGTGTGTGTGTGTGTGTGTGTGTGTGTGTGTGTGACCCTGTTGTGTGAGCATATAGGACTGTATGTAGTTTCTGAGTGAACAACCTGATCTCATGGGAAGGCGTATCAATAGCACGCCACTTTTAAGGATATTTTGCATGTAATTTATACGCATTTTAAGCTTTTAACAGATTCATGGTCGTGGCTAACGTTGTGAATTGAAACACAACTATTTATGTTTCGGCAACAATGGTACTTGGTTAGTTTAAAAACCAAGAGCGTTTCTCCCTCTTTTTGGAAAAAAAAGGTGTGTTTTAAAAACTAAAACTGGGTTACCTCCACCACAAAGTCGATTTAAATCATTTAAATTCCTAAAATACAGCAACCCTTGTCAGAGTACGCGTAGGTGTGTACAAAATCATTAACGTTCAATATTTCCTTATGGGAAATTTGCGTCCATCCAAATACTAACGTTTCACAAAAGGCATCATATCTACCCCTTACAAAGTCGGATTTCAGTCTAAAACACATCCTTGTAATCGTATGAGCCTGTGGGAGATGGTTAAAGTCCAAATGACTAGTTAAGCCCTTTTAGCCGTTCAAAATTGAGAAAACTTAACAGACTCAAAGTTTTTTACTTTTTTCTTAAACATGATTTTTAATTCAAGGCTCTTGTCACTACTGTAATGGCAAGGCTTACTGCTTGGGGTGCCAGTTAGGTCCACGGCTATCGATATTTTCGGCAGGTTTGTGAGTCAATATTTTTAAGTTAGTCCACCGCACATAGGACTCAAGTATAGAGCGCCATAAACACATAAACACAAGACATATATCTTGAACCATCCAAAGTATCCCCAAAAGCAAAACAGTTAGTATAAGCCACCTCAACAGATATCTCTCAATGTATATTTAAATGTATTAGTAATTCACATGCAGGCAAAAACATTACACATTTCCCGAAAATCCCCAAAACCCAGTCCCTATTTTCCTCTCCACTCAATCAGTACATACCACAGTTTAGTTCAGTTCAGTTCAACAACAAGAAGGAAAAAACAACACCAGAAATTGTCTGGATGCCTGGAGGAAGAGGAGAATGTGATGAAGGATATATTACTTTATAAATGCATCAATACCTGGGAAAGCAAGTCCCTGTGTCTTTTGAGCCAGAAGCATGTTAAAAGGTATACATATACATATATATCTTGAGTATCTTTTGCTACTTTAAATGTGTACTTCACTGTAACACTATTTGTCTGTCGATTTACTAATCAATTAGCTGAAAAGTTATCTCTATTTAGATTGGGCTTAGTTTGTATTGACATAATTTGATTTTAAAACTGTATTTTATCTAATTTCACATGTTTGGTGTCATTTAATATCTATGTACAATACATAGTAAATGAGTGGTATCCTTAGATCACTGATTGTCTTTCATCACTGTTTTATCCCTGTGGCCACTCTGTGAAGAAACAATGACAATGATAAATGAAGTTGACACTGTCCAAGCTGAGACTCTGTTAATAAGAACAAGAAAAACCGCCCACGAAAGCCTCGATATTTACAGCTGTGGCCAGAGACCAAAGCCCAGTTATAAATTTAAGTGTTTAAATATCTCATCGTGCATGAATAATCACAAGTGTTTGCTGGGATTAGAACAAAAACAGCATAATTAAATGAGTTGTCACTTCTATAATTAAAACAGAAGAAAGTGAGCAATGAATCTCTCAGGATCAAAGTAATGCCATGTTTAATACAGATCATCAGTTAGAGGGAAGTCAGAGGCAAAACTTTACTGTAACGTCAACGAAAGCTGAAATGTCTCCTCTTCCTCATATCTTCATTCTTTGTGATAATCTTCCACTTTATCTACACATATTTTGATGCGTTTCCTTTTCTCCCTATGAGATCTTGCCTCCTCTCAGTCAAATATCTTCCTCATCTTCCACAAAGATCTCTTACCTTTTCCTGAAGATTGTATTCTCGTTTGGCATTATCCTTCTCCTTTTAGGAGACTGTCCTCCTTTTTCCTCAAAGATCATCTTCTCCCAGCATTTGTCTTGCCCAGAACTGGTAAATGTATCCTTATACTTAATATTGAAAGGTTCTATTTCGTCAGAAAACACAAATATTAAAAGGCATTTAAAACGGTCTTCTATTGAATTGATGGTTTGCTCAGAAGTTTAAGTTAAATACAATGAACACTGGAATGTATACGCTAATGAACTAAATGTCTCAAGACATTTAATGTGAAAAAGTAGGTGAACAATCAGTTGCACATTTAGTCAATTCATCATTTTAAAGCTACAGTTGGTAACTTTTATAAAAAATAACATCAGTCATATTTGCTCAAACTCTTGCTATATCCTGACAGTAGTACACGAGAAAGATATGCTGGGGCAAAACCAGGTCTCTTTGCCTCCTTTTAGTGCTCCTGAAGGTATTTAAAAGATTTCATCAGACCCAAAAAAACAAAAACAAATCAGAGCCGAGGAGTCTGTAAAGCAGCTGTCAATCACTGCTGGTGAAGCTTGTGAACTCCGATCAAACTGTCAACCTAGGCAGCGCTGATCAAATCACGATTGGTTATTGTTAGGGCTGCACCCTCTTAGACAACAAATCAGATGTGTTGTCTTAGTCGACGAAGATGCAGCACTACATTTGATTGTGAACTTGGGAAGACAACTGAAATATGTATCAAGGTCAAAGGTCAAACATTGAAAATCGGCATAGGTTCTCGACTGTACAGCGTACATGGTACTGGCATAACCATCGAGGTTCAGTTTCTTGCTCAAGGACACTTTGACGAGTGGACAGGAGGAGCCGGTGATTGAACCATCAACTCTGCAACTAATGGACGACCCACTTAACTTCGACCCCACCTGCACAAATCTATAAATGTCTTTAGCCCTCAAACATGCAGGCTTTAGAAACATCTGTTGCACATGTTACAAATGTGTCTTTGATAATTACCCTTCCGTCAAGGCAGCACCCTGAAGCAAGTGAAGATCAATTGTGTTGGCGTGATTGAATGAGGACTGAATCTTCATTGTTTTTTTTCTATGGCGTTACAGAGTGTGCTCAGGACCAGATTAATTGCTCCGAGTGTTAATTTGCAGCCCGCCCCCTGAACGCCACGTGTCTCCATTGATTAAAATTAGCCTGTGTCCTGTTGCTGCTCTTTGTTCATTTAACAGGGTAATTAATGAGGCCGGTTGTCTTGTCCTGTGTCCTTGATTCTCTCTCATCCTTCCTTTCTTTTCTTGCTCTTTCCTCCTCTCCTAAACACTTCTGTTTGCCACTGGCCTAGCTCCTAAATCACGCTGTTTGCAAGCTGTCTCCGAAGGCGAGAGTGTGTGTGCTTTTGTTTGTGTGTACCGTCTCCGCACACACAGCTCGCAGTACCCATTTTACACTCTAACATTACTGCCTGCCAGTGTTTGGTTTGGTTTATTAATCCTGACTGTTACAGCATATATGACAAAATAACAAATATGAAAGTAATAAGGTGCTGGTGTTTCTTTGCAAAGCTCCAGCAGCAGCAGCACTGCTTTTGATTCATTCAGATATGTCCTTTAATGTAATGTAGAATAGGACATTTTATAGACATGGTCAGGTGGTTGTAGAGGGGATGTCCTTTCCTGCCATTTTCAAATTTCACCACCAGCAGAATGAAGGCATCACTGACACTATTTGAAGGAAGGAACCAGGGGTCCTGCAATCCCCCATATGCACAGAAGCATTAAAGCTAGGGTTGGTAATCTTCTTAAAAAGAAAAAAAAGTTGTTGTAATTGTTGTAATTCTCTTCACATCCCAACAGCAATCTACAAATCAAATGCCATGACAAAAGAGAAGAGAATTCAAACTGTGTCTGTCACAGCAATACCATACGCACGTCCGATCGTGGCCATGTTGGTTCTTTACGTTAATGATGATCATTTTGAGGGAGCGGCTTTTGCGCCTCAGTTGTTAAGTCAGTGTGACTGACTTTCTTACTAGATTTAAGGACTTTTGGAACTAGTAATGCTACCGCCACTGGAAAAGAGTTGGCGACACTGGTCTGGGTTTTTCAGTTGGATAATATTTAAAAGCGTACGCTTGCTAGATTGTCAAGATTACATAAACTAGCTTTTAAGTTCTTGTTGCAAGAGCATTTGAAATGACAAAATGTTGTTTAATTCCAGTAGAATCGGAAGATTCTGTTCTTCACTCTTGAGGGGTGAAGTAAATCTGCATTTATTTTTCAGATCAAGTTTAATTTGTAACGTTGACTTGTCGCAATTTGTCTTGACTTTGAGGTGATGGAGAGCCAGTGAGTCCATTAGCTGTGCTGCACCAACCACTTGTATTTCAACGTCCACTGTCAGAGTACTAACAACTCCACTAAATGAAGTGGTTTGCAGGCACTTATGAGACAGAAGATGTTGTTACAAACATGTATTTTGAACAAACAAAGAATAGCTAAGCTAACAAACTAAGGAGTTAGATCCCAAGTGTTTTTTTTAATACTACCTCTGGGGAGTGCCAAAATTAACAACTAGGAAATTGTTCCCAAATTGTTCCCATATCAGATTTCCTCAATTCATTGAACTGAATTGACAAGCAATACATATTGGCTTAAAATGCAATTGCGTGGCTTTACATCCAACTTAATTTTCCTTTGTAACATGTGTAGTTAGTTTAGTTTTGTATTAATATGGTCTGATTGTTTTAGAATAGTCTACAAGTGTCTTCACCAGAAGGTCGGTTCCTTTTTAGTCATATTCATTGAAATCCATTCTAATGTAATTGCTCTAGTGTGAAGTTACTGGTTGATCTTCCTGGAAGTTCAAGGCTGCAGTTGTTTTCAATACTAAATCAAATTTTGCTGCCTGGGGCACTTTTGCAGTCTTGGAATTACAATAGGAAAGCATGATGCTTTGTTTCACAAGCAAGAAAAAGAGTATTGAAGGCCAGAAATCCATCCATTTGTTGTTGTTTGTGTTATTTTCTTTTTTATAGTATAACCAGTTTCTATCAGTTGTTTTGTATTTCAGGTGAATGATCTTATCCGACATAGCATAACAGCAGACCAAGCTTAACGCAGACAGCTCTTACAGTGAAGACAGAGCAGACGTTCAGTCCATTACAGTTAGCTTAGCAGGCCTATTTATCAGCAGGCGCGACCACATAGAAAACCCTGAGACTTCCCCTGAACGTCAGACAGCTCAGCAGCAGTGTGATTAATGGAGCCGGCCATCATGCACATACATCAAACGGACATGGAAAATGTCTGACTCGTTCTGCGACAGGCTGAGCTCTGACACATCATGTCAGTCACCAGCGTCTCGGTTTTTACTGTGTTTTCGTGAGTTGCACTGTTGACTGAGGAATGGCTACTAACCCGACAATCTCTGCTTCACTCACAGTGGTCTGGAAAGGCTCCATTATTGGAATTATCGCAGAATAGATGATTAAGAGTTCTCTCCTTGGCTCAGATATCACGTCTTTGCACCTCACTGGATAACCTGTGATGTGTCTTTGTTTCTTGAGATATTGCAAGTAAAAATGTGGACAGACATCTTGAGCTTTTAAATCTCTCGTTTAAATAGTTGTTACTACCCCTCTCTTGATCTCCCAGGACACATATCTGATGGGGCCTAAACGATTCTCACCAGATCTTCCACAGACTCTGTGTAGCTTTTTGAGGGAAATTATTTCGTTGCACTATTTGTTACATCACTTTTCATGATGCAACAACAAAATGGGCGTTCCCATTACCTTCAGTATCAACAAACAGGATTTATTAAGGGATTCAGATTTGAACAAAATAATCAAAAGAAACTACATTTTCTTATATATTGCGTTAACTCAATAATACATCAAATGTGGGTGCAGGTTCTTCTAATAGGTATACATGATCTCAAAAAACAGAAGCATTAGGAAGCAATATGTCAACTAAGGAGCTGCAAAAGCATGAGGAGTGCATTTCCTATTCACATTAGGATGTTTGAATAAACTTTATAGGGAAAAAAAACAAACAGACATCCTACCAGGTCAGACTGTAAAACGTTGTCTTTTTTCATGCAATTAATTTGCACATCAATATATGTTATATATGTTTTGGAACTGTTATTGTATTGCACACAGAACATTAATATTATTGTAACTTTTTCAGAAGGAGGTTGATTTTTCTCACCTTGTGCACTGTGAATAAAGGCATCAACCAATCACATTGTGTGGAATGGAGATGTACACAATGTGCACTGTAGTGTACAACAACACGGAGGCTCTGTAGCCCAGTGCTCTGGGTCAATGGAGTCTTAGTAGTTGGTCCTCTTAATACAAATGTGTTAAAAGGATTTTTTCTTGTTCTGGTTTTCAGCCATCTGTTATGTAAAGGCCTTAATACTGTAGATTGTTGGTAGCTCATTTTTTTCTATCAAATGACAAACTTTTTTTTTTACATCGGTAAAGCCATGACATCAGAACAAATCAGGTAGTAATATGTATGTTAGAGACACATTTGACAGTTATCAAGCTAAATAAAGTGGGGACACAAAGAGAATAAGTGAGCTTAAAGTGAAAAATGCAGGATAGATTGCATTAATCAGAGAGGAAACATAATGATGAAGAAAAGTCAAAAAGAGGAGAAAGGATGCTTACAGAGAGAAGAGGAGGGACATATTAGAGATTGGGTTGGATGGCGGAGAAGAAAGGGCTGGTGAAGGCAAAGGTGGACTGAGAAGTCATGTACAGCACATTAGTCACACTTCCAGTGAGCCATAGCGACACACACTTAGTGCTGTGACATACACTATGTTAGGGCAACAGGCAGTCACCTCAGGGAGAGACCACCACTGCACCAAAAAGAGGTTTAAAACTGGCCCTCCTAATTCGAAAGCAATGGTTTTAACAAGCCACAGTGAGAAACCACACTGTCTCAACCCGTGATTTGTATTAAAATATTTGTACGCATGGACATCAGCACAGGCAGGCTATTCCATTCCATTCATGTATGAGCTGTGTGGTGGAAAAGTAAGGTCAACATGAATCTGATCTTGTGGTGTTTGTCACTCAATAATGAGATGCACACAATTTCTAAATATATGACGTGCTTTGTATCTTATAAACTTGTTGATTTCCCTCTCAGCAGTGGGACTGTCACGTTGGTTTGAATGAGAACTGTCAAGTCATTAGTTTGAATGTATTCAAATACAACATAATCAAAACCTACACTGTAGAACTGACACAGTCTTTCATGACAGTCTCCCATGCCCATTGGGAATTTTTGGGAACAGACAAATAATTACAGGTCCAATGTACATTTTTTTCTTCCTTGTTGAATAAAAAGCGACAGCCTTGATGCAAGACATCTTTCAAGCATTTCACGCATAATCAAATCTGGAATGCTCTATGTCTTGAGTAATGTAGACGGCATTTAAGGTTTGATATATTCTACACTCATGGCCTTATGAACGGTTTTATAAATACCAAAAAGAAGGCCAAACTGAGCTCACTAGGGCATTGGGGGGTATGTATGCTCCCCCGAATATGACATAAATCTAATGGAAAATGTTGACCTCCGTCTAGTATTCAAGTATTTGAAGTAAACAAATTCCAGCAAATGCAGTTACAACAGACACTGACAAGAGTATTACTAAATAAGAACAATGGCATGCTATAAGCAATAAAGATCAAACCTTTAGATGAAAACATTTTTCTACGTCACCTCTCAGCAGTTTTTTTTTTGTGAGGATTGAAATGCGGAACATGCCGGTAAATGTTAAATATGAGGCATTAAATGGCTGCACCGAGCTCTGTGGCATCCACTAAACAGCCAGGTGGCTTAGCGGTGTCTTTAGCTTCAGGCTAACAACCGTACGAGTCACAAGATGACTGTCAGCATACTAAAGTACTCAAGGACAGTGGTGAGTGAAACATAAAATTTACATCGCCTTGCCTTGGGCAGTGCAATGCTATGAGAACGCTTTGGTATGCTTTTGAGTTGTGTATAAAATATATATTTGTCACAGTGTATGTGCTACAGGCTTTGCTGGCAGACTCTCTGGTCTTTGATATGCCTGCCATTCACCGGGGAAGAACTTTAATATTCCAACAGTAGCAACAACACACACACACACACACACACACACACACACACACACACACACACACACACACACACACACACACACACACACACACACACACACAGGCATGTGATCATGTGCACAAGCAGGCAGTGGGTGGTGGGTGGCCCGTTCAGAAGCTGCCTCTTGCTGCAGCAGTGATGGCGTCCCACAGGGCCATGCAGGGAGAGAATCACACTCTCTGGAAACACAGTGACAAACAGAAATCAATGTCTCAGCGTCAAATTTATAACCAATTCAGCCATTTTTGTCTCACAAAAAAATACAACTTAAAATGTTCACGGGAGCTGGAAAATTTGCTGTTCTCATACGCTGTTTGGAGCTTTAACATAGTAATGCACTATAATTCGTATATAGCCCACAAGTTGTGTGTGCTATTAGTGAGTGGGTAGAATATATCAGCAAGTTGGCCAATATTCAATGGCCACATATATTT
Organism: Taurulus bubalis; assembly: GCF_910589615.1. Taxonomy (NCBI): domain Eukaryota; kingdom Metazoa; phylum Chordata; class Actinopteri; order Perciformes; family Cottidae; genus Taurulus; species Taurulus bubalis. The sequence goes on along the minus strand of NC_136591.1, from coordinate 32,492,644 downwards.
GGAGGAGAAACTTATTCTGTAACATTACACTAAATTGAAATGATGTGCAGACTACGTTATCTGTGGTCATGTCCAGAATGCCAAATACCATGACACAGAGTTTTGACTTCATTGAGCTTTGCAATGGGCGCTATAAACACGAGCGTTCTTTGATCAATCCAGTAGTCAACCGGTTTAATAGCTTGCAGTGTAGACGGCACCAGTTTTGTGGTCGAACCAAATTCGTCAATAAACCACACAACAAGATACACGCAAAGACATTTGTGATGTCATTGGCTGTCAAAGGGTCTAAAAAAAGAGCCACATAGTCTGCAAAGAGAGGAGGGATAGATGGGTCAAAAAAGCCCAGACGCTCATCCAGGAGACGGCTGTCCATCTTTTGTGAAGCAAGAGGTCAACATTGATCTATTTGTCAAGTAACACCTTGTCCGTAGTTATTTTAACCCACAACAAAATCTTTTCCTCAACCTAACCAAGCCGTTCCCTGGGAATACAGGAATTCATGTTACGAGACATGTGTTGCCGGATATTTGTAAAACGCACGAAAAACCAGAATTAACTTTTCACAAATTGTCACACAAACCGTTTTATGAGGATACGCTGCTCAAAATGCACAATTCACATTTCTCAATGTGTCATGTGATGCGGTAAAATACTTTTTAGGTGGGTTGTCACTCCTTTTCTCTCCTTGGTTCACTGACACTGAGTTGTATGGCACAAACATATCTAGCGTGAGCTTTATCAGGATGTTGTCGCTTTCAGCTTCTTCGGAGGAATTGTTGATATTAATAAATTGTCAGTTCAGGAGACATGAATATACATGTTCAATATATGTGTTTGCCATAATCAAATGAGATTTGCTGGTTCTTAGAGACTTAAGAAAATCCCCATACATCAGCACAGCCACTGAATTTACTTTTTCCTTTCTTTTTTTTGACATGAATCTGTGCTGAATACAACGCCTAAAAAACTGCAAAGCCATTCATCATTTCAAGGCTTCAACGTGATCAAGGCATGAATAACGTTTTTCTCATAATTGTAGGTATGTCAATCGCTGGATCGGCCTGAAGTCCAATCTCTGACTCGACTCTGAATATCCTGATTCGGATACAGCCCTGATGAGAACGTTTCGGCCGGGGTCCTCACTTCTTCTGTTTCAGGGTGAAGACTTTTGTTTTAGGGTTAATGTAAGAATTAGGTTTAGGTCACGATTGGGGGCGCTCACAACTACACAAGTACGAAAATGTGTGTGCGAGGGTTTTCCATTTGGCTTACAGCCAGCAGTTCACTCCACTGGTCTGAAGTGAAACAAGGAGACAACGAAGCGTGCTGCTGGAAACATTCAGCTGTCAATATCCCGGTAACACACACACACGCTGAGAAATGCTCACGTATTTCTCCCACACAATGCTCTTCAGCCTAATTAGGGTTGTAATGTGAACAAAGGCAGCAGCCCTATCTGCCACAGCAGACCACAGAGCAGTCCAAGTTCAGACAGGAAGCCTCTTTGCACAGTATCTCCCTCTCTCTTACACTTAGACTCTCTCACACACACACACACACACACACACACACAAAGTGCAAATGTTTCACAGACTCACACACGATAACACAGAGAGAAGTCGGACTCAAAGTCGGTATCACCTCTGAATATGCTACAGCCCGTTCATACACAGATTTGTCGTAACCAATTTGAGCGACACATGATCATTACACGCCCTTGTGTTTTTCTCACTTAAAACATCCATCCATTTTCAACCGCTTCTCTGGGGTCGGGTCGCGGTGGCAGCAGGTTCAGCAGGCCGACCCAGGCTTCTCTCTCACCTGCAACATTTTCCAGCTCATTCTGGGGGATCCCGAGGCGTTCCAAGGCCAGCCGGGAGATATAATCCCTCCAGCGTGTCCTCGGTCTTCCCTGGGGTCTCCTACCAGTTGGACGTGCCTGGAAAACCTCTAATGGGAGGCGTCCAGGAGGCATCCTGACTAGATGCCTGAACCACTTCAGCTGACTCCTTTCGACGCGGAGGAGCAGCGGCTCGACTCCAAGCTCCCCCCTGATGTCCGAGCTCCTTACCCTATCTCTAAGGTTGAGCCCGGCCACCCTACGGAGGAAGCTCATTGCTGTAGTAAAACACTCTTCAGAGTAGATTCATCTGAAAGTGGCAGCCTCACGTTCAGGTGTGTCCACAAATTGTGACATAAGCCTGCTGCAGCATAAAGTTAAGAAGACTAAGTCCTGTCTCTAACTCTCTCTGTGATCACTCTTTATAAATGTCAACATGGCCGATCACAAGGCACAGCTGTCATTGTTAACATAATCTTTTTTTGTCTTTTGCTATGGTTCCATGAGACTCCATGAAATCACCATTCCACGGGCTTCGGTTGGGTATAAATATGTAAAGGAGAGCTATATGGTGAGTTTTGCTCCTGGGTGATCACGAAGAGAGGGAGTATTGAGACCACACAGCCTGGTCTCCTAAAGATTACGTTCCCATACCACAAAGCTGCATTGTCAATTACTTTTCAAATTTTCTGCTGGATTACGATTGTTTTTTATGTATAAAAGACGCGTATCCAATCATTGTTCGGGGGAACTATTCTTTTAAGAACGTCATGTTCACCCAACAAGGTGCTTTCATTTTGATGCACTCCTGATGATGAAGAGAGTGAAATATAGCTCAGTGACTTTAGTTCAGTGACTTTATAATGTGTTTTTATCTCGTAACTGCATATGCGTCAGTGGGTGCCAGGAAAGGATTTTCAATGCAATATGACTTTGTTCTATTGATGTATTGTAAGACGTTCCCACACTCTGTAGGATGGAAACCCCTATGGCTTTCTCATAAAACAATGGGATGGGCTTGGTTAACTGTTTGGCTCACACACATAAGCTAGGAAACACACACACACACACACACACACACACACACACACACACACACACACACACACACACACACACACACACACACACACACACACACACACACACACAGGCGCGTTCCTGTCCTTCTGCCAGTAATGAAGCAGATAATAAGCTGCTTCACGCTCTGCTGTAGCAAAACCAAAATCAAAACACTGTTGATTTAAGAATCAAAATGCGTACACTCATGGGTTTTTCATCTTCCATGCTCTGTGGAAATGATGAGGTAGAGCTTCAGTGTGTGTGTGTGTGTGTTGGTGTGCATTAAAAGCCTGAGGAGCAGGCAGTGGGTTTGCTAGGCGGCGTTGAGAATCCATTCCTCGTGCCTACCTCCTCATTTCAGCTCTCTGTGTTTCCAAGAAATGATTCTCTGACTTTGACACTGAACTTGTGAAAGAAAAAAGAAAAAAACAAACCATGCAATCGTCCTGATTTTGCAAAGGCACCGTAAAAACCTGAGAAATTACGTTTCCACGGGATCTGAGGATGTAGTTGTATCTGTGGCAACTCTGTGATATCAGGACTAGCTATGTGTTTCCAGAGCCAGTCCATAGTTTGTGTGTTCAAATCGACCATTATGCTCAAACTTGAGATAACCTATAAACCTATACCTTTATCCTTAAGTCAACATAAAAGCTTATGTTATGTATTAATTTTCCTCATCAAATCTAGAGATGTAGATAATCACAAGTGAAGAAGTCCCGACATTTTGAAGTGGAATACACATTTTTGAAACATTGTTGTTCCTGACCTTGCTATTTAATAAAACAACTCCATTATTTATTTTGAAGGTTTGTTTTTTGTCCTGTGTATGAGTTACAATAATGCCCAAATTCTCCTCTTGAGGGAGCAGTACACCGCACACACGTTGACCCTACTGTGTGTATACTTGTGTATTTCTGTATAGACAACACTCTGATTAACATAACTTATTACAACACGTGTCATATATTTGTAAATGTATGTGTTCTTCTTTGGAGGGGGTTGAACTATTGGCCAAATAAAAATGTTTGACAATGCATTAAAAATTGTCTCCAATATGGATGTCAGACATTTGAAAAACACAAGATTCCCTGCTGCACATGCTCTTCTCTCTGCGACAGCACGGAGTGTCCCAACACACTTGGATGTTCCTTTCATTCACCCCATTTGATATGGACAAAGCAAACCCATGCTTACTCACTTTTTTTCATGCTGCAACAAGAGACAATTCAAAGAGAAAGAAACACATTTGAAAACAACAGACTCTCAGACCAGGCATCTGAAATGTCTTCTGTTGGATCTAAGGAGCTGTTGATGTTGGCTTGGCAGCCCACCAGGCCTGTGCAACTGTTGCAGACACATTCATATATTTTGTCCTTGCATGTTGCTTTTTTGTTTGTTGGTTTCTGTTTTATTCCTGAGACGTTGAGGGTCTTGCATGTTGATGTCTTTGAGAAGCATCCTCCTGAACATAGTTTTATTGTTTCTATCAACGTTATGAATGCAATGTCCTTTTTCTTCTTTTTTAAAGAAAACATTTATCAAGTTCAGCCAAATTCTCTGAAATCATCCAACCTAAATTAAGTCAGTTTGGGTTCATTTTCATATCTACCGGTTTATAACTAGTCCGTCTTCTTTGTGTGTGTACATACATGCATATTGTCTAGATGTGTTAGGGAAGTCTTCCAACAAGCAGGAAGTGATGCGTCCTGTATTTGGTGTGCAATAAACCAAGTCAACCTAAGGTTTGTGAACAAACAAAAATCATAATTTGTTTCATGAAAATGTGACCTAGTTTCAATTTAACATTAGATCAATTGTTGCAGATCTGTTAGCTTCCTCAGATAATATGCTATTAAAATGCATAAATCGCATGAATGTTGTTTATGTCAATGTTTGTCACTCAAATCATATTTTGATTTGCAGTACTACATGAACTGCTTTACTATGAAAAACACTCATCATTTCCTGTTATATGGAGTCTATAATAAGTTGATAACTTAAAGACGATCAAGGTTGTGTTCATATATCATACAATATCTCCTAATTATTATGCCAACTCCATAGCTTGGAATTTCAAAAAGTAAAACATTTAGAAGTGGATAATTGTCATCCTGTAAGTACTTGTCCTCAAATCAATGCCACTGTAAGCAGAAAAATCCTAGTTTTTAATGTTATATCCTTCAAGCGTGTATCATTATTCAGTTCCTGTAACAGCTACTGAAGTATGACTGCATTAATCCAGGTGTGTATGCATATATGTGTGTGTATGTGTGTGTTATGCGGCACTCGTCTGTCTCCAGCGAGGGTTTAAAGAGGGATTGAATTAGAGGAAGGATAGCTTTCAAGTAGGGATTAGGCTAAAGCTGGGTCTCTCAGGGTCATTATTCAATAGCCACTGAGTGGCATCAGAACCCCTAAAGCCCAGCAGATAGCAGTCAGACAGTGGCAGCTCCATCTGTAATGAAAGGAAGAGAACATGGGCGTGTATGTGTGTGTGTGTGTGTGTGTATATAATGAATAATGCATTGTTATGGAGTAGTTATAGCTGAGATATTAACAGCAAAAACTTTCTTTGTGGAACAGAGACAGAGGCAGGCAGTCCACTTCGGCATACATCACGTCTCACACATGTCATTTTTAGGTCTACATGTTGGGGTTGCAGGTTGGACACCCATCCATCATATGCCCAGATGTCATTTGCCCAGATGTGTGTATGACATTAACACATAAGGGCTATGGTATACCAAGCCAACCTCAAAGACTACAGCCAAACAGTTAACATGCAAGTCGTACTGCAGCTGCATGGGAGGAAATAAGTACCCAGAGATAACAAGAGTCATATTGGGTTTGTAAACTTAATACAAAATGATAATAATCGAGGATGTAGCATCAACTCAGTAGCTTCAATTATAAAGTTTCACTCAACTGGGACATGCTTATTCAGACGATAGCAATGTATTCATAAATGTAGGAACAACTGTATTTATGCAAAGAAGAATGAATACCAGCAAGAGAGGTTTGAGTGTTTTTTTATGGATGTTTTGATACTTTTGTCACTATTAAAAATGGGTTCTTGGAATCTCTTCTAATGAACATTAATCCAGGCTGATCACAGCCGGTGTGGACCATGAAGGAAAAACAATTTTTCCTTTTACTTTAACTAAAGGATCAATGTTACCTCTAAGATGATAGTGTGACCCCATAATTGATCACATTTATTACCTGAAATGCTAATGTCAGTCATCAGTTACTGCTATATTATGTCTAGGCGGCTGTAAAAGGTTTTTAAAATTAGTTGCAAATTAGTTGCTTGCGCTAGAGTAAGCTTTTCTTATAACTTCATTAGGTTGTAACTGCTCGTGATGACAAGTTATGACAGCAGCAGAGTATTCTGAAAATCCTATTAGATGTGACCAAGTCCTGCAAGCACCTTGAATAGAATATAGAGGAAGGGAGGTACATGTCAGGCAATTGAAGCTTTTGTTTTTATTTCTGACTAAAACATTTTGAGAGAAAAAAATGCTAAATACTTTAAATACCATCAGATGAATTGGGTAATGAAAATAACCTATACTGTAATTCATGTTGCTTCTCTTTTGTTTAGTATTCAAAGCTACAACTTAAAATAGTACAATGAGAGCAATAGAAACCAACTCCTTGTATGTGTATATGGCCAATAAAGCTGACTGATTAAAAATAACAAATAGATTATAGTTTACAATACATTTTCACAATTCTGCCAAGCTGTGGTTTTGAGGTGATTTGTCATCTGGTGAAACATGAAGCTTACTTCGACGCTGGCATTCTTGGCATTGCACATCAGGTAAAGTCCTGAGACACCTCCCCATCTCTACTGTCACACAAGTGAAGCCAGTTTGAAGATCTGTCACTTTCTAGAAAATCCTGAGGTACATTTCACACACATGATTTCATCCCTGGGCACGTGAGAGTTTTTTACTTGAAAATGTCTCCATTAAACAAAATCCAAATGCCGTATTTGGTTAGTTCAAATACTGCAAATGTGGTCAGGAGAAAGGTCTCACCTTACACAAGGGCTCTTTAGTTCAATTAGAGTCTGCTGATTGGTTTCCATCATGGCTGAGGCTCCTTGATGCCTGATACCAGTGCTGCTTTTTGCAGCATTCAGTTTTTTTACACTGTGCAGGCGAGTCATTTTGCATATATTTGGTTGACTTTGCAGGTGGATGAGCCTGATGTCATGTTTTATGGTACACTTTTAATTAGAGCCCCAGTGATCAAAAGTGGAACTTGGAAATTCGATGAAGGTAGACGAGGTCATTAGATCGTGAAAGGTTTTTACATTTTCTGTTTTAAACATTTAATGTACAAAAGTATTTTGCTTGAACAGGCTGATTAGGATGAATATATATTTAAAGAGAACTGAGCTGCAGACAAGACACTGCAAAAACTCCAACGGAAGATGTTTTGGCCACTGTTTGATTTACGCATGACCCCCTTAAAGTGCAGGGCAAAACCATTACAGCAATGAGCAGCTACAATAAACCTAAAACCCATGGATTATCACTTCAACTATGGGAATGCACTAAAGTAGCAGAAGTTTGAATGAAAACAGGCAGAAAGAACTCAGTTACAACCATTTCCTCTTTTTTCTTCTGTCTTTCTCACTGTTGGTTCCTTTAAGTGGCATAAAAAGAGGAAACAAGCGATGAGATAATAATCAAGCTATCAACACTAATACGGTGAGTAGTCATTGCCGGATTCAATACAACACACACTCATACCATGTGAATGCCACCTTATGGGAAAATGTAAACAAGAAAGAGGAAGAAAATAAAAGCAGATTGACTTGGCAAACAATGACTTGGTATCAATCGTCATTATAAGGTATACTACTTGTAGAAAGCATTAATCTCTCTGCATTATTTTAATTTCTACAGCAAAAGTAATGAGAATATTTAACACTGATTATTAGCAAAATGATTTACTACGATGATCTAATTACATTTTTCGTTTAAAACCAAGTTAAGACCAGCACAAAATGAGTAAAAGGTGATTATTACACAGCACATTTATTTCATGAAAACTGATGTAAGGTTTAGCCCTGTTAAGTACTAATGACTTGCAAGAATTGTGTGAGCTGACAAAGGTTATCACTCATTCTCCATCTGGTTATACTGGAGAGCTGCCAGTGTCAGTTGATACCGGTGTTCTACAGCCTCCTGCCTACTCCTGTTTGTAAAGTTCTTCTTTGGCGCAATAGAACTGGATTGATCCATTCTTGGCCCACTATTGTGTTCATATGCCTTGTTTATGACATGTCCCACAGAACAGTTATGTTCTCTATATTTGCTCGTACTTCACATACTGGTTGTTTTGTTTAAATATTAGTACTAAGGCTACCAAAGTATGCATTCTATTATATTTTGGGTCCTTTTTCATTTTGGGGGGAAATCTTCTTGTCCATAGTGTCTACCACAATGTGGGAACAAAAAGGCAGCTGTATGCACTCCTCAGGTTCACCAAACTGCTTGTGTACCGGTTTGAGCTGGTTTGAACAGTCTCAACTGCTCAACAAAACAGAGGGACGATGTTCAGAATGTTATCTTGAAATCCCCAGATGCAAGTTCCACATTATATTTCTGCGTATTCAAATGAATAAATAAAAAAGAGTGGGGGTGTTTCAGTTACAAGCACACTCACCAGTTTTCTGAGAAATGATAACTTGACTTTTGCATGCGGAACTTAAAGCTGAGAGAAAGCTTACATCAGGTCGTGTTTTTGCATCCTGTATCAATCGTGAAACCAATTCATACAGCGGGATTAAGATGAAGGGTTGTAATCTACATAAGTGATACGGTTGATAGTGTTGATGCCTAAACCTTTACCAATACTATATTGATTTCCATACTCCATGAGCATTGCTATCAAAGTGTCTGATTCTACATATTTGAGAAGTGAATAGTTTTCTGCAGTTTTTTCGAAAGACTAGACTCAAAATATATTTTGTTAGATGAAAATATTTTGGAAATTATTTCATCCTTTTTCAAAAGTTGTGGCTCTTCGACTTAACAACGTTATGGAGTTATTGGACATTTTGGGATCAAACGAAATTCTACGCAGCCCCCACTGAAATCAAATTCTACATCGTATGATACTTAAAATAATAATAGCCTGATCTTTATCTGTAACTGTGCAGGTTTCGATAATGATAACTGCATTGCTTTCCGATGCCACCAAACAGAACGAGCTGAGTGGAAGCCTCAAGAGGCTGCATTACACACAGGTTTGCAGCCAGGAACTTTTTTTTTTTTTTTGCGATGCAAAATGTACATCAGTCTCAAAATGCAACCGTTTAGGGAGAGAGGGCCTGCACACTTTGATGAAGCTTGCGTCTGAGCTTTCACACAAAGTGGGATGAGGAGAGGATCCACTGAGCGCAAGCGGCACTCGTGGACTCATCGCTATCACTTTCTGCTGCCTGAAGATACACTAATGCTGCAGCAATGCAACTGACCAGGCCTAATTTTAACCATGGGTAAAAACAGTTGATCAAAAGAGTACTTCGACAACATGGGCGCTAGGCGTGAAAAGTACAACTGTGTCGGTCAAAATTAGCACGACAGTTCCTCTGCGCTGCTTTGCGCACGATGCAAGATTGGGTTTTTGATAGCAAATGTTTTTACACATATCTAGAAAAACACACACAGCTAATAATAATTAATTACATTGACAGACAGCAATTATTGACCAAATGCAGTGAGTTTAACATGAAGCTTTTTTTTTGTCTGTAGATGTTTTGTCTCTTTTTGTCGTTCTGCACCTTTTTATAGTTTTTTTTTCATCTATGTTGTTGAAATGAGTGTTGTTGTTTCCTTGAGTGTCTACTGGTTGGTGTGTGTCTCTTTGAATGAGATCTTGTAGATGAAGGCCAGGGGAGCCCCTGACACTTAAGGCCCCTTGGCCTGTGCCTGATAGACCTGTTCATCAAGTTAATAAATATAATGTAAATTTGCTTAGTTGTGTGCATCTCCCTCTTTTGTCTCTCTTTTTATTTAACACATTGAAGAGCACCTCAACGTACGAGTTTAATTTAAATATTGAAAAAGGAAATTTAAGATGTACAGATATAACCCATTAATAGCTATATTGATTAAAGATATAAACATATAATGAGAAAAACAAATCTTCAGATTAAGATATCTGTTTGACACTGTCATGAAAAGAGTGAGCTTCCTATATTACAAAACACTACACAAACGATGAGTCAGGGAATTTATCGCCCGCTATAAAAAAGATGTGTACCGACCAACCCACATAGATTTGACCCACCTGTGGATCTCACACTGCTCTATTTGCCCCTTTTGATAACAGCTTTTTGACTTTTACCTTCAATCTGTGGAATTAAGTGAGTATCATCATCTGTCTTAATTTATCCTGACAATTATTTAACTCTTTGTAAAATCCATGACGCAGGCAGGCTTAACATTTGCGGATTGTTTGTTTCTTGTTTTTCAGGATGAAGTGCATCGCTCTCTTTCTTGTGTTGTCGCTGGTCGTCCTCATGGCTGAACCCGGAGAGTGTTTTATTGGCACCCTTTTCGGTGGACTTGTTCACAGTAACCAATCATAAAATATATATTTTTTATTTTTCACATTTTGACATACCTGACGTACCTGAAATTGCACTTGTGTAATTAATCTTCATATCAAGTTTGGCTCTTTTCGTTAAATATAAAAAATAACTTTCCATTGTGAATGGGAACAAAAACCTACATGCCTGATAATCTACTTTCAGCGCTGTCTAATTAGTGATAATAACTCATACATTAAGGCTTTATAACAATAACACATTAAAACACATTTTATAATTATTTATAAAGTCATGTTTCATCATACCTTATGATTGCTGATCACAACAGATGATAGCGTATTATAATTCCCATAGTCTTAATGCATTTTAATATTTTCATAATCCATTATAATCACTGTAAATCAGTGGCCATTGCTTGCTTTAAGCATAGTGAACATTTGTTTTGTCTGTTGTTCCTGTATGGATTCACTTTGCTTAAAGCAAACAATAGCCACAAGGAGCAACATATAATTGCAGTATAATGCATTATAGCAGTGATTATAATGGTATAACAATGTATTTAATAATAATAATACACTATGATCAATGCTAAAAAAACTGTGAGTTAGTGACCAGCAATAATTATAGCATTACGATACTTAACCCTCTAAGTCATTATAAAATACTTCATAATATGTTGTATTTATTATTATTATAAATAAGCTGATTCTAATGCATTACAAGTATGTTAATAATATGTTATAGAACTCTTATGTAATTTTGGAGCTTTTATCAAAAGATGCCACCAATACCAAGCACTAGGAGATACACTATGTGCAAGTGTTCAATGAGTTAATGACAGTTTATAATGCCATATTTTGTGATGAATTACTTACTGAAAAGTCCTAAAAGAATCATGTGAATAACACTATTTTCTCTTGTCTGTTTTATTTAGTCGGCAAGGAGATCCATCGGTAAGGAGTTGTATAATTAAACAACTGCTCGTTGCATTAGTTGTCCTTTTGTTGAGCTGAACTCTCTAAATCCTCTCTCCCCCATCAGCCTTATCCGCAATGGACGACAGGAGGTAGAGCAGCAAGAGATGGAACAACGTGTGTTTGACCGAGAGCGAGCGTTTGCCTGAGTCTAGGATGGTCCATCTGAAAGAGCAACTCTGAAACTTTGTCTGAAGAGAAATGCTTATTGCGCTTCATCATTAAACATATTGAATTGCCTCACTAGGCTGAGCATTTATCAAAAATATTTTTACATTGTCTATAAAAAATGCCATTTTAATTAAATCCTCAAACTGCAATACACCAACATATTTCTCTGTTGTTTTATTTTTTTAATGAAAATCTGAATACATTTGAATGGAAATGATGTGAATGTGTATTATGGCCTAAACATTCATGAGATCTTAACACAATAACCTTACAGAGATTTGGGTAGATAGGTGATAGATTAAATATATAACTTGTGTAAGGTAGCTGACATGTTGCATTTAATACATGGAGGGTTAAAATATTCCAATCATGAATTTTTATCAATTAAGTAACCCTCAAGATTTTTTTTACAAGAAGAATATAGAAAAGAATGTTTTTTGTACGATAAACGTACAAACATCTCTTTAATTATATTTACACTCGTGAACTGGAAAAAATATATAATTGTACACAACCTGGCAGTGACTTTGTTTTAGCTCTGAACATTGTTTGCGTTATTTTATAATATACCAAATCCTTAAATTTCATAACATGAGAATTTACACTAATGCATTTGTCTGCTCATATAAACCAGCCTTATTCATGATACATATTGCTCGTTGTTGTAGCAAGACTGTTGAATTTATAAATGTTGTATATGTTAACCCCCCACACCTGAGGTCTGACAAAAAAAAATATTACTTCTTTACTGATTACCATGTCAATAGAATATATATAATTTGGAGCTGATTATTGTTCATTGGGTTGTTTTAATGGTGTACCACCATGTAAACAACTTTGAACTTGAGCTGGAGTTTTTAAAATATTGTAGGTAATGTATGTCAAGGATAAGAGCCTCAGACTACACATATTTGTAGCAGTTGTATCAGCCATTCTTGAATGTTTTTGTTAATCAGTGTGCCATATTAGCATTGAGGAAAAATGTTATGTGTCAAAATTGAAATCACTGTTGGAGCTATACTTTTATTCCATCCATAAAAGCAAGTGAATGTACCCTAAACGTCCCAAATGTAACATGCGGTTTAATGGCCAAAAGGCACTTTTCCACCGTGATGACAATATGGTGGCCGTTTCGCCTACATCCCATTTGGACGATAGGGACAAAAACTGCCATTTCGGGCACAGATGGTACCGGAGTGGGAATTCCTGAGGAGGGTGCCATTAAGTAATTTTTGTCATATGGGACATATGACAACATTTCTGGGTATAACTTTCAATGGACTCTCAATGGAAAAAATTGAAATGGGTGAGTTATCACAAGTTTGTGACAAGTTAAGAAAAATAATTTATCCGATCTGACAACCTTCTTCAGAGGGTTTCATACATGTCAACCCTGACTCCATCTTAATCTTGGATTTTCAAACAGACAATACATTTTTCTAGATGCTTTGGCCCCATCCACAATGTGTTTCCTAAATCTGGAGTCCCTGGGCCCAATATTTCAGATATTATGGCCATTTTTACGTATGTCAAAAAAATCACAAAAGATAAGGGAATATGGTTTTAATTTTGCCCTTTGGGACAGTTTTTGGGGACCTTAACTTGCAACTATGAGCACCAAATGTTTGTTATTTAATATTCACAAGCCCCTCTTTGAATTTGAAAAGGTTCAATTTATCTACCTGGATTTAAAGTATAAAAATAAACAGAAAAGACTGATATGAAAACTGTCTTACTGCCATTTGGGCATATATATATATACATACATATATCACATCTGCTATTTTGACTACATTTGTATGGTCTGTAGGCCAATTGTCCGTACATATTTTCCTTGACTTGAACAAGGACGTCATGGATCTGATCAAAGTACCAATGGTATAAACATTACAAATAAATATGGATTTGTCAAAGGGCAACAACGTTTATGGCTTTCTGAGTTGGGACCGGGGAGCATCTGGTAGCCACATCTGGTGGCTGCCTGGAGAATAAATCTGAGGCCAGTGCCTTGATAAAGGGCAACGGCAGGAAAATGCCTGTCCAGAGGAAACCAATATGAACATTTAGTAATACAAGTTCCAGTTCAAACTCAAGATGTCCTTACTGTGAGGCAACAGTGCATAACACTCCCCACCAATTCTAATTTTTGCACGACAAATATACCATTTTTTTTACCCACACATTAAATGTTTTTTCAACAGAAAAATAGTATGTCTTAAACTCTGCAGATGTATATTTCACAATCTACTGATGTGTGATCTGAAAATAACTAAACTACAGTGTGACTCTGAAATTATGATGTGTATGGTGTACAGCACATAGTCATGATCACACAGAACAAGAAGGCTTATGGTGAACAAACAAGAGCATCTCTCCAGAATGCATACGTTAACTGAGAAGAGGCCGTACTGCACAGTAGAAAGGAGATTCCACCAGGCGCTGAACACACCACAACACACATTTCATTGCATCCACTAAGGTAACAGAGCACAAAAGCAGAATAAAATCAGGCTCTACAACAATGGTTCCAGCACTGCAAATAATTGTTATGAATGCACACCAAACTGACTTTTGCGTTTGTCTTCTGATCCAGCACCTATTGACGATTATTTGGGTGTGTGCACTCCAAACACCAAATGACCAAATTATCAAAGCGAGTTGTTAACAATTAGACTAAAGTTTGAGCGTGGTGGTGTTTTTCCTGTTACCTCTCAAACATGTAGTATTATTCTTTATTTCCCTTATTCCCATCAAAACACAGAGACATTTATTAATCACAACTTGCACATATGTGTTCAACGATGAAGTGACGATAAAGTCCAGACAATTTATAAAGGCTGGGCCAATAAATCAAGCATGTTGTATATTTACTTACCAAACTTAACTTTCTGAGAGTTATGATCTGGTTCTGTATGAAACGCATCACTTTTCAAGCATGCTTGCAAACAACTGCAACAGTTATGATCAGTGTTGGGGGTAACGAGTTACAAAGTAACGGATTACAGTAACGTAATTACTTTTATAGGTAACGATGTAAAGTAACGCGTTACACTCAAAATATTGGTAACTACACTACTTTACTAGACCTCAGTAACGCGCGTTCCTGCGTTACTCAAGACATTTGTACCAGTCCGAAAAGTTCTCTTTTAGTGGCGCGCGAGTCACACGACACTTCCTGCATGAACAACCTATCACAGAACTCCATCTGAGTGATTTGAGTGACGTAGCTGCTGGTGCGTAGAAGGAGGGAAGCGGGGAATGGATGAGATGGAGACGGAGACGGAGAGCCCGGACCCAACTGGGAGGTTCTCTCCAGGTTCCCTAGGATTAAGGATATTGCAAAGCAAAACAACACTCCAATACCATCAAGTGCACCTGTCTGTAATGACGTGGAGCTTCTAATGAGGACAGGACACGTCTGGTATGAACGGAATCACTTTACTGGTGAACTGCAGTATTACAACTGTTAAAGCGATTGAGAACGCGCTCTTGCACCCGACATGTATATATTTTCCACACGTAACATCAACATTAGTTAGAGTCAACAAGCACGTATCATTGTACTTTCTGCCTTCAAAGTAAAAACACTTCCTGTTTACATTCTCTTCACAATAAGAGTAAATCATGTATTAAAACAAGTTACAACACTGTGGAAAGGCAGTATTGTTCTGACCCCAAGGAGGAACAGGCTGTCGGATAAAAGATTGCAGAGACTTTTACTCATGCGATACAATCGCTATTTTGCAGAATAGAGAAAAATGATAAACTTCATAGGATATAGTGCACTTTCTGTTTATTTAGGCAATGATGAAGTGGATTTTCTGTTTATTTAATTGCATTTTCTGTTTCTATTTTATGGGAAAAAGTGCCATTAATTTTTCTATTTTTCTTAAACCACTACAATGATTCCTATAACAAGCTGGTTTTGTTCTTAGGAGTCGGCCTCCATTTGGTTTAGTGGGGTCTCATGTTTCCAAAAGCCTGTTTTTAATGTGTTACTGCTGTTTGACCTGAATGTCCCCACCATACACAGCCTCTTGTATCCTGTTTGTGGATTTTAAAGTGAGGCATATTTCTTTGGTCAGACAGTGTGAACAGGGTTAATGTTCGTTCAAGTTAATGGCTGAGTTTTATATGCCATTTTGTTTTAAATGATTACAATTACAATACACTATGTGGAAAGGCTAAGAGATGCCCTTTATTGAACATTGAAAATAAAGTGATGAAAGGGCCATGATGTTTGTCCATGTATCTTTGCGGTTAATTTGGACATTTGCTTAAAAAAATGGAAGGTAAAGTAACTAGTAGTGAAGTTACTTTTCAAATGCAGTAACTAGTAAAGTAATCTAGTTACACTTTTCAGAAGTAACTAGTAACTTGCAACTAGTTAATTTTTCTGAGTAACTACCCCAACACTGGTTATGATACTGGGGCAACACAAATAAGAAGTTATTGCACATGCAAAATACTTCTGCTTACAGAAACCACATATACTGCAAAGACTATTAACTAAATAATGCATTACTTTAAGTTAAAAAAAAATTCCAACTATGAGCCTCATTCTTGTATGGGAACGCAAGAGTATATGACTACATTGTTGGAAATTAAACATGTCAGACTTATCGAATAATGTGGCTCGATCAAGAGTAAGTATACTGTGGGTGCGACTGAGCCCTTACACAAACTTCCCATGGCACACTTTCTGGCGTTGTGTGTCAAACTTTTGTCAGCATCAATGTGTTGATGGCTGATAAATATTCTTGCACTGTCAATGTGACTTGACATCTGATAAGATCTGCCCACTGTCCAGCTAGCTTGTTATGTTGCAGCATTTGTAGCACAACTGTGAGAAGGTTGATCTGAACCTTGACTGGTTTTCTCAAATGCCTTAGTCATACTGGTTTCACAACATTTTGCTTATTAAAAAAACCAGCTCCTGTTGCCAAAATGCTCCACTGTAAGGTTCAGAATGTCTTTTGTTCCTGCAGCTTTTTAATGGACAATATTGATGCAATTTTGATGGCAATTATCATTGTTACAATGGAGCTATATATTCCCCTTGTTTTAATCATGTGTGTTGAACATTTTTCAGTTGATGGCTGATAAATATTCTTCCATTGTCAATGTCACTTGACATCTGATAAGATCTGCACACTGTCCAGCTAGCTTGTAATGTTGCAGCATTTGTGGTGACCATTTCCCTTGACTGGTTTTCTCAAATGCCTTAGTAATACTGGTTTCACAACATTTTGCATATTTTTACTCATACTTTTACAACAGTGTTTTTCGAATTCATGTTGTATCCAGACACATGAAACTATTTTAATTCTTCAGCGATCATTTCTCACGGCATGAGAAACATTACTTTATAACAAGTGACATTGTAAATGTAGTCAACACCTAGCCATCTGTGCACACCAGATGTTGCAAAATACAATGAGAAACTAAATTTGACTGAATACTGCACACAAACAGTAAGGATTTCAACCCTGGCCTAGTTTTACAGAAAGTGACCGGTTCTTCACAAGCACACAGATTCATATTGTCTGGAGGTCTCACAACTGCTCCCTTTGCACTAACGTTTTTTTTCAATAGTCAATAGTTGGAAAGTAAATATTCAATGTTCCTTCTACTTAACGCAATGACTTCAGGATATGTGAAAAATAATGAGTATTTAATACATAATGTGACTTGTACAGCTGCTATAATGTTGGATGGATTAATGAAGTAGATGGAAATAACCGTGGCCACTATGTTCTTGTTTTCAGGAGGAAGTGTGTCTTTGTTTCTGGTGTTGACGGTCGTTCTCATGGCTGAATGCTTGCAGAGGCTTCACAGCTTTATGGAGAGGGTTGAAGACTAAATGGAAAGGTAAATCACAAGTGAATACTTTCAGGCCCCATTGATGTGTGTTGTCACCATAACAACTAACACCAGTAGCCATTTTTTGGCCCCGTCAAATGACCATGCAAAGCAGTCAATGTCCATTCTCCTCCTATTCAATTTCTATGGGGATAGAAATTGCTGCCAATTGATTGTTGTCACCCAACAAACAAGCTCCTTGAATCAAAGCACTGGTACAAAACTATCATGAATTAATGTAGTACCTCGGACAATTATTCTCCCATTGTTTCTACCAATGTACTGAATAAAGGTGATTGGTCTTTGTGGGCTATTTATTGGACCATGTGCGCACTTCAACAATGGCAATAGTACAACAGTAGATTTCATTACAGTAAGGTTTATTCAGTTCACATAGTCTCGTTGTAAATGGAAGATGAATCTTGACTCAAACCACTTTCTCACCACTGAGAAACTGAAATCTGTCCCACCCACTCAAAGTAATAGCTACAACTGTTAAGTACACAAGTTCACATCAGCTGTAGATGCAACAACTTTTCTTACTTTGACACCAGTCCTTGGACTTCATCAGTAGAAAAGGTAAAACACTAATATTTCATCTTCATTTACCTTGACTAAATGCAGCGTCAATAGGGAATGTGATGTGGATTCACACTAAGAAAGATATTTCAACTTTAACCCCTTTTGCACAAAATATGCCATGTTAAAATATGCCATACAATGTATACTAAACTACTAAACACAGAAAATTAAAAATAAGTAAAAGAAAAATATATCTGTAGGAATGTGGATTATGCACATGAAAGGGCAGGGTCACAGTTTAATGTGTCATCATGTGATAAAGTTGACCCCGGAATGTGGATTTGTTTTTCAGGATGAATGCATTATGATCTTTCTTCTGTTGATGTCCCGGAGAGGGTTTTTTTTAAACACCTTAAATCTTTATGGAAATGGACAAGGCTGCATTCAGAGCCGCCAAGGCAGGATGGAGAGGTAAATCATAAGTTTACATGCATTCTGTGTTGTTTTTGTGTCGTTGTTCTGCAACTCTTTATAGTTCTTTTTCATCTATATGTTGTTGTTCCTTTGAATGTGTCTACTGGTTGGTGTGTGTCTCTTTGAGTGAGATCTTGTAGATGAAGGCCAGGGGAGCCCCTGACACTTTAGGCCCCTGGGCCTGTGCTCGATAGGCCTGTTCATCAAGTTAATACATACAATGTTAATTTGTTTGGTTGTGTGCATCTCCTTCTTTTGTCTTTCTTTTGATTTAATACATTGAAGAGCACCTCAACATACAAGTTCAATTTAAATATTGAAAAATGCAATTTAAGATGTACAGATAAAACACATTAATAGCTAAATTGAGTAGAGATATGAACATATAATGAGAAAAAAAAAACTTCAGATTAAGATATCTGTTTGACACTGTCATGAAAAGAGTGAGCTTCCTATATTACAAAACACTACACAAAAGATGAGTAAGGGAATTTATCGCCCGCTATAAAAAAGATGTGTACCTACCAACCCACATAGATTTGACCCACCTGTGGATCTCACACTGCTCTATTTGCCCCTTTTGATAACAGCTTTTTGACTTTTACCCTCAATCTGTGGAATTAAGTGAGTATCATCATCTGTCTTAATTTATCCTGACAACTATTTAACTCTTTGTAAAAATCCATGACACAGGCAGGCTTAACATTTGCGGTTTGTTTGTTTCTTGTTTTCCAGGATGAAGTGCATCGCTCTCTTTCTTGTGTTGACGCTGGTCGTCCTCATGGCTGAACCCGGAGAGTGTTTTATTGGAAACCTTTTTAATAACATCATGAACGGCCTCGTTCACAGTAACCAATTATTTTGTATTTTTCACATTTTGACATACCTGACGTACCTGTAATCATCATATCAAGTTTGGCTCTTTTCATTAAATATAGAAAATAACTATAACATATAGGACATATAATGCCATATAATATAATTTCAGCGCTGTCTAATTAGTGATAAGTACTCATACATTACTGCTTTATAACAATAGCAATAACACATTAAAACAC
Source organism: Taurulus bubalis (assembly GCF_910589615.1). Lineage (NCBI taxonomy): Eukaryota > Metazoa > Chordata > Actinopteri > Perciformes > Cottidae > Taurulus > Taurulus bubalis. The sequence goes on along the minus strand of NC_136591.1, from coordinate 32,473,102 downwards.
ATTTTATAATTATTTATAAAGTCATGTTTCATAATGCTTCATGATTGGCGATACCAAAACATGATAGCGTATTACAATTTCCATAGTCTAAATACATTTTAATATTTTCATAATTCATTATAATCACTGTAAGTCAGTGGCCATTGCTTGCTTTAAGTAAAGTGAACATTTGTTTTGTCTGTTGTTCCTGTATGGATTCACTTTAGATTCAAGCAAACAATAGCCACAAGGAACAACATATAATCACAGTATAATGCGTTATAGCAGTGATTATAATGGTATGAAAAAAGTAATAATACACTATGATTAATGCAAAAAAAAAAACTGTCAGTGAGTGACCAGCAATAATTACAGTATGATGATACTTAACCCAATAAATCATTATAAAATGCTTTATAATATGTTGCATTTATTATTATTATTATTATTATAAATAAGCTGATTCTAATGCATTATGTTAATAATATGTTATAGAACTCTTATGTAATTTTGGAGCTTTTATCAAAAGATGCCACCAATACCAAGCACTAGGAGACACACTATGTGCAAGCGTTCAATGAGTTAATGACAGTTTATAATGCCATATTTTGTGATGAATTACTTACTGAAAAGTCCTAAAAGAATAATGTGAATAACGCTATTTTCTCTTGTCTGTTTTATTTAGTCGGCAAGGAGATCCATGGGTAAGGAGTTGTATAATTTAACAACTGCTCGTTGCATTAGTTGTCCTTTTGTTGAGCTGAACTCTCTAAATCCTCTCTCCCCCATCAGCCTTATCCGCAATGGACGACAGGAGGTAGAGCAGCAAGAGATGGAACAACGTGTGTTTGACCGAGAGCGAGCGTTTGCCTGAGTCTAGGATGGTCCATCTGAAAGAGCAACTCTGAAACTTTGTCTGAAGAGAAATGCTTCTTGCGCTTCTTCATTAAACATATTGAATTTCCTCACTGGGCTGAGCATTTATCAAAAATATTTTTGCCAAAAAATGCCATTTTAATTAAATCCTCAAACTGCAATACACCAACATATTTCTCTGTTGTTTTATTTAAATGAAAATCTGAATACATTTGAATGGAAATGATGTGAATGTGTATTATGGCCTAAACATTCATGAGATCTTAACACAATAACCTTACAGAGATTTGGGTAGATAGGTGATAAATTAAAGATATAACTTGCATAAGGTAGCTGACATGTTGCATTTAATACATGGTAAAAGGAATACTAAAATATAGAAATACAATAGGAAAAAGGCAAAGGCAGAAGCTTAATGCTTATATATATATACCTATCTAACTCTTATCAATTAAGTAACCCTCAAGAAAAATTAAACATAAAAGAAAAAAAGAACAAAAAGATATTTAATGAACACGTGTAAGCCTAAAAAATAGCTTCATAAACAATCCTTTTGAAACCAAAAATTAGCAACACATTCTCATATCTTCCTTTAATCCCTTTTTTAGCTTTTTGTACACTAAACTAATCATATTTACACTCATGTATTGAAAAAACAAACATTTGTACAATCTGACAGGGACTTTGTTTTAGCTCTGAACATTGTTTGCATTATTTTATAATATACCAAATCATTCAATTTTACAAACAATGCATTTGTGTGCTCATATAAACCAGCCTTATTCATGATATGTATCGCTCGTTGTTGTAACAATAACTGTTGAATTTTCCTTTGAATATTATGTTTTACTATCCTCTAGTACTTTATGATAGTATTCCTTTTTTCAGTTGTAAATATTTCTCACTTCTCTCCGGTGTTCTTAATCTTACCAATTTACACAAAGGCGCACTTTCGCCAACTGAGCCGGTAACCTTTGAATTATGTCGGATCACAAATATAGGAAAATTATCACTGATATCAGTTGAAAACAAACTACTTGTTACTTGGTCATGGACGTTTGTAAAAATGTTATCAATAAGTGTGGCACTTTCTTCAGTTATGCTACTAGGCCAGCGACCAAAGCTAAACATTGCATCACAAAAGTATTTTCCCATTTTAACAGATAATTATTAAAATCAACACAAACAAAAAATTATTTCTTATTACAAATTTTACCAAAAATATCAACTACGGTTTTCATAAATTAATCAATGCAGGAACCAGGCGTTCTATAAATGCAACTCAAGAATATTCTCTTAATTTGTTATTGTCAAACTCTCCATAATATCATCAACAACTATGCTATTAATTACCTTACAATGAAAGTCTATCTGTACATAAAATGCTACACCACCACCTCCAAATTATGACACATTTGGGCGTGCCTACAACATACCAGCAGAGCTCTGACAAGTTTAGAACAAAATTTCTCCGATCTGACCAACTTCTTCAGAGGGTTTCATACTTGTCAACCCTGACTCCATCTTAATCTTGGTTTTTTAAACAGACAATACAATTTTCTAGATGCTTTGGCCCCATCCACAATGCCCAATATTTCAGATATTATGGCAAGTTTTACACATGTCAAAAAAAATCACAAAAAATAAGGGAATATGATTTCAATTTTCCCCAGTTTTTGGGAACCTTAACTTGCAGCTATGAGCACCGACTGCTTCTTATTTAATATTCACAAGCCCCCTTTTTGAATTTGAAAAGGTTCAATTCATCTACCTGGATTTAAATTATAAAAATAAAGAGAAAAGACTGATATGAAAACTGTCCTACTGACATTTGGGCATATATATATATATATATATATATATATATATATATATATATATATATATATATATATATATATATATATATATATATATATATATATATATATATAAAATGGAAAGACAGCGATAAGATAACAGAGTAAAGTTCAGGTTGTGTAAAGACAAAAGAGCTTCTCTACCCACAGGGAACATAAAGTGCTGCAGGCCTTGTAGAGACCGTTTCCCACAGAGATCTTCAACCATATTGGGCATAATTAATGAGATGATTAGTCACTGCAATGTACAAAAATTTGAAGAAAAAAAACAATGACGCATAAATGGACTCTGTAGGAATGATAGTGCACAGCTACGATCCACGCATAGAGACGGGAATACAGTAAGTATAATATTGAAGATTCCTCGCCCTTCAGGTTTCATGTAAACTGAGCACAGCAACGTGACGTATGGGAATGATCAACTCTTCTTCTTTCATAAAGAAATTCTCTGCTCAGGTATACATCCTTCCACTATATCTTTACGTCCACATCTTTACTTTTAAAGAAGCCCCTGAAAGAATAAACTAAATAATGTTTTACTTTAAATGAAAAAGTGAAAAGAAAATGTCCAACTGAAACTATGGACCTTATTCTTTAAAATTAAACCAGTGGGAACGCAACAGTATATTACTACATTGTTGGAAATTAAACTTCTTAGACTAATGGAATAATGTGCCGATGTCTGCCACTAAATTAAACTTTTGGATTCTCTCTCAGTTCAGCCGGACCTTTTTCTGGCTCGATCAAGAGTAAGTATACTGTGGGTGCGACTGAGCCCATACACAAACTTCCCTTGCACACTTTCTGGCATCGTGTGTAAAAACTTTTGTCAGCATCAATGTGTTGATGGCTGATAAATATTCTTGCACTGTCAATGTGACTTGACATCTGATAAGATCTGCCCACTGTCCAGATAGCTTGTAATGTTGCAGCATTTTTAGCACAACCGTGAGAAGGTTGATCTGTTCCCTTGACTGGTTTTCTCAAATGTCATACTGGTTTCAAAACATTTCGCTTATTTAAAAAAAAAAGCTGCATTTCTTACTTTTCTAAAAACATTGACACAACCAGCTCCTGTTGCCAAAATGCTCCACTGTAAGGTTCAGGACGTCTTTTGTTCCTGCAGCTTTTTTATGGACAATGTTGATGTAATTTTGATGGCAACTATCATTGTTGCAACGGAGCTATACAGTATATTCCCCTTTAAGGACCCCGCCTGGTGTTAACTGTGATGTTGATTTTTGTTGTGTTCATTGTGTCTATGTCTTTGTATTTTGTTTGTTTTTGTTCATGGTGGGAAACCAGTTTCCCATTAGGGGACGAACAACTTTCATCATATTCTACAGTTATGAGGCATGAATTCCATTGGTGATATGAAGTCATGAAGTCCACAGTCACCGACACTTTAAGTACCACAAATGTTTGATGCAACAATACATTTGACATTATTGCTTGTTTCATCAAATGGTGATTTTGTTTCCTCATTAGATGCTGTTAATTGAATTTAATAATCTAACGTAGATGTGCAATATTCCGTCCATACTGACGCGGTTATACAAAGACATCTGTTTAGGTTGGGGAATAATGAGATTTCATGGTGCGATAGTAAATTAAAGAAGAAGAAAAACAAATATTCGATGACTGCCTGGATTTCAACCTTGACTTTCATGCACTTTTGTTTTTAAAAGGTCTCATTTCGACACCATTGTTCTTGAAGTTTATTTAGGATATCGTATTCAGACACATGAAACTATTTTAATTATTCAGCGATCATTTCTCACGGCATGAAAAACATTAATTTATAGAAGTGACATTGTCAATTTAGTCAACACCTAACCATCTGTGCACAGTGCCAGATGTTGCGAGATACAATGAGAAACTAAATTTGACTGAATACTGCACAAACAGTGAGGATCTCAACCTGGCCTAGTTTTACAGAAAGTGACCGGTTCTTCACAAGCACACAGATTCATATTGTCTGGAGGTCTCACAACTGCTCCCTTTGCACTAACGTTTTTCAATCAAGTCAATAGTTGGAAAGTAAATATTCAATGTTCCTTCTACTTAACGCAATGTCTTTGGGATATGTGAAAAATAATTAGCAATTCATACATAACGTGAGTGCTATAATGTTGGATGGATTAATGAAGTAGATGGAAATAACCGTGTTCACTATGTTCTTGTTTTCAGGAGGAAGTGTGTTTTGGTGTTTCTGGTGTTGACGGTCGTTCTCACGGCTGAATGCTTGCAGAGGCTTCACAGCTTTATGGAGAGGGATGAAGACTAAATGGAAAGGTAAATCACAAGTGAATACTTTAAGGTTCCATTGACGTGTGTTGTCACCATAACTACTAATACTAGTAGCCATCTTTTGGCCTTGTCAAATGACCATGCAAAGCAGTCAATGTCCATTCTCCTCCTATTCAATGTATTGATAGAAATTGCTGCCAATTGATTGAAGTGACACAACAAACAGGCTCCTTGAATCAAGACCAAAGCACTGGTACAAAACTAGCATGAACTATTGTAGTACCAATGTTCTAAATAAAGGTGATAGGTCTTTGTGGTCTATTTAATGGACCATGTGCACCCTACAACAATGGCAATAGTACAACAGCAGATTTCATTACAGTAAAGTTTGTTCAGTTCACATAGTCTCGTTGCAGATGGAAGATGAATCTTGACTCAAACCACTTTCTCACCACTTGAACAACTTGTTAGATAAGAAACGTAAATGTAGCACCTCCAGAATATTAAAAAAGTGCATACAGTACTGCTAAGTCCCACACTAATACTTAGAAACTGACATCTGTCCCACCCACTCAAATTGATAGGTACAACTGCTGAGTACAAAAGTTCAGTTGACAGCTGTAGAGGCAACAACTGTCAACTTTGCTTACTTTGACACCAGTCTTTGGATTTCATCAGTGGAAAAGGTAAAACACTAATATGTCATCCTCATTTTATTTGACTAAATGCAGCGACAATAGGAAATGTTATGTGGATTCACACTAAGAAGGATATTTCAACTTTTTTAACCCCAGAGAAAACTTTTTCACAAAATATGCCATCATAAAATACAATATATAATGGGTACTACACTACTAAACACAGCAAATCAAGAATAAGTAAAAGAAAAATATATCTGTAAGAAATTGTGAACCACCATGTAATCCACATTCTTATGCGTACCGAATGAAAGTGCAGGATAGTGGTTTAATGTGTCATCATGTGATACAGTTGACACTGGATGTGTTTTTCAGGATGAAGTTTGTTATGATCTTTCTTGTGTTGACGCTGGTCGTCCTCATGGCCGAACCCGGGGAGTGTTTTTTTAAACACTTTAAATCTTTATGGAAAGGGGCCAATGCTGCATTCAGAGGGGCCAAGGAGGGATGGAGAGGTAAATCCTATGTTTACATGCATTCTGTGTTGAATTCAGACCTATGATTTGATATGAATTAAGCATGAGTATCATATTCTCAATTGACTGCACTCAGCTGTATTATCTGCAAAGCACTAAACCTAAGTGAAGAGAGCATCATTAATCTGATCATTTCAAAAATATTAAAATATACAAATATTTACTGACTATGATAACAAGATATAATGTAACTTTCATCTTTTTGTCTGTTTAGCACACAGAAACATAGAGAAGGCCGGAGGGTAAGCACTTCTGATTGTTGAAAACATTGCAACAAATGCAGAACAGTGTGTGTATTGTTTGGATTTAGAGCAACAACTGACCTGAAAATATAAAATGTATTTCAGCAGTTCATCTGATTAAACCCATTAATTCATCAATCATTTGACCTACAGGATCTACAAAATATGAATGATATGAATATGAAATATGTGTGAAACAATACGCATCACTATTCGATCAAATGAATGTCTTCAAAAACCTTGTTTGTCCAACTTATTCAAAATCAATTCATATCAAATTTGTGTTATAATCGAGAATAAAGCAGACTTATTCCAGAAGCTGTCATTTTGGCTCGATAAGTGATTGTAAAAGTTATTAAATTATTAAAATCTATATTTGCCTTCTCACACTAGGTATGAAGGCAGAATGAAAAACCAACAAAGAGGCCAAGTGGATGACGATCAAGGTCAGCCGTATCGGCGAGACTGAATCAGTCGATCCTGAAGTCATGGTTCGAGCGCTAACTTCCTGCCCGGCAATGCAAGAAACAAACGGATGAGTGAACAAACCTGTGGTCTGGAGTTTGCTTAAAGCACTTGAGATGAGAAGTGATTTTCGGCACCACTGCAACTGGTTTTGAAAAAAAGTAAATGTGCTAAATAATATATGCAAACTGTCCTGCTAAATAAAGCTTTAATGCAACAAGATCATCTATGCTTTGTGGTTTTCTTTAAGTGAATATGATAATGAAAAACAATGTTTTTTATTCAGTCCTGGGTAAATGTTAAAGTTACTCTTCTGCAGGTGTGATCAGTTCTTCCGGTGTATTTGGGTTTGTTTCTGAGAGCACTTGTGTCAATGATAAAGAATCACGAGTCTTTGGGAATTATGTAATTCTGGCAGGAGGTATAGTTGATGTCTCTGTCAAAAAGAAAATTATAACATTGATCAAAAATATGAATGGCATTAAGAAATAATTGGCATTGTTCACAAGTGGTTGGAGGATGGGTCCAGATCACAGATTAAGGCTTCGACTAGTGATTATTTTTGATCTATCAACTGATTATTTTCTTCATCAATAGATTAATTTCACAACCTGTATCCCTGTTATATTGTTGGGTGAAGTTATAATAATTAATGTATTGCAATAAACAATTTAATTTTCAAAACAACATAATGTGTTTTTCCCATTCAACCTTGCAGTATTACAGTTGAATTAAAACATTGTGAATGACGTTAAAATCTATTAACTTTCATGTTAAATGATGTGTGAGCTTTGAATATTAAATAGTTTGTGCAATTTCCCTCACTCCATAACACTCTGATGGTATTTTTTTTGTTTCATGTACATCACTTATTTGACAAAAGGCTGGCATGACTTCTTATAAAACACGCAACCACTTTCTTTGTAAAAGTTGTCAATAATAATTTGGAGTTTAAAAAGCTTCAGTTATTAAATAGATGATGTTTTTTTAATGAATGATTCATTTGTACCTGGCAACACTGTCGGTAGCCTACAGATGTTAACATACCACATTCTAAAGAAATGTATTATGGCGCTATTGGAGGAACGTCTACTTGCAGTTGCAGTATGATGTTTCCCAACCGATGGAAACAGGCGATTCACGTACTGCTTAAGAAACACTTCAGATATCTTGTTATCATCTTACGGACCTTAACATTTCAAAATACAGTGACTAATACAATGTTGCTAAATATATGTAAATACTGTGAGCATGAGCCTTTATAAAAGACACAAGTACTTCCCAACTCGCACATACTGTATATTCACAGCACCACCAGTAGATCTCATTTTGCTCTCTTGACTGGTCTTTTTGGGTTCGACGCTCAATCAAGTAAAATAACTTTTGCTTCCTACTTTATTTAAGGCAAAGTCTTTGGGATATGTGACAAGCTTTGCACTGTACATATACTATGACTGGTAGCCCTGGTCTACTGTTGGATGAACTAAAGTCTTTGAGTGACTCATGATGTGTGTTTTCAAAATTCTAAATTCAAATGCCAGAGACATGGTCTATTTATTTTTGCCAAAACTTTACTGTGAATCAAGCTACACTAATTACTCTACAAGAAGTCATTACTACAGGAAAGCTATGAATTACATTATAAAGATATATAATATATATTCTTAAGAGCAATTAAGGCAGAAGTGGCTCTACATACTGAAGCCGTAAGTTTTCTCTGAGTTTATGTTAGAAAAGTGAAAAGCGGAACATTTGCAGGTTGTCTCCTCAGTGCTTCCAGACCATCGCTTTAAACAGTGAATAATGTACACGTATGTATATGTTTGGCCCGATTGTTATACACTTTCGGCTTTTCTTATTTTTTCTTCGCCAAATGAAAACAGATGGGAGAACAAACTGGGAGAAGACCCCTTTCCTCTCCACCGACTGATGTGGTTTGAATCTCCATTGAAGTGGAGATACTCACATTGTGCGAGTATACACAGGAAGCCATAGAAAAAAAGACGCCCCCTTTAACTCCAGAACTTCATGTTTTTAATTTCCCTTCAGTATTAAAGTAGGTGTATGTACATCCATGAGTACATCACAAAGAGGAAGTGCTAATATCTGATTCCACACACTCCTAATGGGGCCAATTTGCCAAACCAACAGTGTGCATAGTAGCTTATGATCGTGTGTACAACTTGTCATAAAGCCATAAAACCCAAACAATGAGCTGAAAGAAATGAGCTGCCGTTTCGTTGTCTTTCACAAAATCAAACGTGCATATAAATGCTCTCCCCCACCCCAATAAGCGGCTCTAATATGAATTTCTAATGTGATGTTATTGATAGTTAATCTTTTGCATGTGTGTCAACCACCTGGCTCTTCCCTCCACTAACCCTAGCCTCAGAGAGGAGTCCAGGCAGGCGGTGGTGTCAAAGATAGCGATGATTGATCTCTCTCACAGTCGCCTGAAAACAACCCAAAGGGCATCACGGAGCAACCCTGAAAATGACACCTGAATGTCCCCCCCACTCCACCCACACACACACACACACAAACACACACACACACACACACACACACACACACACACACACACACACACACACACACACACACACACACGACATAGAATAAAACAAACACACACCAACCGATCGAGCAAAGTTTGTTTTGGGCAGATGGGGCTTTGCTTAAAACATATTGATTGGAAATGAGATGTGGTCAGAGGACGGATGAGGTTAGAAAGATATGTGTGTGTTTGTGTGTGTGTCTGTGTGTGTGTCTGAGGGTCAACCGTGTCACTGGCAGTGGTTGTTTACCTAGAGGCGATTTCTGGACTCACACACAAGCCCTGCCCAGACAGAGAGGATAAATAATAGAGGAGCTATGACAGAGGGCAGACACACACAAACACAGATCAGCATCAAGGTCAAAGATGGGCGTGGGGCGTAACGGGAGAGGTCTTCGTCGACGTGGCGCTCGTACGCGAGGAAGGAGGGAGTGCGGAGACGGTCATGTAGTCGCCGTGGATCCCGACATCTGCATATCAAACGCACGAGAGGTCTGCGTGTCTCGATGACAGTTCTGTCAATATGAGGGTCAGGTGACTCCCCGCTCACTTCCTCGCATTACAGACTTTCACCGTTCGTGTAAGCTGTTGAAGATCAGGTGTGACAATAACAATAATGTGGTTTTTGAAAAAAAAACTCGGCAAACAGTTGCTGCAATGTTTGATGTTTGAGCAATTTTAAGAGATGTGAAATTATGATGGCTATTTTTCTTGACTGTTTGATATTTTACAAGCATTTTATAATGCATGTCTAAATAAAAGCATGAATAAATGACATCTAAATCATTTTTTTTATTATTTACTAACACTTTATAAATTGTCTTTTTAATCATCTATACGTCCTTAATACTTTTTGTTTAATAAAGTATGAAAACCCAATCATGAAACGTATAATAGTGAATCCTATTAATCAAGAATAAAACATTTATAACTGTGTTTATGAATGGCATACTAATGAGTTACTAATAAGTATTCATGTTGGAACAATACTTTATAAATAATGAATTAAGTGTTTATTCATGCTTTACTAATGGTAAATAGTGTGTAGTTATGATAAAGTGCTATCAATTTTCATGTAAATTTCTACATTAAAATTACTTTTACTTCAAAGCAGTTTTTCATGAGAATCATAGTGAAAAAGAGCTCTGTGAAGTTGTGTATTTTTCTTTTCTTTCAGATTTTTTTGCTCTTGCTCTGGATTGGCCTCTTAATACTTGGCTGCTGAGGAGTCATACAGGGCAAACAAGGAAGAAGGGGCAAATATGTCATCAATCACAAAAGCTTTAGCACAGGAACAACAACACGATCCCTCTTGCTACGTTTCTCTGCTTCCTCTCCAACTCACTGCAAGTTCATAGTTACAGCAACAACAACAACGCCAAGGGTTGACTTTAAGAAGCAAAACATACATGCATTAAATATGTTTCCTAAACGCAACACAATGTCCTTGACACTCTGGGATTACTGCTTTTTGTTACGTTTGTAATTTAAAGTTTGTTTGTCCTTATCTTATTTATTTATTCCAATATTATCTCAAAAATAACACTCAGTAACATATGAGTACAAAAAATAATATTATATCGTATCATTATTTAATGTAAAGCACAAAACATCACCAGATGTGCTGCTGGTACATTTAACTAAATGACCACACATACATTTGCTGCTGCGTGTATGAACACAGTCACGCCTTTGCAGATGGCTCGAATACAGTTTGACCCAACGCGCCTGTTATCTGGAGAAGTTGCCTTCCAGGTTGTTGTTCGTGTCACCCTGAGAGCTGCAGCGAAACAAAGAACGTGAACGCCAGTAAAAGAAACAGTAAACAGGATCACAATGTACTGTGTGTGTGTGTGTGTGTGGGGGGGTGTGTGTGTGTGTGTCTGTTGTGCATTGATCAATATGGTGGTTGTCACCAATCTCCCAAGTAGTGGCCGAATGTGGATAAAATCCCCCAGAACAATTACCTCTCTCCCTCCCTGTTTGTGTGTGTGTGTGTGTGTGTGTGTGTGTGTGTGTGTGTGTGTGTGTGTTTGCTCGCTTTTATTTTTCAGCTCCTTACTCTTCTCCACACAGACAGTTTGACAGGTAGACAGCTGACAAACAGGCATTAAAAACAGACTGATATCCACAGTGGATATCTATAAACACATCAAATGGATATTATTGTGGCCGATCAAATGTTCTGTTTCGCTGCCTCGAGGATCGGAATAAAAAACACTGCTTATTTTTTTTTAGGCATCCTGACTTCTTTTTGGATGAAATTGTTGTATGCAGCTGACGGATTTGTGTTCTTGTCTGTTTATTTATTGGAAACAGGAATAACTGCAAGTTGAGAATGTATCGACGGTGAACAATTATTCAGCATTACAACATTTCTCCTCGTTATGTTGAAGGGGGATGTTCCTTTACTTTCTTGTTTGGCGGCACAGACATAAGCAAGCAAATGAGTATTTAATGTGAGTCACAGAGCAACCCGGTCTCCTAGAAAATGACGTTCCCATTGAGCTAAACTGCATTCTCAATTATGCTTTGAGGGATACAACAAATTGTTGTCCTTGATTACAGTTATAAAAATCATGGTTTCGCTTAAAATACTTTGTTTGTTACGTTACTAAGTAACCAACGTAAATTTAAATAGTGAGCCGGCAGAGGGCTATTCCATACTTTATGCATCTGGGTCAGTTTTTATGTGGCAAACTAAAAAGCCACTTTAACGCCGAGAGCAACACATCAACAGCTGGAGGCCCTGGAGAAAACTTTGACCTGGAACCTAAAAAGGACACCTTTGGTTGTGCCTGTGAAACAGATTTACACAGCATGCGTTGTATAAATATTTGTTCCTTTTAGACGGACAACAAAAAAATAACGCACAAGGAGTGGGAAACGTCAATTGTACAAACAACTAAATAGCAACTTTAAAACGTCACTCGGATTTTCAAGGAATTATTATGCAAGTTGCAGCCCTAACATGCAAAAGAGACGCATGAAGACACACAGGAACATGCACACACGCTTGCAGCGGTTCAAACTGACGGCGAGTTAACCGCTGGGAACAAGAAGCTCTGCTCCCCTTCTTCAAAGTGGTCCTGTTTATAGGATGAAGTGCCTCAGCGAGCCCTTAAAAGAGACACACTGAGCAGACTGACGGAACAAGACTTACTTCTTTTCTTCTGTCAATCCACCAAATCCATACGGAGAGAGAAAGAGCTGTCTGCTCAGATCAAAGTGGAAGTCTAACAGAGAAATAGCTGTGATCCCAGTCATCTTATTACAAACCTCCTTACATGCAGCAAACGCAGCATGGCACATTTTTTTAAATCCAAAACTCATAAAGTGAGAGACAGTCACAAATGGGGGTTAAGACCTGCTGCTTCAAACCGATGAAGCGGAGCGGCCAGAACATGAGTGCCTCCTTGTTGAATGGAAACAACCTCACACAGACATGGATCCCACTCAGTGAGATTGGGATTGCTTATGTTGCATTTAAAAAAATATATATATACACATTTGTGGGTTTATTTAACCACTTTGCCTCTTTGCATCTGTAGATTTCTCCTAAATTCACCAAATGTTAGCAATAGATAATGATGTTTGTTTGGTGTCCTGTCTTATTGTGAAGTCCTTGTCTTGTGTGTCCTCTGTGTTCCTGCACTTCCTGTCCCTGTGATTGTCTGTCCGCCCTGTTCCCTGATTGTGTATTCCTTTCACCTGTGCTGCCCTCATTGTTTCCACCTGTTCCTCGTTACCCTCCTCTTGTATTTAAACCCTGTTTGTCTCCTGTCCCCTTGTAAGTTTGTACAGTTTTTTCCCCTGTCTGTTACCTGTCGTCTGTTTTGGAAGCCTGACCTGAGTTTTGTTTTACGAATACATTTACTTTGAAACTGTTGCTCTGGCGTTTGGGTCCACTCTATCATACCAGAACCGGACAGATAATGCCTTATGTGCATATTTCAACATAAAACAGCTGAAAACATGTGATACACAATAATTGTCTTAATCACCTGGGGAAGTTTCATGGTAATATCGATTAGTTTAACCCTTTTTATCTTCGTCGAAATTTGTTGACTTTCCTAAAAACAGTTTTTTCCTCAGCCAGAAATCTCCACTTCAGTTGCACATACATGCATCTGACCTTTCAGGTTAATTATTTTCTATATTTATATTTCTTTAATAGTCTGATTGATACCAAATTGTATTCCTAAAAAACACGGAGCAAACGAGCATTAACAAGAGCTATCTAAAATGAATCCTGTAGACACTTTTGACTCTAATATGTTAACAAAATGAAACAAGAATGTTGAACCAGTGTTATCCAATATTCAGATATTTCTTAAGTCAATGTATGAAATTAGCCCATATTTTTTATAAAACCTAATTTGCATGTCTAAACATAACATTTCAGAAAACTATGGTTTTATGGTAAAAAAAAAAAATCAGCTGGGGAAGTTTCATGATGAATTATTACAGTGATCATCATCAAAAATCTTGGGACGGAATCCTTCGCTTACAGTAATCAAGAAAAACATCTTAAAACTAAGTTGTTTTTTTTTTTTGTTTTTTTTTTACCTCACTCCCATAATGCTCCGTCTTCTTTACGCCTGGCTACCTGAAGCCGGTGCTGCGTGCGTATTGAAATCATAGTGAAAAAAAGTACATTATTTTCGAATGAGAAATGAATGCGCCGAGCGCTCTACATGCACCACAGCAAGGGCAGCATGCAGACGTCCATCTGTGACACAGAGCCGGCCAAAAGACAGCATTTCATAACTTCGTATTTAAGTAATAAAAATACAAAAAATTAAAAAATCTGTCACAATAACAACCCGCTTTGACCAATTTGACCCGGTTCAGACATAATCACGATAAGCTGTGACCGCTGCAGTTAAAATGTTCCCCCTATGCTCCGGTAGTGTCTCCCTTTTACACGAGAGTGGAAGATTTAAATGGCAAGTTAAAATAAACTAGCATGACCTTTTGGGTACATAGAATTGAATGCAGATAAAACATACAAGTGCAAAGAGATTGATGGACTGAAACCCTGGAGAAAATGTCTTTGGCCTGAAAAAGACATCATGGGGCTCTAACACTTTGCTTGCTTTTCAGACAGCTGCGTCGAAACGAGCAAGTGCTACTGTGACGCGGGGCTACTTATCCAAGTGTATCCAAAAAATGGGCTTCATTTAACGATTTCAAGGTAGGCTAAGTACTCAGATGTTTTACTGAAAAGGATGCAGTGATGTGCATGTGTACTGCAGGACCCTGTGACATCACAGTGATGGTCAGAGGTGAAACAGGTGTGGATCTTCCAGCCAGAAAGGGCAGCCACAATCTTTCAGTAATAGTGTCTTCAACTCATTAAGCAGATCACCAGTTTCAGAGTAATGTATATGACAGGATTATAATCATTGATGCATTCATGTGTGTAAGTGTCACTGTAGTGTTGCAGCTGGTAAACGTGAGGCTAATTGTTGGTTGATCGCTTTTGTATTTGCCCCTGGAGAGCGATACAGCTCTATCGACACCTATAGTAATACATTAGCATGTGTTTGTTGAGTATCTTTTGTATTATTATTCTGAAACTGGGAAGTAAATAACGTTGTAGACAGGCTGCAACCTCTGGGTCTGAAATGTGATGCCAATGGGGAAGTGCCTTTAACCGGCATTCTTTATTATGGCCAGCAGGGGGCAGTCTATGAGAAAAAGACTCTACTTCTCACTTGATCAGTAAACATTGTAAAAATGAGTTTATGGTCTCAATTGCTAGTTTCAAGTCTTCTTCAATACAGCATGATGTCCATTTAGTAAATTATGGTCCCATTTAGAGTGTGCTTTAGGGCGTGGCAACCTTGTGATGGATTTTTCGGCGTTTTCATCCTACAACTCTTTCACAGTGTGTTTTCAGGTCATGAAAGTTAATTATAACATTTTGGTTACATTTTAGCATTGAGTTGTGCTTAGCTTCACCCTGTCGTGTCACTTCTGGATGCAAAAAAACAAATTGCCAAACTTGAGGCTTCAATACGGCAGTCCACAAACCAATGTGTGACGTCACAACTGTCAACTTATCTAGTCTGTCAAGTAACTGAGGAGTAAAAAGTACAATATCTATCTCTGAAAATAGGAATATTAGAAAGCAACAGAAAATGGAAATGATTTGTGTACTTTGACGTGTACTTTGGTGTAGTATTCAGTCAGGTATGTTGCATATACGCCGTCCAAGAGGGTTTCCCAGAACAGCCATAGGAAAAGAGGGAGATACATGACAGCATCCATTAGTGTAATCAGAGCTACTCCACAGACAGTCAAATTGTGTTATTTCTTTGCTGTTGATTGTTTTTGCTTGATTTAGCACCAAAAAATGCATCTCGCTGGGTTTTTGATTTGATTTTTTTTTTTTAAACGGTGTCTAACCATTTGTTAGATTAAAAGCCTGTGGAGAGAGGACATTTATGATTTCTGTTCTAGTTCTTCAGAGTACTGTAGCTGCAAAAATATGTGTCACTTTGTGACGAAAGAAAACAACCAAAACAACAACAAAACAACTGTAATGTATCGGTTGCTTCCTTAACCCTCTGGGGTCTAAAGTCATTTTCTCGAATTTACATAATTTCTTAAATCCCACTTTTTAGGCACTTTCATATGATACATACACATGTCTTGTATATCAAAAATTGCAGAACAATCTCAGCTCTCGAGGCACCATTGTCCTAAGGCACAAGTGTAAAGTGGTAATATAGCCTTAAACGTCCATATTTCAAGCCATAATGATGGATTTTATGGTCTCATCCGAAGATAAATGTAGCCTTCTTTTACACAGTTCTTAAAAGGATATACAATTACACCATGAAAAAAAGATTTTAGCATTAATAAATAACATTAACAATAGTAATTAATTTGAATAAAATTAAAAATTAAGCCAATACAATTCCCTTTCCCGTTTAAGGGTACATAAAAGTACTCACTGCAAACACCTACAAATGTAAGTGCCATCGTTGAGGAACAACTGAATTAATTTAGACCCGGACTCAAGCTCATACAGCATGAGGTGAGGCAACACCGCAAAAATAAGCCAGCTATTAAACACTTTGCAGATTCCTACATGGATGAATAAAAACATGTATTTAGGGCAGATTTGCTGCTCTCTTCATTTCCCCCTCACAGTAAACTGAGACCTGTGGGTAGTGGGGGGGCAATATTAGTTAAGTATTTATTTACAGATCCTGGCAGAGCCGTCCTGTGAATAATTCATCTTCCATGCTCGGAGGAGTCTGTTGACAAGACAGGAGAAAGGAAATCAATGCAGCTATGATGGGCAGCAGACTTCTGCAGATCTTCTGACCTGAGCCAAGCTCCAGAAGAGTGTGTGCGTGTGTGTGTGTGTGTGTGTGTGTGTGTACTTACAGTAGTTACAATACCGTCCTATGTAAAGTGATCAGGTCTTGATCTGCTGATCTGAGCGAAACAGTGTCCGTCGAGGGCAGACATGCCGCAGGGAAATGTCATCCTCACGTTCCTCCGGTTATACGCTGCAAACAGCCACTTGAGTATGCTGCTGCACCTGAACCCTCTTTTACAGACGCCCAAAGGCCGATGTGGTGGACAGAACACTTAACTGTAAATTGAATGGATCTTTTAATGTGACTATTTTGCAGGACAATCCATAAAAATAAAAAAAAGAACCACAAAAGACATTGCACATTTTTTACAAGCTGAGGACCTGCTGTGTCCCCAGATTGTAGCAGCTAATTTGGGGAGAACAATTGTATCATTAATGCTAGAAAGGTATGACGGCATATTAAGGCCATTGCAAGGGAAACAAATTATAATTATCTTCCCGGGGGGAGCGGGTAATATTCTGAAAAACAAGCTCAGGATTTCCAAGATTAAAGTTGTAAATTTACAGAAAAGAAACAGATATTCTTGTAGATTAAAGTGGCAAAGAAAAACTCAGATTTGCTATTATAAAGTTACATGTTCATAAGGGAAAAAAATAGAGTGCAAAGCCATGGTAACGCCAGCCACCATCTGAATATCGTTACTCCTTATTTTATGTAATTATGGGAAGGGTGACCTCTGATCAAGACGAATGTCATGACAAATACAGATGTGGGTTTATTTCCTGTTCTTTCAACAATATTTTATGAACATAATGCTAATATCAGAATTAATTTTACTTCATCCTCATGTGAGATCTGTTGTTCATTTTATTTTGCGAATGCGCTATCACATAAATCTTAAGATTCCCGTTACCAAATCAATGTCCTCTTCACCAGACGGCCTCTGAGCGAGACAAAGGTCCCGAAAGATATGAACGTGTTTGCATTCGTGTTCTTTCTGTATTCTTTTATGAACAAATATATATATATATATATATATATATATATATATATATATTTCTAGAAGCTAAAGCAATATTTGACTGCACGTAGACATGTATCTTTCGAAAACCAACCGTTGAGACAATGTTACTCTGGACATGCTGCCTTACAGGGACCATGTACTGTCACTGCGTCGATGTGAAGGGAAAGCAACATCACATGACTGCTTGTGTTGAACACAGATTGATGTGAATTATGTCCTTAAAGGTTTGCTGGGGAGAGAACATGTGGAACAACATGCTGAGCCGCCTGAGCCTGCGACCCTGGGTAAGCCGGTGAGGATGGATGGATGGCTACAATACAATGGGTTTTGTACTTGGTGGCTCGTTTTACCGTCGTTTTTAAAGGGTGGCATCAGTGGCGTGATGAGGTCTATCCAACCTTGTGAAGAACACTGGGAGGGCGGCACATTGTTTTGTATGGTTTGAATGAAGTGTGTTTTATGATGCTCTAAATCACAGATGCCGCCCCTCCTCCCCTGAACAAAGTACCTATTTTAACACAAACCAGGATTTTGTCCCAAACCGTTTTTGTCCCGAAATCTAACCAAACCCGACCTTGCAACATGATGAAATAGATATGTCTCTAGCCGTGATTTGGTTTGGTTTTGTATGGAACAGACACATTATGTTGTATCCAACTGTTACGGCCGACGAATAAGAACACATTTGCTTCATGTTGTTGTAGAGGGCATGGACAAGCAACATAATTTGTCATTAGGCGCCGGCCAGCAGCTCCACTGCCAGTAACTTTTATCTTTGCCAATATTCGTCTTCCTCCTCCTCCTGTAGGAAACCTGCCAATAAAGCCAGACTTTGCACATAGTTCCAGTCCCATGGCAGACTTCCTCAACTGGATTTGTGGGCTAATAGTCCTGATGGTGACGCTATAACCATCTGAAGTTTAACCATTTCAAAATCCATAACACATCAGCCGTACATGCTTTCGCCACAACGTAGGCCCAAGTGAGAACTAATGTTCAGATGCTTTGAGCTGCCAGGAATTATAAATGACGTCACTCGGTTTTTCCTCAAAAACTTTAATTTAACCTATCTCATATATTGCTTGATTGAAACTAAACTTGCTTCGTTGCATCATTCAGAGTGACCGCTACAAAGATTCAGGCCAGATTTTTTTAATTACTACACATGTAATCCACAGTACTTTCAAAACTGAATTTCAATCTTTGTGTACGCTATTGCAGTCAATGGGAATAGAGCATCTATCTATAAATATTTATGTAAATAAATTAAAAGATATCTCAAGTTTGTCTCAATGAAGTACACAAGTTCTCAGAATGTTATCGTGATAACTGCATTTTTGACGCCTGAATCCCATTCAGCAGTTGGCTCAACAAGATCATGACCTTCCCTGACTGTTAAAGGTTTGAGTTGAAGGCCTGGCTGGTGCAGAGCGAACGTGCTAACGTCAACTCAAATTGCTGTGTGGATTAGAGACGTCCACACCAAAACGCGTTGCAAATATTCGCGCCGCGTCAGTTTACTCACTCGACAATAATCCTGTGTTCACACCAAACGCGTTGCGAATGTTACTCGCGCTTGAAAGAGGGCGTGGCTTATTTCCGTAAAAACAGTTACCGTTTCCACCTTGGCAATAACCACTAGGTCTGCTTTATACTTGTTGTGTAAATTCCACATACGTCGTAACATCAAACTCCATCGCGTCTGGGTTCATAATATTATCCGTCTGAATGACGGCCGCTACCAGCGCTACTTCAGGCGGACCAGCAGGAGTTTGCTTGAGCAACGGCAGTGTGGCGGTGATGACGGGCGGAGCTTCTCAACGCTGATTGGCTTACGCAACTCAGCGTCACGCGAATTGTTGGAAAATTTCAATTTGCGCAAATTTGCGCCGCGTCAAGCGCTCTGTTCGCCCCACCTCAAACGCGTCATTCGTGCCACCCGGCGGAAAATTCGCTTTTTCGCAACCTATCACGTCTGTGCATTGACTTTGCATGTAATCTACTCGTGCGTCAAATTCATAATGCGTTGGGTGTGAACGCAGCATTATGATTTAAATTATCTTCCTCCTCCTTTTTTATATCTTACTTTATATCTTCCTACTCTGCCTCCTTCTTCCTCTTCTTCCTCTACATGGCCGGCCCGACTCACAGCAGCTATCATTTGATCATCATTGTTGAGAACACGCTGTATGTTTGAGTGCATCATAAAGTGCAGCGACAGGACCAGTTTGGTGTATTCACTTTTCTCTATCCTCCTCACTTCAGTCCCTCATTGAATCTGTAACCACTTATTTCAACTACTGTTTGTATGTTTTCTATTTAATATCGCTCAGTCAACGTCAATCCCTCTCTCTCTTTCTCTCTCTCTCTCCCTCCCATCCTTTAAAGCTCCTCGAGCAGAATGAAGACAAACTGCGGAGCGATAATTGGACACTAACATGAGTCAGAGCGAGATGAATGAAGACAGACGACAAGGCTTTTTCCCAGGATGTCTGTGCTCCTAACGGGCAAATTCAACAATATAGTGAGTGAGATGCCTTTGGGTTTTCAGTTCATTGATTTGAGTAACAACAGGAAATACCTGCATTGAAGCCATCTCTTTATTTAAACATATTCCCTTCTTCTCAGTTTGGCTTCTTATTGTCCCCTGTTTCTTCCCTTTATGAAGTTGCGATCGACACATTTTAGCGTTGAGTTTCCACTCAAATTAGAGCCTATAACCTTGGAAATGTGGGGCTGCTATGGATCACATTCAGTGTTTCCTTCAAGAGTTTTGTGTGTGAGATTTATTTTGTGCTGTCAGAAAATATTTGGAGGGCCCGCTGACACAGGAATGGCTATAGACACATATTTGTGGAGTTGTAGATGTCAAATTACGTTTCATAAAATGCTTCAAGACGTCTTGCCTCCCCTCTTCCTCCTCCTCGCTCCTGTCCTTCTCCTCTGCATTTTTCTTCTCTCTCATCTCTTTCCATACTTCCTGTGTCACCTGCGGTCCTGTTTAATAATGGAATACATCAAGTAAAGTATTTGACGAAGCAACCGGAATTTTTTTAGAAAATAACTTGCATTTCTACATTTTACACACAAAAGATAACATACCCTCCTCCTCTCCTCATTAATTTAATAAAATGTGTATTATTCTGTCAGCATTGGCATCACATGACATTAAAATATGAATTATAAAATTAAAACTCCAGCAGAAATATATTTGAATTTCTTTGAGATGTTAAATGTGTATTTGTGGAACTTCGTTCACTGGGATTTTTACAATTCATAATCCACGCTAATCCCCAACTGGCTGATCAAAGTAAAAGATAGTGTGTATTGCAATTTATATAGCAGCGGCACTTATCACACTTCACTTGATGGACATTTTTCAAGGTTTGAAAGGGCTGATTGAAATAATCAGCAGGTTTCCATCCCTAACAAGTCTGAAATGATGTGCCAAATACAACGAAAATGCCAATTACCTCTCACCACTGGAGAGGTAATTGCAGTATTTGGAAAGTAGTCTGTGCATAGTTGTGATGTGACGCTCTTCCCATGATTCCCTGCCAGTTTACACTTCTGTCCTGCAATTGATCATAGACCACTTTAAAGCTGCTGAAACCAAAGGAAAATATCCAAGAAATCATCTTCATCATCCCCTTCATTTGTCAGTCTAACAAGCACTAGAAAGTGTTAATCTCTTTCTCAGCTGTTTGCATCTCAGCTGTTTGTACTGTATACACAGCACTCCATCAGGTTTTGCTTTAAACAATCTAGTTTTCATCGGCTACAGAAAACTAAACTAAAAAGAAGAGACCCTTTCATCTCCACTTGATCACAAGGGAAGTTTGTTCACCACACACACACACACACACACACACACACACACACACACACACACACACACAGTTGAGCATCTCAATGATTCACTGGAGCCCAAATATGGTCTCTCCTTTATTAGATTTTTCTTTTCTCCCATAACCATCAAATTTACTCGACCTACATTAACAGCCCATTCTCATTCCCAGGGCACTGATTCTTTGGCACGGCCGTTGTGTCTGAAACCGACGCACCTTTTAGCGTCTGTATGAGATGCACCGGGCTCTCAAAGTAACTTACGTAAAGTTTACTTACTTAAGTAAATACTGAAAAAACACATAAAACCACGTGGGCAGGAGGTGGATGGGTCAAACAAACACAGGACAAATTTTACTTTACATTGTTAATTGAATTTGGAAATTATATACGCAAAGAACTTGTATTGATGATATTGCACTCTTTCGGGAAATGTGAATGGCTATCAATAGCTACTAGGATAAAGCACTACCCTCTTCCTGTTTTGGTTGGGCGATGTCTGACGCAGTTCCTTTGTGCTCTAAATCAAGCCTTCATTTCCCAGGAGATCGTAACTGGTGGCAGACAGAATTACACAGAGAAAGCAAGACTCTAAATGCCAACGGTAACGTTATTCTAAAGTCAGGCAAATAAGTGTATTGCTTTTTGCCATTAATATATAGGCAAACATGTGCTCATTGGAGTCAAAGGATTTGCATGTCAGGGTGAGAAAGGTCTAACTCCAAACCCGTCCCATACGGAAAAACTGAACCTATTCCACAATTACATCAATGCACCAGTACATCAGTGTCCCCTTCCCTTTTGCGAAATAGAGATATTTGCTTTCTTGCCAAGAGTTAAGGAGAACATTGATTCCAGTCTCATATCTACAGCCAGAAAATAGTTAGCTTAGCATAAAGACGAGAGAAAATGTGGGGAAAGAACCTACTAGCACCTCTAAAGCTCATTCATTAACATGTTATATCTTCTTTGTTTTATAAGTACCAAATGTAACTTTACAGGACTAATTAGCATTACATACGGTATTTTCATCTCAAACTGTCTGCAAGAAAAAGAAAACGCATATTTCCCAGAAATACGCTTTTCACAAAGCATTTATTATTTATTTTCTGAATGCGTTTTAATCTGGTGCCTCTGCTCTACAGCTTGTCAGCTGATGGAAAAACATGCTTAGAAAGAAGGCAAGCAGTAAATAACTTCTAAAGCTGAAAATGCAATTTTCCAGCATGTGACATACATACAAGTTGTCTGTATATATTATGTACTGTGTCTTCATCTGTCTTCAACTTGTCCTTTCAGCTGCCTCTCAGTTGTCAACTCATACTGACAATTAAGGACCAATTACATGTCATAGCTGTATGTTTGCACACCTGTTATGTTTGCATGTTGCTCAGAAGTGACAGAGACGGACGAACAAATACAAAAAACGGCGGTCGACACCAGTTTCAAAGATCCAATAATTCATCCATTATTGAAGGTATGAAAAGCAGCGTAAACTCCTAATGAGATGGGGATGAAAAAAATTAGATTCTGCAACAAAAAAAGATAAATACTGATGGAATTGACAGGTGACGGATAAAAGATGAATGGAAATACTTCCTGAGAAAACAACAAGAATGATTAATGAGGCAGGAAGAGAAAAAGATGATAAACTATCCGTTCCGATTCTTGTGCCATCTGTATTGTGTTACGAGTCAAGGTCTGCAGTGATATGGGTGCTTATAGGTGCACAATTTCTATCTAATTTGTAGAAATCAAAATAAACAAATAAATACAAGTTGGAGTGTTTCTTCCTGCAAGAGGACACTGTTTCGTAACAGATGTACTGAGACGAAGGACAGGTCTTGCTCGTTCATTGTACATATTTTTTTCAAAATACGGTCCCATTGTGTTCAACCTGAAGGGGCTGGACTTTGCCCCAGCAAGCACAAACTCCAGAGAAAGGATTGCACTTCATATGTGGAACCCAAGTGAACCCAATGCCGAAGTGCCTTAAAGTTGCGTTCTTTCTAATGGCCATCAGGGGGTGCTCTGGTTGCGAAAAGAGGTCTGATTGAATAGAAGCAATAGAACCATTTCACAGTGTGTTTTCAATACATGAGAGTTCTGTTTTAATAATAATGCATTTAATTCATATAGCGCTTTTCTTGGTACTCAAAGTCACTTTACACAACATTACAATGTCCTAAAAATTATGTAATAAAACAAGTATAATAAAACAGATACAAAATAAATAACAATAAGAGCACACAGTCATACATTAAAAGCAGTTCTGAAGAGGTGGGTTTTGACTTGTGATTTGAATATGGAGAGGACAGTTACTAAGTACTTCAGTTTGACACCCTCTTGTGTCCCTTCTGGTTTATAAAAAACAAGATGGCAAGTGCAAAAATTCCATACTCCAGGCTTCATAACGTTACATGTGAAAATGCAATGTTGGTTGGACATTTGTATGCATGTATGAAATATTCCCCATCAAGGTTCAAAGTGTGGTTTTGTTTCAGCCTTTGCTTTTCAAAATCAATGCCATTGTTGGAATGAGTGAATGCAGCCTGGTGTATAGCATAAAAGCACTGTATAAAAATGCTCAAAGCGATCTGAAAACTAAAATGTATTGAAGAAAATATGAGTGAGTGTGGAACTCCTTTAAAGAGGTTTGAAAAAGCAGCGTGTGTGCACGAGCTGGAATAGGTATTTTCAATTATTTTCTGAAGTATGCAGTCTGGAGTAGACAGGAACTAAAGGAAAGAATAGAGACAATCCATCAAACAGACAGTCTGCACAGACAGAGCAAAAGAAGAAAAAAAATCAAAAGAAAGGGAATTGCCTCATACGAATCGGAACACCTTGCTACAAGCATATCTTAATATGCTAAATCTGTCACAACTCACAAGGAGATGAATAGAAACTCCTCTGTGACATATAGGGAGACACCACAAAAGGAAGCATTCATATTCAAATAATCCAGTAGACATAAGATCACAAATTATTTCTATTATCATGTCTCCATCTAATAATGGGTACTAAATGGGCATTGCTGTGCATTTCCAGAACGAGACTTTCCAAAGAGCACATATCAATCCAATACTGCAGCTTCTTTTCCTTCAGATTGTTCCCATCACTGCTCCAACAAGATACATTGTTTTTCCTCCTTTTATGTCCCTTTTCTTTCATTTTAACAAAATCTGGAGAGAACACACGTCCATTGTTGTACCTCCAAAATAAGACTCTCCAGTATCCTGCATGTGTTACAGCATCTCAATCAAAACAGGAATTTAAACATTAAAAGTGTTGTTCTGTTTTAAGGAGTGTTTCCACAGTTGTAGTACCGGTACATTTTCAAGTAGAAGAAAGTTTTGCTTCAGCTGTGAAGAAAGGTGCATCTCTCCTGTGTTTTGTGCTTGGCAGAACATTTACATTTCTTTGTCTCACACAACTGACTGGGGACTTCGATAGTCAATGTCTTTTTGTTATTTTTGTACTTTTTTTCTGTTTTCTCATCTAAATAAAAAACATTTCCCCTTTTAAAAGGAAAAACTACTTCTATGATGTCGTGGAATATACTTTTCAAGAATACCCATGTGCTGGGGGGCAATAGTAGATAAAAGCTGCTAGTTTGAATCTCATGGGATGTAGGTTCCCAAAGTGACATCTCTGGGTATTTCTTTTACAAGTAAAATCTTTAACAATTATTTTACTTATTTCACTCAGTTATACATTTTTACTGGATACTTTATAATGTTGCTCCCCATCAACAGTTTAGACAACAAATTAATGCAGTAGGGCTGAGACACTTTCAATTTAGATCATCAATTAATGGTTTTATCCCGATCACAATTTCCTTAAGCCCAATGTGTTGACTGTAGCTGCTGTGGTGATCCTATCTTGAAATGGTTCAAAGAATTAGAATCACAAGAACCATAGCGTTCTAGTGATATATCAAACTATAAATAGCAATCGTGGAAAGTCGTAGAATGTACAGTCTGAAATCCAGGGGGCGGTCCGTCAGAATATTAAGACGGCTTGTTTTGTACAAAACCCTGAAATGCAGCAGTTTTGAGTATTTTTTCACATTTGTAATTGTTTTAACCACAGAAAACAACTTGGTTAGGTTTAGGAAAAATGGTTTGTTAAGGCTGTGACGTTATGCAACTCAAGTTAAGTTTGTTACATAACATAATTAAAACCTAGAACCTGTGTCACTGAACGCTAATTTACCCAAATTGGGTGTGCAATTTTCGAGCAGAGACCTAAAAATAGACCTAAAAATAGTTTGGGTGTATCTCTGCAACCACTAGGGCTATTTGAATAATTTTGGTGTTACACATGTGAGATGTTGTTCAGATGTGTAAATATCACTCTATATGTTACTGTTAAGAGTAAATGAAGATGACACACAGCAAACATGAAAAGGTTTCAGGTCCGCCAAGAAAAAAAGCACTTTCAGGATGATTATTTCTTTGAAATGATGCAGCATTCTCTCTGCAAAGGTTGACTTTGATAAAGTGAAGCAGAACAAAGTTAGAGAGGGTTTAGTAGAAAGAAAATTCAGGGGAGGTCTCAAAAATTTGCATTGGGGCACATTTGCGCACATCTGTGACATTTTAATTTTCTCATGTACCAAGCCATATATTTCACTTTTATATTACTTATGGTGTTCAATATATCCAAATACAGCAGTGATGGGCTTTTTTTTTATTCAAACAAGCTATGATTTACAGTTTTATAAAACAATCGCTCAGTCTGCCCCCCTTAGGGGGGATTAGTTTTTAATTGGTTAAAATAAGTCAGCGATGACTTTCAGTTTCACATAGGACACAAACAGAAGCCTCCTGAGTGAAAGTCCAGTGATTTTTTACCCATCCTACGCAGATTTGTCCCTCTCCATCACCTGGGTTCCTCCTTTACTCTGGCCATAACTACAAGCACAGACAGCTACCAGTTGGAGCATCGGATCCCCGACCGAGCTGCCGTATATGACGGTTTGGGAGTGAGCCTGAGCTGACAATACGAACAACATGGTGACAGGACGGATCAAGTCAGGGAGAAAGGAATCTGTAATCTGATTTGTAAAATTGCAATATCCTCTTCAGGTACAAACTTAAATGTAGAACAGGAAGCAGACCGATTCCAGGGGGCAGCTGAATTAGTTCCACCTGTAGTTTAAAGTCGCAACATTAGCTGGTGTAAGTTGTTACCCTTTAGAGCAACATGCAAATCACTGGCCTAATTCTCCGACTATAGTTGAAAAATAGTAGCTGTATTAATCTGTTTGGTAGGACCATCAATCATCAGAGCCGCTGTACGCTCTTTCATATTAGAGCTGCTTTCGGGTCAGCAGCCCCAACAACGTGATGTATTCATTACTTAAGCTGACCAGCAAACTTCCCTCTTGGTTCCCTTTTGCATTCTGAAAGTGTGTGGCCTTTAAAAACACACATCTTGTTTTCAGCATTAATTCACTTTTTCTTTAAATTAATTTTAGTTCCTCCCTATTTTACTTAAATTGTATATTTTTTGTTTGTTCTAACTATTAACTATCTGTATACTTTTTGTTTTACTATTACTTACATGTTATTCATTATGCAAGTGAAATGTGAAGTAGTATCAACATGTGGTCTAATGAGAGGTTATCATTATTATTTTCACCAGTGTTCCGCTTTTTCTGTTCTGACACTAGAGCCATGCACTTGCATTTGTTTTAGGGGTGCAACTGAAGATTGTTGCTGTTATCAGTTAATCTGCAATTAATGTTCTCGCTTGATTGTTTAATTGTTTGGTCAGAGATGCTGTCAACAGTCTAAAAACAGAACTGAGAAACTGGAACCAGACAATTATTGTTGCCTTTTTTGCTTTAGAAAAGAAAAGAAAAATGACAATCATCAAAATTGTTGCTATTCATTTTTTTGTCAGATACATAAATAATCAATTCAACAGACTCAAAACTGTCCCAGAGTTTTCTAATGTGCAGTTTTCTCTAAAGTTATATCTAAATATTCTAGTACTGTCTTTGTTTCAGTTTCTACCAAAGGACAAGGTGAATTTGATTCATGAAAAATGGCTAAATGCTGATGGTACACTGGTTTAGAGTAGTTTTGAGATAAATTACGCATTTGTCTTACAAAAAAGAATCATAAAGAAAGTCATTTGAAAGACAAAATCACTCAACAAGAGGACTGCTTCAACTGAACCCCCCAAAAAACCCGAATGAATCCCACTGTTCCCCATTATGTATTCGCACTTCCATCAATGCACATCCATCACATAAAAATGACTTACTATACAGTCTTTATTGAACATTTCAATCCTATTACTATCTTCTACTGTGCTGGCCCATTTGAGGACGTTGAAAAAGGATATTTGCGTAAAGAAAATAGTTCTGATCCATCATGCAGGACATAAATTCTATGTATCTGACCATAATGTCCTCTAGCAATGCAGGGACACTTTGGCTCCAGCGGTCTGGGGAGGACACGCATGCTGGAGGGGACAGCGCCATCAATCAGCACATAATCTGAGAAGGCACACTGTCAATGACAAAAGAGAAATAAACACGACAGCTGGGATAATACAACAAATATTCTTCAATAAACTGGAACACCAGCAGGACTCTCAGATGAATCTGCTCAGCTGATTTTTCCGAAGCTACACTACAAACCAGACATTAGTGGATGCTGTGGATGAGGAAGGACAGTTACTGGAGTGACCAAGTAATTGTGGCCCGAAAGACATGTGAGTGACAGAAATAGAGAGCCAGAGAGGTCGGAAGGACAAAGGAAATGGGAAAATGAAGCCCAGCTAACCTGAGGGGACGGGCAACCTTCACCACTTCTATTATAGAAAGACAGCAGCTGCAGCTTTTTAGTCATTACTGTGGACCTGAGAATTTGCCCTTTACATGTGGATCCACATAGCATGCACATAATGCAACAGTTTCTCCCAAAAATATACCTAACTATTACGAGCCACAAATGTTTTGCAAAAAAAAGAAGATATTGTACCTGCCATATTTTATTTTTTGAATCAATAAAACATACAGTATCAGCAAAATGTTGATTTTCCATTGTTTTTTCCAGCGTGAATACATAGCACAACTCCTCTCCCACGTGCTATGCTGCATAAAGCCATGGCTTTCATTTGATGAACGTAAGCTAGAGTTATGCCGGACTCAAGGGGTTAATGGTAGACCCCATACGACTACCACAGAGTAGGGATTTGCATTTCAGTGTCAGATTTCTCCCGTTGAAATCTCACCATGACCTCATAACAATTACGTCGTGGTGTCGCGTAATGTGCACCATGGAAACAATGCCAATAGCAATTAGGATCCTTTGTGGTGGTGGACACACAATGTGTTGCTCCAACTCTGTGGGTCAGGACTTTTACCCAGGAAACAGATGTTCATGTCCCGTGTGAAACCAAAGGTCATCATTTACTTTCTTGGGATTACTTAGACAAGGTAGTTACGTACAAAATGTAAGTTATTTTCTTGTAAACCATGATCTTTTCTTTCCCAAACTTAACCAAGTAGCATTGCTGCCTAAACACAATAATGTTTTGTTGTCTAAACCTTGAATTAAAGTATTTTCATCACAGCGTCACGTAATTTAATACACATTTAGCACACACTGTGCAATCCTAAGTGTTTAGGCCATATCATGCTTCATTATGTTTCTCATAGCAACTGTGTTTCAACCAATTTCTACATTTGTTGCACGCAAATAATTTACAAAAATAAAATAATGATCTTTCTGGCTGGTCAAACCTTCAACCCTGGTTAAACCCTGGAACCAATTTTGGCTCTAAACCCTTTCCTTGTGTTTGAGTCATCGTAGGAACCCCCAAATTAATTCCAATACTTGTGTTTATTGTATGTATTTGTTCAGCAAAGACTTGGAAAAATATATATATCTGAAAAAAAAATCACTTTTAAAAGATATTGTGATCATAACTATGAACATCGAGCATGATATGAGCAAGATTTCCCAAAAATGCCTCCTCGAGCGGTCACCGAGTTTTTAAAACTCTATTATGGTGCCTTAACAACAGCCCACATACTAATGAGACACCTTTTTGGAAAGATTAGGAGCTAAATAATCGGAATTGTCTGCAATAACAATCACAATAAAACACAGCAGTTAGGTATTCAAAGGAGTTTCAGTCAAAAAACTGTTGTTCGGTTCAAAAATGAAAAAAATACTTATTTTATGTGAAAAGATTGTCTGAATGGGGCATGTTGGGATTTAAAATGTCCGTCTCCTTCCACACTTCCTGTATGACGTAGTGCTAGGAATGTGAGCAGAACGTGACAGAGGAAGAAAAAAAAATACTCCGCCCGTTTTGTGATTTTTAGGGGGTCTGGAAATGTAATATTTGGAATCACACAAGTTTTAAGTTTCGGATGAAACACCTCAAGAAGAGAAATTTTTGCAGAAAATAAAAACTCCCAGATGAAACCCCCCTTGCATGAGTTGACAATTAAGCTGACAGGTAAGATTAAATGTGCGCTGCCAATCAATTCTACAACCGCTGTGTGTGTTTGTGTGACTATTTGTAGACCTTCACGTTGGAAAGACCAAAAATAAAATAAAAAATGACAGTGAATCTGTCTTACCTTCATATTTAAAGCAACAACGGAGCCGGAGATGTATGCAAAACAAGTTGTATCATATCTGGAAGCTGCCCAGTACAACCAGCTTCAAACTGTTGGCCGCTGAGCAGCTCTGCTGAGGTGGGGATTAAATGTCATGCATGAGTGCACACTGATATTGCAAAAAAAATAAAAGCAGGAAGTGACCAATTTCCCTACTCAGCTTTTCCCAAAATGGAAAGAATTATGAGATCACACGTCTGAACTTCAGATCGCTGCTCCTCATTATCAATCTGTAATCTATTCACTCGCGCAGGTGTTCCAACCAGCTTGGCTTCAGGACAGCAGGTGGATGAAGATGTCCGAAACGTCCCACACTGTCATATTTCCTCTCTGGCAGGAGTGGATGTTGACTTTCGGATGTGCCAAAGCGTGTAAAAGAAAGTAATGATGTCGGACCAGCGTCAGTTATCTTACAGCTCTACATCCAGAAGAACTGGTGGCCACAGAAGGTATAAATTAAGATGCTGGTGACATTTTTACATCTGGGAGTACTGGCTTTAATTTAAGCCACAGCCAGTGACAGACTAAGCGTGGCTGTAAAAAAATGTTTCTCTGCCCAGAACTTTGCTTCTTATCCAGTGACTTTATATATATATATATATATATATATATATACATCAATCAATTTATGCAAATGGTGTCCCAAAAGAATACTGTGTACCCAAATAACCTCCCTCCATCACCGCATCCAGGCGCACCGAGCTTAAAACTAATCTGATAAAAGCTGACTTTGTCATTAAACAATAATCAAATACCTTTTCAGCCAGGGCCTCCAAATGATTTAAGTCTCTGGAATTTGGAAGAGATATATCCTTGAGTGGGGTTGGCTGGATGTGCAGTGATAGCAGTCACTCCGACGGTGATCCCGCTTTGCAAAGTCTTTGAGGTTGTGGACATCAGAAAAGGAATTTATTTATGCGACAATGATTGTGAAACTGACATTGCCAAGTGTTCACTAATCAACACAATGTGGGGTTTTCAAACACGACAGTCGGTTCTAGTCCCCTGCCAAAGATTCTTTCTTTCTTTTCTTACATGAAAAAAAAATTCTTTAAGAAAAATATGTTATCATTCTTTCTCTACTCTTTCATTCAGCATTTCTTACAGTGAGCCTGTAAGCTGTGTGGCTGCTATTCATCAGTTCAAAATCTAAAAGACAAGGTCAGTCGAGAGTTGGGAAAAAAAAATGAATTGCTTCGTGTGACGAAAAGCAGATACGGCAAGAAATTGTGTGAGCTAGGGTTGCACACAAGCTGCTTTGGTTCATTCCCATCACTCTCTCATCACTTTGATTTTAACGACGCCTGTGTGTGCACAAGTCTCTGCAATGTGACGGCATATAGTTCCAATACTTGGCAGCATAGTTTGCTTGTACCTGAAGGATTAAAACGCCATTGGGGAGCTGACCGAATCATCCCTGACTGACACTGGAATGTTTTCCTCGCAGTGTAACAGTTAGTTATTGTCCTGTTGGGAAACCTTTTGTGTCTGTGGCAATTACCAGACGACCACCACAACAACAAAGTACACTATGATTAAAGACATACATCAAACAGCAGTCGGCCTCGGATGTACCATCACATCTCTGATATACTGTCCCCACCATGCATATACATTCTACCTTGTGTTAGTGTTAACACGTCTGAGGATGCACAAAGCTTACAGGAAAAAGTTGTTATTTATCTATAAAAAGAAGTAATTTGTCCATTGATTCATCCACTAAATATAAATTAGGTCAAACTCCTCTAAATAATCGTGGACAGTGTTTATCTAGTCCGCCGTTTGTCCCGATTCACAATGAAGTATTTTACTTTTTTCATCCGTCCCTTTAAATAACAATCGCTGAGACCCACTAAATAAGCTTTTTTCAGCACAGACAAAAGGTTGTCCTGGTCAGTGTCATTATTTGCGGAACGATAAAAGCGGCCTTTAAAATGAGAGACAGCATATTTTATGGGTTATCCCCTGAGGAATATATCTTATAATAAAAGAGTTGAACCAATCCCAAAACATGCTGCTCTTTGCAAAAACTACAAACTACCCAAGTGTGTCGTTTCTTTAAATTAACTGGGTCTATTGATCAAACACACACTGCTGACACATGCTCGTCTTTACAATGTTTCTGTAACTAAGGCGTTTATTTCACTCGGTATCTAAACAAGGCGGCGCCTGCAGGGATATGTATGTGGCAGCACAATGTGCAGATGTTGAAAACAACATAAACTTGACATTGATTTTTGCTGGCTGAAAACACATACTGCCAAGCCTCTCTTAAGGTTTCTACATAAATCCTGAAACAGGCGTTTGATTTCAACAAAGATGAATCCCTGTTGGGCAAAACTGGACCTCAGATTCAATCCACTTCCAAAAAAAGGAGCCGTTTGTCTGATTTAGTGGCATTTAGTGCTGTTGAGGTTACAGATTGCGACCAACTGAACTCCTCTCGGCTCACCTCTCCTTTTCCAAGTGTGTTGGAGAACTACGGTGGCTCTCGCGAGAGCAAGTACTTTGTTTGTCCTTTCTGGGCTACTGTAGAAGAATGGCGAACTCCGTGAAGAGGACCCGATCTTTATGTCGATATGAAGGGCTCCTTTTGAGTTAATGAAAAAAACAAACATTGTTTCAGGTACACTAATGAAATAACTAATTAATAACTAATGAAATACACTAATAAAAACAGTTATCAATGTGATACCCTATTTCTGTCTAAATCCTGTACACTGCTCCTTTATTCATTCTCATTAAATAAACATTCTTACTTCTTTGTGTGTGTCTGTTTATGTGAAAACATGTACAGCATCAAAGATGACTGGACGATTAGCAGTCAAATGATCTGTTGCCGTGTTGACGCTGATACAAACGTGCACACACATCCATCAAAGTCCAGACTGATACCAAAAACCATAAAAGTGTATATTAATGTTTCTAAGTCAGCCCACGTTTCCCACATTAGCGACAAATCCATCCCGCCGATGTCATTTTGATTGAACATAGAAGCAACAATAGCGGAGGCTACAAGCAGTTATTTTCACAAGATCAAAGAAATATCTTGATTTATGACTTGTAATCTCTCAGAGTTGACTTACAACAGATCACTGCTGCCGTGTCGATCTTATCCACGCTTCTAGACCTTTTTGTGACCACTTTGCTGTCACTATAAATAATGTCCTCCATTCTTAATCCCACAAACAAAGCTCTGATTGGTCAACTGTTGCATCAGATGGCAGAAAGTGCCAACGGTGGGCACAACAAGAGCCCTGAGGGCCGGGAGCCAATCAGCTGGAAGTAGGAAACAAGTGACACTAATGATGTTATCTATCTATTATATGTTACAGCTTAGCCTTTGCAGCAGTCATTCCCAAAGACCGGGCCGGGACCCACAGGTGAGTGGCGGGAGATTTAATTAGGGTCGGCAAATAAATTATCAAAATTTCCTCCATAGTCTTTAATTTAACATTGATATCGCCAGTACACCTTTGAGCCTGAATGCTCATATTGTTATGATAATTGTCGCCTAATTACAACACTGAGTCTCATATTAAAAGCTTGCGTATGTTTTTCTGATGACACCGGGGAGAAAGGTTGGGTACACTCTGCACAGGCCGCCAGACAATCACAGGGCTGATACATAAACACACACACACTCATGCTCACACCTACAGGCAAACAGCGTATTAGCGTTAACCTGCGAGTGTTTGAACTGTGGCAGAAAACCCACGCGAACACTGGGAGAACATGCAAACTACTTAACTCCTTTATACTGTTCAGGGTCACACGGAGTGGGGCTTCCTCCTGAGGCACGACGAAGGAGGCAGCAATCCAAGTCAACAATGATATTAAATAGAAACGTTCTTGCTGTCATTCAACGGCAACATTTCCATTATTATGGGGTAAAAGCGCCGCGCGCCAACCACAATGACGTTAAAGGCGTTCTATCCATCTGGGAGGGAGGCACATTAACCTTAAACTGATATTTAAATGCCAAGACAGTATGTGTGTGTGTAGGAGGAGCATATAGAAAATGTAATTCAATAGAGGCCTACCCTTTCCAGCTGCATATTATATCAGATTATGCAGTCAGAGATGACTGATTGCAGGGGCCAATGTTTTCATCAATTAGGCCCAATTACCAAACAGCTCCAGTAGCACCCGACCTCAACCTTCTCAATTATTCAGCGACATTGTGTTGTTCAGAGCCGAAGAGATTTTTCAACTGCCAAACAAGCTTGTTTTTTTAAGAATGTGCATGAGTGAGGATGTGCACGCGTGCAGGTCCATACGACGTTTGCATGTTTGCGCAGTGCAGCCCGGCTTATCGCACAAAGCAACCTGAGATTTTAATGATCTGGTGTGGAGATTTAGAGATGCTTTGTCATTTTGTTTCAACTCCTGCATCTCTTTTCTTATTCCATATCATAAGAGGAAAAAAAGTATTTGGTACTTCCATCGTTTGGTACTTCCATTGTTACTACAATCCATTATGGTAAATCCCATGTCCAGAGAAAATAGGACACATTATCACAATTGGTCATTACATCATTTTAGGGCTACAACTACTGG
The DNA here is from genome assembly GCF_910589615.1 of Taurulus bubalis. NCBI lineage: Eukaryota > Metazoa > Chordata > Actinopteri > Perciformes > Cottidae > Taurulus > Taurulus bubalis. Next base: position 32,438,277 of record NC_136591.1, on the reverse strand, counting down.
TTATTTCCATTATCAAATAACCATTTAGTCTATAAAATGCCATATAAAAGTAAAACATTTCCATCACAGTTTTCCAGAGTCCAAGGTGACTAAAACAAAAAGATAAGTTTAGAAAGACTAATGAAACAAGCAAATATTCACATTGGAGAAGCTGGAAACGGTTATTAGCTTCTTTTATCTCTTCAAAATGACTCAAAGGGATGAATCCATTATCAAAGCTGCAAATTAATTTTCTAATCGATGAATCAACTGATTGTTGCAGCTCTAGGTGTTTTCCTTCTGATTTTCTCCTCATATCCTTTATCATTTAGTTTTAAGTACCGCTCTAGACTGTAGTTTTTGGTATTAACGGTACGTGTCATTACTTTTATTATGACTTCTAATTTGTCATTGCTAAAGAACCAAAAGGGTATTTGGCAGTGAAGTGGCTTGTGTGAGTGTGTGTGCAAGGGAGCACAGCTCTGGTCGAGTGGTCTGGACGCCTCCAGTACGCAAAGCCACCTAGGCCTCCAGATGGTCACTGGGAACCCTGGGATCAGACCAGGTTAAAACCTCCAAACACTGAACCCCGCGCTGTGTTTACCTCAATCTGCCCAAAAGTACAAAAACAAGTGAGCATGTTCACACCCATCTTAACAACTGGAGGGAAGTGCAAATGCACTGGCAGAGCAACATTGTGCTCGGTTTCAATCTTGTCTGTCTTTGTGGAGTTCTCCTCACGTTTGCGTTAGTTCGGATCCTAAAGTCACACACAATCACACAAGCAAAGCAACCTATTGATGGGGCAATAAACCAGCAACTACCCGGTTCCGCCAGGTAACATGACTGTTTTTGTCAGTGGAGTCTTGAAACTTTGAAAAGGGCACAGAAAAGGTTTCAGTTCCCTTTTGAAAAGGGCTGATTGCAAGGTCAAGTGGTTGAAATATTCTGAAAACAATCAAAGTGATATTGATTGTTTTAGGTGGATAAAATATGTTGCCGCTCCCATCAACAGCTGCTCGCCAACTACAGCATCAGTAATGTTACCTTGCAGAACAGGGAAGTATACATACAACCCCACTCCAAACTAACACTTTTAGTTTTTTTGCAAAATTTAGCCCCGATAATGTTGACTTATTTTTCAGATGTAAAATGTAAATAAAAACAACGTTGTTTTAAACTCAACATTAATATCGATATCAGCCAATCCATCCGGCTCTGAAGTTAAAAGCACTCCAAGTGGCCAATATTCTCATCATAAATCAGAGTTAGATAGGAGGCATTTGAAAGAATCATGTCGCAACATCTCCCTTCATCCAACCGGTGCTTTTTTGTTTGTTCTGCACAGTCACAGTAAAGTCTTCAGACAGACAGTCTGCCCATCCTCCCCTGGAATACACATGCACTGTGAGAAACCCCAAATCTCACTAAGTTGCAGCAAACGCCTGGAACCACAGAGACATTCAAGCTGCTTATCCATCCCATCTCATTAAAGAATGTCACTTTGGATCCTGTCATTACAGGGCAGGGTTCTTAGTGCAGCTGAGATTGAAATCGCATCTCTTCCAAGGGTAAGATGTCAGATCTTGCCAAAGATCTCGGGGATGTTCACGATAGTGCCCTATTTTTAGAGAAGCAATTTAGGCTTTTTCTAACTGCGGCAGTTTCTAACATCCATTAGAAACACACCCATGGTGAGAACGCACGGTAGACGCCTGGAGCAGGTGTAAACACTGTGTGACATAAAACAGTCTTTAATCAGGAGAACTCCATGCATGAGCTCCATGAGCTCCATGAGTTCCTGCTTCCACTGGCTGTGGCAGCGATGAACACTTCTCGTCTCTGCCTTTGTCTGTTTTTGGGACATGTTTCGGTGCAACGCTTTAGCTTTACAATATACCTGCAGAAGCACTCACACAAATAATTTGGCAATAGGCTCATGTATATATCACTTTTTGAAGGATTAGACAGTTCTCTGTTTGGTGTCTAGTGAAGACCATACATCTCCGTCTATTTAGTATTTCTATTCAATCAGGTAGTTAAACTCAAACAAGCACACAGCCAGCGTATTACAATAACACTTATAAAGCAATCAAGTAACATTTCATTAAAAAAACTAATCCGTCATATAATCATAATACATTTTTGAGTATCCAAGGTTATTGGATAATCTCCTATACTGTAGGTAAAAAGACGGATATGATGGAAGAGATGTCAGTTTTATGAATTAATTTCATGATGATATTATAAGATGATTCCTTATTGTCAATAAACTTAAAGAGAAGATTAAGTGGGTCATTAGTGATAGTGCAACACACTGTGATTGACAGGATTTAACTGCTTACGTGAGTCCTCAGATCAACTGAATCATTAAAAGTATTGCATTGAGATGTTGAGAAATATTCCTCCAATTTATTTGGCTACAAACGTTTTTTAATGATCAGATTATTCCCAAAATAAAGTTGTTGTTCTCCTTAGTTGACATTTTGGAGATATATTTGACAATAGGCTGTGTATTAATACAAAATAAATGTGTATAAATCCATGTAATATAACATCATTAATATGTGAACATCATTTGCTTCATTGTCCTGTTTTTTTTCCCCGAGCTGCTGGCATTGTGTTGCAGCGAGCAGATGTGGTGTTTAGAGGCCAGGCTGAAGGGACTACAATATCCCATTAATTGCATTTGCTAAGAGAACATGCTCATTCAGCAAACATTAATTTACCAATTGCAATAAAAACATGAACCTAAAATATTCAAAACAGCTTAAAAGCAGGCCAGAAGCTGTGAACGAATCCCAGCTGCTTTGCACCAAATAAAGAAAAAAAAAGACTGTCAAATTGGCCAAAAAGTCAAAAATTCTCCAACCACCCAAATATCTGTGACTCCAACCAGGATTTACTTGAAGATGAGAGGACATGATAAAGGCATGGCAGAAGGCCTGCCTTCAGCTAAAGCCTGCAAGGCCACAGTGAGATATTCATGCAGCTGCAATAATCTGGCGACCCACTCTGAGAGCCGGCATGGCCTCGCTGTGGGAGAGAGGGGCCCCGCGTCCCTGCTGCAGCTGCAGCCGGCGGTAACACCGGCAACAAAAAGGTATCACAAATGTTCCTCCATGCTTCACTTGCCAACAGCTTGTGCAGAACCCATTACTTACGCTATGCATGACGACCGGGTAGCGAGGCAGTATGCGTCAAAAGAAGCCGGTTGGAACTCACTACCAGTATACAGTATCTCTCCATTGTCTATTGAAGTTATGAGGAAACTACAGCTGGTATTATATAAGTTCACACAACAGCTGCTGGAGAAAATGTGTCTCAGGTGAATCCCTGATTGTGCATTGTGCTGTATGGAATCAGTGACATATCTAATAAACAAAGCAATTAAATCAAAGCTCAATAATACTGTGTGTGTGTGTGTGTGTGTGTGTGTGTGTGTGTGTGTGTGTGTGTGTGTGTGTGTGTGTGTGTGTGTGTGTGTGTGTGTGTGTGTGTGTTATCTTTCACACATTTAGAGCTGTCGGTCCCCATAAGAATCAATGTGCTCCCCAATCATCTGGCTGGTGTCCTATTCATGTGCTCTGGGTGGGACGACACTTTATTGTTGGTGTTCATGTGCATCGTACAGATACAGTGTGTCCGATTGTCCATCTAACTCGTGGACTATTGCATTTGACTGTGTTGATTTAAGGAAAGGATGAGGAATTATAACATATATGGCTTTTACAATAAATAATAACTGATTCTAGTTTATTGACTTTTAGTGGAACTAAGACAGTCATGGTCATATTGTTTTATTATTTGACAACACTCTTGAATGACAACAAATATATATAGTTGAAAACAAAAAGCACTTTTTTGTTTCATACGTATGAATTCAGATTTGAACTGTTGTGCTTTGTCCGATGCATAATACGGAAGTATACAGTAATGAGCGTCATTTTTAATATCCGATTTTGTATACATTTACCAGTTTGCGATATATATATGTGAAACATATTTGGATTATTTATTTTATTTCAATAAAACATATCCTTCAGCTGTGTTCAAAATGTAGGTGCACTCTGCAACTGTATTTAATTTATCTGGATAAGTCAAATGGAAATCTAATGGGAAAGCCTGATGCCCGTAAACGGAGTACAAGACGAGCGGTATGGTGGTAAACTGTCTTGTCCTTACTATACACAGCTGCAGCCCACTTGAATGCATGTAAGTAAAGGTATGCTACCGTGGATTTTATGTCTTCTAAAACTGCGGTCACACTCAATTGACAAGCAGACGGCTCGGAAGTTTGTGGTGTCTGCGTATTTGTGTGTGAGAGTGCACTTCAGAAGTGTGAGCTCAGCAGGTTACTCCCCATCTGGAGCCCGGCGCCCAAGGGTTTGACAAATAGGATCTGCCCCGCTGGTGCTGCTTAGTAGCAACATTTGTATGGGACCTCACCTGTGTGTGTGTGTGTGTGTGTGTGTGTGTGTGTGTGTGTGTGTGTGTGTGTGTGTGTGTGTGTGTGTGTGTGTGTATCACTTAACATTTTAATGTGATCTAGGGAGCTCACCTTTGCTAGACCTGCAGTCAGCATTTCTCACATGTAAGACACACTCCTCAGGTTGGCGGGCAGCTAATGTTCCCTTAATACCTGCGACTGCTGCAGTCCTCGGAGTGATAAGAAACTTCTCTAGAGATCAGCGTTTCACGATGAGGGGCCGTGTTGGTAACAGCGCCGAGGAGAGGCAAACACACTGGAGTTTATATGTGTGACTAAGAGTTGAAGAACTGAATATTAAATGTAACTGCAGATTCTGGTTTTATCCAAATAAGGATCCATTTGCGCCTTTTAACCTCCGCCACCTGTTAATGGACTGTAACACATTAACCATCTCAGACATACATATACATAATTACATCGCAATTCTAACCAATTACAATTTCTATCTGATGGTATTTTTTGTGCTCACACTTCATCTTCAATGGTAGTGGTTGGTTTATTTTTGGGATGTTAGAATTTTGCAGTGAAGAAGCAGCACATTATCAAATGTAAAGGTTTAAAGTCTGGTTCTCCTCGACTTCTGAATCAAACTGTAAAACAGAAAGTCTCTCCAAAAAGAATCATGCAAAAAGAATCACTTTTTACCAGAGTCGGCTCATTAGTTTCTTGGAATAAGGTCGTTCAGCATGAATAAACGACTAGTGGTAGTTAAATGTTATGTCACTTTGCTAAATGAAGACTCTAATGCAGCTGGAACTCACCATAAGCTTTTGGAGCAGAAAAGAGAAGTCAGTTTAGTTTTCACACTTAACTAGAAGCTACAGAATTGACAAACACATGTAAGTTAACAATCCTCCTTTCTCTTCTCTTCCTACAACATGGTGACCAATCCAAAATCGTTCCTTTTTGTTACGTTTACCACGGGTCCAGAAGAAACTGAGGAATTAAATCATCAGAGAGAGATAGAGATAGAGAGGAGAGAGAGGAGAGAGAGAGAACGAGAGAACAGCCACCATCAGGTTAATGAGCTGTGAAATTAAATGTATTTCTTAGCCTGCAGCCCACATCCCCCTAAATACCAACTAACATGGCTAACGAACTTCACACCGTCATCAATTACCTGTAGCCGTAGGATTAGAATATGGAGGCTGTGTAGCCGGGAGAGGAAGACATGCTGTACCTATAGGCATACATGCTCTATATGTAACACAGTATACATATCACAACTCTATAGATAGACACAAATTTATAGGTTATTGGAAGGAATTAAATCGACTTTACATTGCCTGACTTTGTTAGTGAGACAGCTGAATGGAGGAAGAATACATCTTTGCTGTTTAAAAAAAAAGACTGAAAAGGTAGAAGCATAATGCTTATATATTCCTATCCTAGATTTGTATCAATTAAATCTGACATACATACATACATTTCATTCACACTTGTAATCCTCAAAAATAGTTTTATAAACAATCCTTTGTTTGTGTGCCGGACATGTTGTACATCCATAGATGTTTATATTTGATGAGCATCAACAGACATACCTAATCGAATTAGCTCTATCTGTTCTATTTCTATACTTTTGGTGCTCATAAATGGGTTCCCGGCTACAAAATCTCCACAGTCTGAGGGATGCATCGACTGTGAAACAGCTTTGTCTGAGGCGAAGGTACACAGCAACAAACAGCAGCAGGCTCCAGAAAGTACCTGAGGTCGAGTAATGTGATTTGATCTAAAACGTTATTGTCTTTCAAGCTGCAAAACTGTCAACATTAATAAATCTCTGAAAGAGAGAGTGTTTCCTGTAATCACTACCACCATCTGATCTGGAGTTGCATTGCGTCATCGCAGGGCAAAGTTAGTTATAAATGGCCGGAGTGAGTCTCCAATCAGAATCAAGGGTTGGCAGCCATGTTTAATTGTGCTGGTTTTGGCACAGAACTAAAGATATCATCACAACTGTCAAAAACAGAATTGAATGCCAAAACAATAATTTATATTTGAACCCACGGCATATTCATTTATTTGCCAGCTCCTGTGAAAGGTTCTCAAAAAAACAAATCAGCCTCTTTTGTTTCGAGCATCTTCCATTAAAACTTTGTTCCATGCAGTGATTGTGTGGACTGAGCGCTACTAAACCTGGATCATGTGACTACGTCTGTTCACAATTCATCAGACATTTAATGAGTAGAAGAGATAAAATATGCCGTGTGTTCAACTTCGACACTCACAAAAATACACTACAAATGCTGTAAATTAAAAAAGCTGCCGAGGAAATCCAGATTGACATACCGTGAGACAGATTATTCATTTCATTAGTAATTTGTCCCTCAGGCTAAGTTAGCTCTCTGTGGATCGTCGTCAATGGAAACAAAAGCATGCGCGGAGACGAGAAGATGGCAGCGGTTGTGGGATCGCGCGGTGGCAGCACGCAGGAACGCCCGGCCGGCAACGCACTGCACTTTGTCTCCCACGCCGTCTTTCCCGCCCGTCCGCCTTGCACTCCCTCCTCTCGGCACTCCACCTTCGCTTCCTCCTTTGACACTAATAAGCAGTGAATACTGTTGGGCGCTGGAGTCCTGCACAGCCGACCGTCATCTCAAATAAAATCATACGGCCTCGGCTCTGCTTTCTTAACCCCACACGCAGCCTGTCAGCTTCCAGCGCACAGCCACCAGGAAACGGACACAAAGTGGTTTTGAGGCGTGCGACTTCTGATGCGTGAGGAAACAAGTATGATAGGCCATCCAACCGGATCACGCGCAGATGAGTTGTACACAGTTGGTTGACAGGTGGTAAACCAGTGCTCATAAAACACCACCGTACACTGCCCTGCCTGTTCAACTCCAACAGACTGAGCTGTTTATAATGAAGTTATTTCATTAGGAAATGATAGAAGAGTGAAATACACAGAAGTAGAGTAGTTAGTGTGTCACTCGATTATTTGCGTGCCTGTGGCTGAACGTGACTAATGAATTTTAAAAAGAGAGATTCAATTGTTCAGCTTTATAACAGTTCTTCTTCGAGTCCTTAATAAATCCCTCAACCTTTAAAATGTCAGAAAAAGCATTAAACGTGCCAGCACAAGTTCCGGGAGCCCGCGTTCACATCTCTCAATGCGTGTGACAAAACAGCAGAAATATTCATCGCAAGCTTTTCTCATTTTGATCACTCAAGCAGGGAATGAAAAGAACACCCCACAGAAAGAAGTTCAGAAAAACAACAGGTGAAACAAGGTTGGCAGACTTCATGCAATCACACGCTGCCGGGGAATCACACAGACACACTTTCACCTGCCAAATAAAGAAGTGGAACATATGCCGCGGCTTGACTCTGCACGTGATATGTTGAGGTGGAAAGAGGTGTCATCGAGACATAATAAGTTATTAAATATCGTTCAAAAAGAACTAATTAACGACCTGAGCTTGAGGATTACGAGTTGTCATGAAAGCCTCTCGACTGTGCGTGCTAATGAACGTGAGCGTGCCCCACTGGTTAGCTTGCGTTCGCTGCTCGACTCTGTTTTGCTGTTAGCGCTGTTAGCGCCATAAGGCTCCGGGGGCGGACGCCGCCATGTTGAGAGCCGCTGAGAGGCAATCGAAATGCTCCCAATCTCGTATTAGGCACCTTTAAAGCCTGTCAGTTCGGCCATGCAGGTAATGGATGCCAACAGTATCGATGAATGATATTGTCATTAATGTATTTGTATTACTTATTGAAACCTATCCTACAGAAGGGCCCAAGAGGCTTTGGCTGATTGCTTTTCACCTTTATGTCTTCACAAGGAGTCTTCTCAAAGTCTCTGTGTCTATGTGTATCATAGCAATTCTGGATCACACACACACACACACACACACACACACACACACACACACACACACACACACACACACACACACACACACACACACACACACACACAGATCCCTGAGCAGTTGACTCACAGGCCAAATGTGATTGTTAGAGGCAGAGCGATGGGAACAATTGTTTGGACAGTTAAGATATAATCCCTTCATCTGGACCCTCTCTCCCTCCGTCTTTTCATCTCTCATACACTGACACACTCTCACACACGCAGAGATACACACACACTCTCCCTTTGCCCAGCATGGCACATAACAGTGTGTAACTGTGTCACTTCCCTTCACTTGCAGTGTCTCGCTCTCTCTCTCTCTCTTTCTGTCTCTGCCTGGTTCCTCAGTCCTCAGATATCAGATAAGTCCAAAAACACAACAAAACAAAAACAATGCCGCTTACCGATGGGAACCAGTGCATCCACTGACTTAACTGGACGAGTCTCACAGGCTAAATTTCCTCTTTATAGATGCAATATCATTGGGCAGTGTGGCCTTTTAAAATGCTCTCTGTGTCCTCAGCATACTGATGGCTCCGCTGCTTTTTAATACTTCACTCGGTTACACTGTGAGCCAACAGGGGCCAGAGAGTCTGCACATTGTGTTACATTATTTCAGTACCAACCATAAGTGGCAACATGATCCATCATTTTCTGTTGCACTCATATTTCATGTGCTTTCCCTTTCCTTGCATTTGGCTAATTAGAGATCAGTTTGCCAACAGGATTTGAGAAAAATAAGTAGCTGACTGCCCCAATAACACGACAAATATTATGCCGTCTATTAGTAGAGGTTCTTTTGTTTCCATATACTTACTTCAAGCTTCACCCTTTGTACTCAAGCAGCAGAGCTACTGTTAGGGATCGCCTGATAACAAACGCCTGCTTTTCAGGTTTCTGTGCCACCAACAAAGAGTCTGCTGAGAATTGTTTTCAGTTTCATTTTACACCTCAGGTGACGAGAGAAGCGGCATATTTCAGTCATTATGTGTTATTTAATTAACTGTGAGAAAGAACTGTTTTCAACTATCAACTAATTTAACACTTCTTTTCTTGCTTCATTAATTCAGAGTTTTGTCTTAATAATAATAAAAATGTCCACGACAATTGTAGCTGTAGACACTCAACAACGTAATATTCACACAAAATAAAGATTTTCTAGCCTAATCAGTCTGATATCATTGCCTTCTTGTTAGCCATATACTGTTCCAGACGATTTGGTATTCATTTTAAATACTCTGATTGTATTTTACTTGCATATGCCGCACATCAAGGACATAGATATATTTACAGTAACATACTTTGCAAGTGCATTGCAAAAAATAGTTTCCATATACCTTATTCATTTTCAACACTCAGTAATTCTTCACAGCTGGAAGAACGCTCCATGGTGTTGCTGTATCCATGTGACATGATGCCGCCATGCCGGGTGTCTCTCTAAAATAGCAACACAGTGTCTCACTACCTGTGTTCATTATGTGGGAAAAGCCTGATTTCTGCTTTAATGAGACATGCTGCTGCTCTGAGCAAAATGTGGCATGTGTGTTAGTGTGTGTCTGTGGGAGAGCACAAATCCAGAAAGCAGACGTAAGCAAACAGTAGGAGGCAACAAATCCACACACACACACACACACACACACACACACACACACACACACACACACACACACACACACACACACACACACCTGTGCTCTACAGAAGATCAACTGATAAGGGACATAGACTCAAACCTCAGAGTCAGAGAGAGTTAGTGGTACGCTGTACCATCCCGTCGACTAACACACACACACTTAGTTCCTAAATGAAACGTCATTATCAGCTTGTGTGTTTGCGTGTGTGTGTGTGTGTGTGTTGCTGAATGGCTTGACAGTCAGCCATCCCATCGCTGGGGAGAAGAGGCGGCTGCCGCATTGTCTGCCATACAATAGTGATTAGGAGGGCGACGGAGACAGAAGGAAAGAGAATGAATCTTATTGTGTGTCACACAATGGAGTTCTAGAGGAATGCAAGAGAGAGAAATAGAGATAAAAAGGGGCTTTACTGTCTGTTGTACAATAGTATTTAGCAGGATGAGTGGAGAAGAGAGGAGAGGGGATTTAACAGGCGATTGACTCGATCTGTTGGACTGTCATTTCAAAGCGGGGCATACATAAACATGCACTTATGCAGTTTCCAAACTGTGAACAATGGCTGGGTACCAATCCCTGTGTTTTTTTTTGTAATGGGAATGTGGAGAAAGACAGCAATAGAAATGGTCAAGTGCGAAAGGATCATCTTCCAGATTTGAACACTAATAATTTTGAAACACTTTAAAGTGTAGTTATTTTATTGATGTTTGTCTTTAGGAAATATTGAAAATGCCTGACATGTTAAAACATGTTAGACTTTCTTTGCCCTGAGAAATAGAAAAATCCCTTTTTCAAATGTTAAATATTTTTTTCTAAAGACAAGCAACCTCAATACATTACTGACATACCACAATGACAGTCAACTGCATTTATAAGTTTGGCACAAAAAAAACATCCCTCATTATTGCTTTTTTAAGGGCTTTCACTGAACGCTGAAAGCGGGAAAAACTCGTAAATCCAGCAGATGATATTCTATAAATAAATCCAGCTGTATTATAATGCTACATTTTAAATAAGGGTAGAAAAAAAAGCGGTCGTCATGTCTTTAGATGTGTCATATTGGCTCTGAAATCAGCTGCAGCTATCAATTAGTAATCAGGGAGCTATAGAAAATATATATAGAAGTAGAAGAAAAAATATTTGCAATTTCTATTGCTTAAATTGCAGACAACACATTAACTGTCAAAACTTACCCCGTTCAGTGCATTTAAGTGCCATGATACATGCTAGGCTTCAAGGTACCAGCCTAACATTTTCACTATAAAATAGTGTTTTTTGTTCATTTGTAATATTTATTATGCTTGCTATGTTTTATATATAATATTGTTTATATTGTTTGCTTCCATGATTTGTACATTTGTTTACATTCCTGCTCTAGTCATGTTATCCCTTATCCTTGTTATCGTCGTCTATAGAAGTTTCTTGCATAAAAACAAACTGACGCCTCGGAGCTCTTCCAGGTGGGTGCATTAGAGGCAAAATATAAATATAATTCAACCAAACTCTAGGAAAAGACACAAAACGCAATGATTTATGGGTGGGAAGGGATGGATGTTGACGTTCAGCCGTTCATTATATCAACATAACAAAGTGAAGTCTGGACTGAAGCTCATATTCAGCTGTTTCCTCATGTGCTTTTAGCCTTTGCAAGCAGCAGAGAAGATAAATCACAGTCAAATCCTATTCATCTCCAATTACAAAGACTGAACCTGATTTGCTTTGAGATGCCACAGACTTCTTTGTAAAGTTAACTCACAGAGACACATTTCTTCACCGTGTCTCCCCTGTACTGTCTGATCATCCTTTCCTCTGCCCCATCTGTTATCTCCATGCAGATATCCTCTGGCCTCCATTCCCCTGATTGTGATTGAGCCGGCTTCGTCTCAGGATTGGCTCTCCAGCGTGCTCTTCTTATCCTCAAAGCTACATTGCTAGTCATCAACCTCCAACATGACTGTCTCTTTGACTTTGGAAAGTGATGAGCGTTTTACTTCATTCAAGTCAGACGAGGATAACAGAATAGTACAGAACTGGTATTTCTGTCACTGTGTGGGGCTTTGTACTTTGAAAGTCGTAGAGGCGGATGTTTTGAGGTGCACCGTTTGGAGGCGGTGTGTTTTGCCCTTCAGCTAATTTAGGACACCCGGACTATAAAGCTGGCATCTACGTCTTCAACACTGTCACAGCACACATCCATGCACTCTTTTCCCCGTTAGCCTATTGTTATTTTCAGTCTAATAAATTGCCCTTCTTTGAAATTGATCTTATTTCTTTTCTGACACTGTAAATGCAAGTAAACACCACCAAATGTTGATCATCCAAAGTCATAGGAAACCTGTGAAATGTTGCCTTTTTGATGACATAACTGTATACAACATATTCCCCTCACAGCAACATTGTTTAATACTTCAATCAACACCTTTTTGAAATCGGAATGTTTCATGTTTCAATTTTGTTTTCATCTGTTCACTAAACCAGCCATATGTTTATCCCCTAAAAAAGACACAACCAAGCGCTTCATTTCATCTGTCATATCAGAAGGTAGAATCAAACAGATCAACAGAGTTTTCTGTCAATAACATTTTTTTTTCGCATTCTTATTTCTGAGATAAAGACCATTATGAATATTGTTTCAGACTGACGAGGCATGCAATAGAATAAATCAAATTGTCTTCTTGAGATCAGAGCTAGCGTGTTGGCTGAGATTCATCTCTTGATGAAACGTATTGACACACAGACCTGAGACCTGCAGCAATACAATACACCTGACCCGATTTTATTTGAATATAATTTGGAACTGGCGTTACTTGGGTTCCTGAGAAGACCCATGGCCATCTTTAACCCGGACGCCAATAAGTGAGCCAAATGCAGCTCGGTTAAGCTGAAGCACTCCTCTGATGTGTTTTATTATTTTTCATGGCAACACAAATTGTCAAGTCTGCCCAGAGAAGAGATGCCACTTCTCATCTTCACCTCTGCTCCTGTACCGCCAGCCACCAAAGTCACTCAAAGAAAAAAATCCCATCACAGTCGAGGAAATGAGGGTCAATGGCGAAGATAAAAGATGTTTACCAGGAAGAAAAAGCATCCTGTAACACAGCCCAGGGTGAGGTCCCGGTGATAGCCATCATGTGACAGTTTTCATATCTCCTCTGTGGTAAACTGGCAGAAGGTCAGGGATATTGAACAGACATGTTGCCAGAAGTTTGGCTTAGTGGATTCCCAGGGATCTCAGTTTGGCTCTTCTCAACAAGCCTATTTATAGCCAATTCAAGCTCCTCTAATACAAATATCTGTCCATCTGTGAAAATCAAACCCGTCTGACCTTTTTCCAATTCGTGTCATACTCCACAGTGAAGCACAGGGATAATGTGCTGTTAAGGGGGATTGGGTCGTAAATAAGAATGGATCCCGATCTGTTTGATTGATTTTACTCAACTTACTGTACACCTTTTCTTGGCCATATTGTCAGTTATTTCTTTCTCCAGATTGATCCTCCTACAAAGCATATCTACAGAAATACAGGTGTGAAACAATGTGCACTCTGAGAAAAGAGTCTACAAAAGTGATGCATTTTACACTGCTAATCTTTTGAACAGATCATCTCTGCTTTAGCCTCATCGGCTCGGAGCTTTTTTTTAACAGATTTTTCATAAATGAGGAAGTGAGTTTTATAAAACTCAAACGCTTCTAGATCATCAACCACAGGTCCGAGCTAATACATTTAAACGGCTAAAGTACTGTAAACCCTTGTGAGAAGAGAAACAATGGACTACATTTAAAAAAAAAGATTTTTATATTTTTATAACGATCCCTAACAACGGCGGATTTCGCTCAAAGTACCTGTAGAGACTGTACGAATCTTCCAGTAGTACTAATGTACTGTTTGTAAAGTATTGACGTCGCGAGCTGCGAAAAGGCAACGGGAGTATTTTTTTTTCAATTTTTGCTTCCGTGATCTCATTGGGCCTCAGATGACACGCGCTGACGGAGACGGTCATTTGAAGTACACAACGGTCATAATGTGAGCAAGATTCAGGTCAAAGTTGCTAATTTTTCTATTTCTGAACCGAAAAACATGATTTCTGGACTGAAAGGCTTGAAAAAATGTCATTGCTTATGTTTATTGTGATTAGTATTGCAGATTTGGATGCTTTATGTCTTAATCTTTCTAAAGATTAAGACATCGAGACAGCGAGGCACAAACAGTGCCATGTTTGCGCGTGGTAAAGCAAAGACTGGTGGGAAATTCTTCTTTGGTAAAATAAGGATGAATTAGTATTCAAATTAAACCTGATGTTGGTGCTACATGAAAAGTCAGGGGATCACCAAAGTTTTTGTAATTCATCCTGAGGGGATTATGACAATCCATCCAATAGACGAGAGATTTATTGCAACCAAGATTGCAAAGATCAGCCTCGTTGTGATGGAAAAGGTGCTGACATCTTCTCTTGAATGGTTGGCTCAATATTTGTAGTAGGTGTTGTTGAGGAATGTCACTGTATTAATCAAAGCTTTGGCCTTGTGGCAGCAGATTGAAAAAGCAGAGATTCATCCTCAAGAGACCAAGGACATCAGTATGAAAACAAGTCCTCCAATACTTGTTGAGATATTTCCCTTTAGACCAAAGTGGTTAGGGTTAGCGGTATACTGCTAGCATAGTTGAAAAGCTAGAGAGCAAGCTTTACTGAAGATCCACACCTGATCATAGCCCACCATACCACAAAAAATAAAGAGCTCCTTGACTTTTTTTGGGAATTTTTGTTGTTACATCAACACAGTTGTACTCTTCATCATTGTGAAGTACAAATATCAACCTTTATCGCGCTGTACCCTCGGCGTTTTACAGCAGTCCTTCCGAGGTCTCACTGTTAATTTGACAATAATGGATGACACTATATTGGTCTAAATGATACACAAAGTAGTGTCAGCATTCAGAGTCTCTGTTACATTGAGCCATAACAGTCGCACTGGTAAGAGTGGGAGTTCACCGCTGTCACTGTTTCCACATGATTTGCTATAATGGAGGACTCAACCCCCTCTGTGTATTTCAAGGATTAATGTGTTTGTTAATGCGTGTACATGTATATCTGCATTATTGCCTGTGGTCACTATTTTTCAGTGTGTGTGTGTGTGTCTGTCTGGCCCTTTTCTAAAAGGTTAATGAGAGGGGAGTCACCACACTGAGGCTCCTCTACAGCCCACAGCTAATTGGGACACTCTTTAACTTTATGGTTAATGATGTCAGACTACAGTGTGTGTGTGTGTGTGTGTGTGTGTGTGTGTGTGTGTGTGTGTGTGTGTGTGTGTGTGTGTGTGTGTGTGTGTGTGTGTGTGTGTCACAGTTCCTTTTATCCAGGCTTACCAGTTTTTGGTCAGTAAACTTGGATGAAATCCAAACAAAATGTGCCATTAGAAAAGGCCTAAGAACATGAGTTGAGTGTTAAAAAGTATCAAAATTACCATTTCATATGCACTTGTACTTTTTAAACAGCTTAAACGTTCCTGACAGGTTAACCTCATCAAAAGACCATGTAGCTGCAAAGGAGACCTATCCGACATTCAGTTTTTTTCAAGGCAGACTAGAGAGAAGCATACAGAACTGGGATGGAAGTTAATACAGTCCAGAGTCAGGCACAAAACCTGCTTCAAACCCAAAATAACTCTTTACTGGTTCTGCCAATAAGATCCAATGATATGCATTTAAAGTAAACAGTTAAGGCATTTAGACACATGTCTATACATATCTATAAAGTCTACAGGTCTATTTGCGCAGATAGAAGACCAACTACCGAATTTCTATTGACCCAGAGAATCGTCTGGCAGTCCATCTGGGAAATCATTGTGTCCTATGAGAAAACCGTCTTGGCCAGTCAACTAAAACTCAGGATTAGGTGAATCTTATTGATTTAATGAGGAAATAGGATTTTTGCAGCGGTAAAAAGCTTAAAGCAGGAGATACTAGGGGAAATTAAATACAACCCAATCGATACAGCACTAGGACCTGTCATGAGTGAATGGATGGATGAGGGTACGACAGTGATACAAGTCATTGCATTTGTACATTTGTTTAAGTGTGTATGTGTGTGTTAAATTGTCAGCAGTGCAGTGTGATTTACACAAGGTCTTTACGGCAAAGTACCATGAAGAACATTAGACAAATGACACTGAGACCAGAAAAGATTGATTATAGCCAGACAGGCAAAGGACGGGAGTCTGTGTGAGGGTGTGGGGGGTTCTCCACACACACACACACACACACACACACACACACACACACACACACACACACACACACACACACTGAGGAAGAAACATCGGGGCCGAAATGAGATGTAACCGAAACTCATCCTAATGGGTCAGTTTAGCTGGAAAGCATACCCTATTAAATATGCATAATATTCAGAAAAGCCATGCGTAATAGCCACTCTGAGTCACGGGGAATGGGCCAGGATCATAGATAGAGCCTACACACACACACTTTAACAAAAAAAGTGATAAGGATGAAACTTTAATGACCCCAGTGGGGAAACTGGGTCATCAAAGTGCAGAGAAACAGAAACATGATACAACGAAAGCCTGGTAGAATTTAGTTAAGAATAGAACAAATGGTTAGAAAGTGTAACTAGACTTCTTTTATTTATGTTTTTTTGGCAAGTTCATTCATTATTAAACATTATTCTGTTGTGAAACGTAACATTCAGTAGATCACAGCTCTGTTATAACCAAATGTAAGGGTTATTACTCATAAATGTGTATTTATGTAATTACTAAAAAGTGTTTTTGCACACATAAGTGTGTGCATGAAGTTTGGCAACAAGCAGTGCGGTAGATTCTGACATGTACCACTGGTTTCGTATACAGGATTTTTTCGTGGTTATACTTAGAGTAATAAATAGTCGATACTACTGAAATTTGTGCAGAAATATTTGTTATTATTTATATTTGGAAAGTTTTGGAAAGTGAGAATAACAAACAGGCAGACAGCTATCATGCTGTTATAGGCCTCATTTCTAAATGTAAGTTAAAGGAAAAAACCTTCCAGATCAATCTCTGCTGATTTAGATTGACAGTACACAAATCCGAGAAAGTTTTAAAAATAATCTTAAGAAGGTTATACTTTGATTGGAAGTTATTGGTAGTAAATTAGCACATCAAGGTTCTGGTGAGGAACATGGAGATGTACAGTACCAAGTCAGCACACTGTTAGACTCAGAGTTGTGTAACCGCGGAGCGACCCCAAACTGTCACAAACCTTTTCTGCTGTTTCCGACTTTTCACTAAACTTATAGTTGCAAGTGAACCTGTGACAACCATGTGAGACTTCTCATCTTGTTTCCTTCACAAATGGAGTATGCAGCTCCCATCTTAATTCTTCGGTAAATAAGCAGAGTACCATTGATAACCCTTTACAAGGCCCTTTGAAATACTTTGAAATTCAATGGATGAATGGATGGAGACATCCTCAGAAGCCCTAGCAAACAAATTAAAAGCCCACTTGTGTGGCTTGTTTTTGATATACTGCCTCAGGTTGCCGGCTGTCTTCCCTTTGTATGCAACCATCACCTCATCCACAGACTGTTTGGGGGTCTGTGGCTCAAGCAGAAAGGCGGTAGTGAGGAAAATTACCATATATGGTTACTTGGTAAGGGCTTCTACTAATGGAAAGGTGACCACGGACCTATGCCGTGTCAACATGTGGGCTGATCTGAAAGAAATTAGTTTGGGATTCAACGTTAAATCTTAACACAAGGTCCACTTTGTTGATTCTTCTCACACATGAGTTTGCTCACTTGTCATGAAGATGGTTTACTTGTGTGGGGAACTCTGGTCACATAATAACAGATAGCAGGTTACATCTGGTACTACGCTGTGGACAACACTTTTATTAACCAGCACTTTTCCATTTGCACTTTTCCATTAGTGGCAGGTGTGGTGGGGCAGAGACTCGGAAGTAGAGAAGACGACAGGAGTCACAGTGAGGCAAAATCCAAAAGATATTTTACTCAAAGTTACAAAACAAGGTAAAAGACTGGTACAGGAAACAAACACAACAACTGCAGCTCAACGGCACCGCAAACACGTGGGAAGGAAAAGAAGACAATATCACAACTGACAAGGGAAAGACACAGACTAAATACACAGGGGAAGACAGGCAACGAGGCACAGGTGGAAACAATGAGGGCGGGGCTTTACAATCACACAGGGGGGAGGAGTCTGGAACAAGAACAGGTGACGGGGATAAACAATCAGGAAACACTGGGCAGACACACACATGCCGTGTTCATACCAAAAGAGTTGCGAAATATTTGCGGGAGTAGATTACATGTTAAGTCAATGCACAGATGCGAATGGTTGCGAAAAATTCACTTTTTTGCCGGGCGGCGCAATAGAGGCGAAAAGGCCTTGCGAATATTCGCTTTTCCACTTATTAGTTGTTGTATTTCAACCCTGGCGAAGAATTCGCCCGACGCAGAGTTGCGAAAGCCAATCAGAGTTGAGAAGCTCCGCCCGGCGTCACCGCCGTCGCTGAATCAAACTGCTGCTGGTCCGCTGAAGGAGCGCTGGAAGCGGCTTCATTCAGACACTCGCCCTGGAAGAGTCGGAGCTGTGTGCGACTACGGGTAATATTAAGAACCCAGACACGGGGGCGTTTGATGTTCCGACGTTTGTGGGACTTCTTCAACAAGTATAAAGCAGAACTAGTGGTTATTTCAATGGTGAATGGTGAAAAAGCGAAAAAGTGAATTAACCACATAAAGTCGAGCAAGTAAACTCGGGCGAAAAAGCGTTGCGAAAATTCGTGAACACGGCAACAGAATACACACACAGTTACAATTTTCATGATCAAAAATTAACCTTGAAGCTCAAGTTCAGCTTGTTTAACGGTTCATGAGATGTGATTTTTCCAAATCATATCCAAACCACATTTGAAAGAGTTTTAAAATAAATTTCTACTTAATGTATAGAATATAATTTAAGAAACAAAAAAGCTTTCAAAGGATGTCACTCTCCCGGGTCATTAAAAAGGAAGAAAATGGTGGCACCTAAATTGTCTTTCTTGCCAGAAATGTAGCGGGTAAGCGTTTACCAGCAAATCTTGCAATTTCTTAAAATCTTTTTAATTTGTTTTGCAGAAACAAAACACATCCAGACACAGCAGATGCCGTCTGCAACTGAGTAGTGACTGAGGTAGAAGGATGTCGACAAGCAGAGTTCACTCTGTAGGAAAGCCCCGAGGGCTGCTGAGAGCAGAAAGAGGACGGCTTTACACACACACATGCGCACACACAAACACGCGCACACACACACACAAACACGCGCACACACACGCGCACACACACAGAATCCAAAGAGACAACCTGAACGCACCCTCTGATCCAGCGGCGCTGGGATTCATACTTCTGAGGACATTTTGTTGTTCTTAAAGGAATCGTTAACTCCTCTCGCCTGCAGCAAAAGAGAAGGCAAAACTGCCCAAAGGCAAGACCACTCTCTCACACGCGCACACACACACACACACACACAACTACACAAGCCTTTGCCTCGGTGTGTAACCATAATAAAACTGTCCTACGCTCCGTGAGCTTTTCACTTTCCGCTGCCCTGAGTTTGCTCGGCCTTCACCCCGCACCCTTGGAAACGCACACACTCTGATAAAGACATAAATTGAACGCACACCTGACAGACGTGCATTCACCCTCAAACGGGCACACGATGCTTGGCTGACCGTGCACTTCCTCCAACGCCCAGTTACACTCCGTCAGTCAGTCAGCAGAGAGAGTTAGGAGGCTGATTGACTGCCTGGCCCGCCGGCTAGAAGCCTAATATAGCTAAGTGCTCCGCACCGAGTTAAACCGTGGCCAGTGACTGTTGTGTGACTTTCTAATAAATGCTTCATTTTCTAAACGAGTCTTGTTCTGCCAAAATTCCTAATTCTCACTAAACATTCTCAATTTTCAAGTAACTTAAAGAAAAGACGAGAGAAGAACCAAATCCTATCAAAGTTGAGAAGCTCCCAACTACGTCATGTTTGACTTTGAACAACAACGCCACAAATCAATTTAGCAATTCATTGTTTCAGCTCTAATCCCCAATTTTCCCCATAAATCTGTGGAATGGTTTCTTATATGTATCAGCTTTTTAGCCTACGAAACATTACTTTTTTTTTAAATGGCCTACTGTCCAAGCAACAGTATATACATATATATATATATATATATATATATATATATATATATATATATATATATATATACTTTTTGTACAGTTGTGAAAAAAAAACCCATTATGAACACCTAAATGTTTCAAAATCTGGTTTTATTTTATGACTGTTTCAGAGGAGAAAGAAATGGGGAGATTGAACTGCCTTCATGCTAATGTGAATCTTTAACCTCCATTTGGTTTTCACAAGCTGGTTTCACTTCTTTTTTTTGTGTACAGGCATTCTTCCCCCAGCTGGCTCGCATGTCATGCCGGTTACTCGGCGACCCCATAAATGTCAGGCCATCTCAACGTCACTTTTCCAACATCTACTCTGGTGCAAGAGGACGCTTTCTCCGGCAAACCTGTCAGCTTTATAAGGCTGTTAAAATGATCAAAGTCCCTTTTAGAAACCCGGAGAGAGAGAGGGCAGGAGAGGGAGCGAGAGACGGAGTGCAGACAAACACGCAGACAGACAGGAGGCGACGTGGTATAAACACAAAAGACAGACAGGAGAGTTTGGAGAGTGAAATAAAAAGACGCATTAGTCCTTTGAGAATGACACAACGCGGATCAGCAAGACGGGCCCTTCGCCGTTGCCTTTGGTACTAATTACACTTTGTAGCGAGTCTCCAGCCAGAAGCTCTTGAGTGATAATGTGAAGCAAACATGATGTAATCTACGAGCCGAAGCTGGTAATGCCAAAGAGATGTGGAAGCTGGCGGAGAATGAGTGAGCAATAGTTGTCTCAAGTAGTCCGGTGAGTGCGAGCCGGCTATCAGAGAGGAAGGCTCTCCGAAGCGACATTAGAGAGCCTTATATAGCTTGCGTAATTGGAAGCGGGATGCTTTAATTATCACGGTTTTGTGCAGCAGATAAAAGCAGTCAGATGCGTGTTGTTATGAAACTGTTATGTGAAGCTACCCCAACGAGATGACATAAGATTCGGATTTTAGACGTCGGGATCTTGGCAATGTATCGCCTCTGCTTCGTCTTCAAGGAGGTTTTTTTGAGGGGGGGAGGGGGGGGCAGGCGTTTGAAGAGTTCAGCCAAAACTCTCAGAGAAAGAGCCTCATTTCCACCTGTCAATCAGCTGCACACTGATTGTTCCAGGTTGGAGTGAGGAGAGGAAGAGCAAAGCTGACAGCGTTTGTCTGTTTGGTTTGCTTCAAAGTTTTTGACAGACATTTTACTTTGGAATAAGCTTTTTTTTTTTCTTTTTGCAGTTGTCCACACATCGGGAGAACATGACGTGAAGTTCATGTATCCGATTGTTTTACCAGTCGAACGTACAAACATGGGCCGCGTGATTGTCTAACGTCACAGCCAAACACACAACATGCAGGTGTGTTCATGTCGGCTGTCAGTTATAGTTCTTAGAAAGAACGAGAATCAGAATCGAGGGATCTCCAAGATCTCCATGAGGACGGAGTCATAATCAGCCAATAATGGGCAATTTATATCATTCAATTATAGCCGATATATCATCAGCTGATAACGGAGCCTTTCATTGACATCACAAGCACAGAGCTTGCGCACTCTGATGGGCGAGGAGTCTGTACGCATCGGTCACGTTTGCCCGCGATCTGGCAAAACACACGGTGAAGAAGAAGAAGAAGAAGAGCGAGAGCCAAACTCTGCCGGTCTGGATGGTTTTCACAGTTTCAGAGGAATGAGAAGTGGGTAATTACCCATTCAGTATTGGCTGAAATAAAATCCATATCATGCATCCCAGTCTGGATTGACACCAATTTAAATCAGGAGGGCAGACTTTTCTTATCCAGATCCTTTAAGAAAATCTCTAATAGAGCATGCAATAATTCTTTGTATATTTTGGCAAATATATTTTTGTATACATCTTTCATGATATGCAACACAGGGGTGTTGCAGTTTCATTTAGTTAAAAATGTAAATACCATTAGAAATGATATATTACAACACTTGAAAAAAACATTTAAATGTACCCTATTTAAATCTAATCTGCAAATGAGTGTTTTTCACTGAGAAAGAGAAAGGGGAGAGATCACAAAGCATAAAAAAGAGAACAAGCAGCAGACAGAAGAGAATAACAGAGTTTGAGAGGACACTTGTTTTCATTATTTATTCCCTCTGATGTTATCCACTTTAATGTCCATGTGATTAATTTAAAGAGTTCAGGCGGATTCGTAAATACATCACAACCTCCCGACTGTGGTTCAGAGATCCGCCGTCTCGGAGCACACTTCCCCATCTCTATTTTTCATGGAGGACTTGTTGTGTCCTGTTTGATCTTGTTGTGCAAAAAGGAACCGTCTGAGGACCAAGTTGAAAGTTGCATTTACAGTCAGAAGGACTCTCTGAAAGCATTGTGTGCATCCTTGGGTTATTACAAACATGTCGAGTGCATTTCATTCCACATAAAAAGTCTGAAGCATGTATCGTTCACATCCACGTTTCCTAGCTAGCACTCTTATTTTCTAGCCTTTTCTGTGTAACTTGGAGCAGTATTGCCACCTGTTGATCAGTGGGATCATGTGAAACCATGAGCTGGACTGCTAATCTTCTTTTTGAGGTCAACAGTTTTGAGGTTCAAAGTGTACTGTAAAGCTCACAACTAGCCGTGGCTTTGAGGAGACAACATGGTATAAAGGTGTTCTCTATTATAACACCTTGATTGGAGTTGATATGTTTCTCTGCTGCTCACTTAATTATGACGTGTGTGTAAAACATGTCAAACTGACCAACCCACGTGATGTTTCACAGGAAGCCAATAGGACAAGATAATCATTTATTTTGGGAAAGGGCAGTGTGCAAAATAACACAATTCTTTCCGTCTATGAAGTCAACGTGGATTGTTACCCACGGTGACAGAGCTGGTCCCAGTGAACCCACAAAAATAACGGCATCAACCAAGAGATAAATATGCTGCAGCAAAACCAACTCCACCCTGAACATTCATAATACTTAAACATGAGTATTCGTATTCTGCTTTGTAAATGAACAGCATGAGAGCATCACAGGGTACGTGGCATATTAACCAACACAATAAGCTTAGTCACTACAATAAATGAATTCATAATTACTGTGATGCCAATACAAATAACAAACAGATGGGAGCAACATAACCACAAATATTAGCCAGCAGATGTCATGATTTGAGTGGACCGTGACAACGTACAAAGTACTCCCTTAAATACCTTTTTGAGGTACTTGTACTTTACATTTTCTGCTACTTTATTCTTCTACTTCCCATTATAGAGGAAATATTATACTTAGTAGTACTCAACAAACCTATATGACTTTCCAGATTCAGATGAGAAGTACAAAATATAACCAACAAACACATTACTTTATTTGGAAAGCTGAGAACCAATACAATTCATTACATTTGCAAGAACATAATCAAATAATTTAGCTAAGAAACCTCTGAGGACGCAAAGAGACCATGCTATGATTACAATTATAATCCCATAAAATCATCTCACTCACATCAATTTAAACAGATGAGAAGTAGAGAAAAAGACATGACATCAATAACGCACAACATGTCTGATATTCTCCCTTTTACAAGTGTGCTTGCTTTGTCTTGATTATCATCCAACGCAAGACGTGTGATGATCAGTAGAAGTATTACCTTACCTTTCGTGCTAAGATTCTTCGTGTCACATGCACATTCATACATTCATACGTTCATACATACATGCACAGAATTTACAGCAGGACAATCAACTATGAACAGTAAACTTCAGCAACGAGCAAGCATTAGCCTAATATGCATTCACAAAGCCACCACAAAAATCCTCTCAGCAAAATATGAATTATGAACTAATGTGAATTATGGCTCTGCAGGACCGTGGCGTCTGCTCATTAATCAATGTGTTATTCAGTAGAGAGGGAGAAGCTTAGCCCATTCCCAGCATGTTAATTCAAAGAACAGGTAGGTGCACGTACGGATGTGCCAACACAAACAAATGAGCAAATTAGATTTGGAATCAATTACGGAGTTTGAATCGATGTGGCCGGTTATCAGCTTCCACTGGAGTTTGTTGTGAGCCAAGAAGATTGGAAATGTTCATAGCTCAGGATCAGTTATTATTTTATGACATTGGACGTTTCACATGGGATTCTTCATCCCTCACTGTGGACAACTGCTTCGGGGGCCCAAATCCCCACGGCACTCGAAGGCCCCACAAGGTTCACCGGTTGTGGTAATTTGATTTATTGCAAATGTGTCTGGAAATATGCACCAACCCTGCAAAAATGCATCAAATGCATGGTAGCTACAGTTACCAGGTTACGGAAAGATAGTGGTTATGTCAAATAGAGAGGCAGTTAATGCATTCTTTGGGTTAGGAGGCTAACATTGTGTTTAGTAAGATATGAATGTTAACTCCAGGTCTGTGATGAGAACATTAAAGCCCATCATCTATCACCCTTTCACACTCCACAACCTCACTTTCCTCCTTGCTGCATAAAGGTCACACACACTTTCTGGATTGTTACTGAACTTTGCTACTGCAGAGTAACTCTGAGGTGCAGAATCATGCAATTTCGATGATTGATGAAATTCTGAGACTCCTCTTGTCCAGGGTTATGTCTAGTTTTTAACTTTTTTTTATTATTGAGTTGATTATTTGCTCAGTCTTAATACCGATGCCTCTATGTACCTGCATTAGCCAAAATTTGGATGATTTACGGCACGCAGGTCCACAAGAAACTCCTTCAGCTCGTACTCCAGTGGGGCCTCCGGCAGCCGCCGATAGACCCGGAGCCGGCTCCGCTGCCGCCTTCGACCTGCGGTCTGAACCTCCGGCGGGAGGCGGAGAGATCAACGCTGATCATTTAATCAGACAAATTGTCTTTTTAAAATGCTGTTATCTTCAGCTCTTCAGTCTGTGATCTCATTAACTTTCGACAACAATTTGACGGCTTTTCCGAGCCCTGCGAGTCTTCCAGTCAGTGCATCCAGTGTGCTGACAGACTTAAGTGTAATTGACAGTGTCAGGGGGAACAATCACAGCTGATCAACACATTTATTTTGGGCACATAGCACAGCAGTCCGATGTCATGAACATGATTCAGTTGTGCGTGAATGTTATGTATAATATTCAAGATTCCTGTCACAACAAGCCTGTTGAAGAGCGTGTTTTCTGCATCGTTTACAGATATACAGAAACTCTAAGGCAATGAAGTTTGATATAATTCATCTACGGGAGGAAAAAAGAAAACTCTCATACTGACTGAATGACGTGTCTTTGCTTTTTGGTGACCACACCGATGCTGTAAAAGAGCTCGTTCAATTTCAAATACCGATCTGCAACATTTGCATCCATATAAATGACCACAGCAGCCAGTTCCCAAACTCACTTTGAACACTGGCCCATGAGTCATGAGTCCTTCCTGACCTGACATGCACTCACAAATTTCCCTTTAGCTCCCCTAGGAGAATCCCTGCTGCTGTTAAGTGCTCTTCCATTACTGCGATAACTCAGGTGAACCTCCCAAAATAGACCCTTGGAGAGAGAGAGAGAGAGAGAGAGAGAGAGAGAGAGAGAGAGAGAGAGAGAGAGAGAGAGAGAGAGAGAGAGAGAGATGATGTAAACTCCAAGACTCCTATTTATGCCCAGAATGCTTTGTGACAATTCACCATTAACTGAGCACGACGCACTGTGGCAGGAGGACGAGCAATGCATGGAAAATACTTTGAGCACAACGTGTACCTCAACAAGCAAATGCTCTCCGTCTCCTGGAATCTGTGCATGACGCGTGGCGTTATGATTAAGTACTGTGGGGAAAAAGAGGCGGAGACAGGTCACTGGAATCAATGACAAAATGTGACTGAGGTTGATGCCAAGTCAGTCGGTCTCTGGTAGGTTTATAAAGAAAAAAGAAACGGAGCAGTGAAAGCCAATGTGTCAGTTTCAAAAAGGAATTTCCAATCACTCTAAATCTTGTCCCTGTGTACATTTAGCATGTAACTTCGGTGTGTTTCAACCTGGACCCCATTGTTCCATGTTTTTCTGTCTAAGTGAGTAATGGGGACAATTTTGTTTAATTTGTCTGCTATTATTCTCTGTAATCGCTCAGTGCCTCTTCGTCAATGAACATCCACTAAAAAAGTTGCTTTTGCCACCGACAGGCTCAGGATCTTCTTACGAGGTCGCAAGACATTGTACAAAAGGGCTGCCCAGCAACATGCAGTTTGACGAAGGGGAAGAACAGTTATTTATTTCTCTCCATAATGTTCAATGTTACAATCTGAGCCTGTCAGGGACACACAACAAACACTTTTCGTGGACGACATTGCCGGTTAGGAATATGATCACGTTGCAGCTTGTTTTGCGGCTGCTGGCTGAGGCGTTTTATTATCAATTTAAAAAACAGTTTTCCCCATTAGTCGACTGGAATTGATCTGGTTTGCTTGTGATCAGATTTCATCAAGTTGGACATGCAATCGTCACATTTTTAAGAAGGAAATTCTTCCCGCTGGCCTGAGCGATCCGGGCAAAAGCTACAAGTTGCAGCAGCATTACAGTGCAGTCAATGTGTGATTTGTGCTAAAGACAACAAGATGCTCAAAAAAAGGTTACGCTCCCAACAGCTTGGCCGCAACAATTAACCAAAGTCTTTCGAATGTCATGAAGCTCTTGCTGCTGTTTATGACTCCTTTTTACGTCCTTTGGATTCTGCACCATATGCTTTATTCATTTATTTTATCCGTGTTGCTATTTCAACCACACATAAAAAACATGTTGAATTGCTGAACTTGTCTTGTTAAGCCAAACCATTTGCAGGTTTTTCTTCTTCTATTCTCCACCTCTATGTGGATTACGGGGATGGATGGACGGAGGGAATGAGAGGAGGAGGAGGAGGAGGAGGAGGAGGAGGAGAACTGGAGATAGAGAGAGGTGCGAGGCGGCCGCAGAGCCTTGGAGGTGGATGAAGGGAGCACACAAGGAGGTGCAGAGGGATGGTGGGCTGACATCACTGCCTGCTCTGCTGCTGCTGCTGCTGTAATAGGCCCACATCACAGTTCTGCCACCTTCACCCATCTCCTCCCATCTATCCCGACTGTCTTCGTGCCTTCTCATCAGAGAGGGAGAGCGAGCAACAGGAAGAGAGGCAGCGAAAGATGGAGAGAGAGAAAGAGAGAGAGATCACACAAAATCTAGTGGATGGCAGGGTCAGCATGCTGTGTTTAGATGAATCACAGCAGCTTATGTAGTGATTTTATTCGGCTGGTAAGATATTCTTTGCTGGTCAGGGGTGATAATACAGACATTGCAGACAGTGGGGTTGCAGCCGCAGAAAGAATGGGACATGCAACAACTTGCTGGGTGTAAAATGGGCTGCTTTTAGAAATGGGCCTGTGTTCAAAGGAAAACTCACAATAACTTTCAGATGGTGCCATTTGCTTTATGACTTTAAAATGCAAACCCATCTTAGTCGTAGTTTTCATTTTGGGGGTAAAATAGCCAGTAGTTCTTTACAACAAAATCATATGCGTATTTTACGTAAACAACAAAATCTTTGAATGAACTATACTCTGGTGTTTTGGTCACATATATACAGATATGCAATGATGATAGCAGGCGCCGCTGTAACAACCTTACGCCACCGCGGGTAGTCCAGCTTTCTGTAGGTTGAACTAAAAAGAGGATAATTTGTCACCCAGATTATGTTGTAAATTGGTAATTTGTGTTCGGAAGAACTGGTGGTTTGCATAGTTTCTGGTAATAACCCAGCTAGCCAGACAATTTCTTCAATAGTGTATAAACGAATACTGTGAATTTAATTGAAATGAATTGTGTTTTCGTTACTTTAAAATAAGCCATTTATATCTAAATGAGGAGCGGGTCTTCTTCACGGAGGCGTCCACCACGTTTCTACAGTTTCTACTGGAGATAGGACCTTTTGCATTTTAGTTTGTTGCAATATGCAAGCTCACCACTAGATGTCGCCTTATCATATTCCCATCCCCTTTAAACCTTTGTCATGGTAGCAGTAGCAGTCAAAACATACTTAAGTTAGTTGTTTTTGGGAAGGTCATGCGTTTATTTCTGCAAGGGACTGTCATTCATTTTTGTCATCATTAGCTACAGTGTCATGATCTGTTGGACTGTTTTTTCGTGTGTGATTTTGTTTTCTGCTGACGGAAAAAGAGCGATGTTTTGCGAGGAAGCTGAAGAAACACAATGCAGTGAGCTGATGGGGAGCTGTGAAGAAACAGAGTTTACAGACGGATGCTGGGTGTGAATGAACTGGCAGCAGCAGAGAATGTCTGACAGCTTAAACAGCCCGCCCTATGAGAGACAGCAATTACACGAGGTCAGCTGACATGGCAGCTAATCCAGTGCTGCTCAAACTGTCTGCCTTAACAAGTATGACATAAAAAGTTTGGGTTTTTCTTTTATTATCATAGGAATTTCAAAAAAAAGATTGTCTAAACCCTCAGTTGTTATATGGTTAGTCGGAAAAACAAGGGAAAAGTTTGAAGAAAAAAAAGTATTGGCTGCTGTGGTCTCTTTTCGTGGTCGGGACTATCTTCAGGCTGAGGGTCAGACCGTGATTAACACCCATGCAGGACATATTTCATGTTGTAATTTATGTAGCGTATTTTGTCAGGGACATCTTTACATCGTGACGCATCCGAGCCGCTCCTTCCCCTGAGCATGGCTGGGGGCTTTCAGTCATTCAGACAGCCCGGCTGTAAAGACGCTGCTGACAACCACAGTTTTAGATAAAATTGCTCTTGGCACTAACAACTTTATCTGGATGTTGTGCCCTTTGGATATACTCCCAACCAAAATGACTCAGTTACTGTCAGCATCTGTCAGCTCTTCAACGTAGAGATTTACTCCAGTGACAGACAGTCAAACCCAAACAGGCCAGACCTTGAATCCCCTCAGATGACGATAGCCAAGAATTTGGGCATGACAGTTTAATCTGCAGCACTCAAGATCTTCTTAGTTTACACTTTAAATCTCACTCGCTTTTAGAGAATGTCTTTCACATCTCCCTCTCTCTCGTCTGAGGTACGTCTCCACTCATCAACTCAGGACTACATATCTCAATAAAACTACAAACAGCCCTCTGTTCACTTATTTAGAATACAAGATCATGCACCAGTGCAGCAAATCAAATGTGTTTATTTTTATATATCCAAATTTTGCAAATAAGCTTAAACTGAAACGTAAACCGTGACGCATGTAAGTCCATGATCAGTCTCTTATTGTATATTAAACGTTAGTATGTGTAAATCAATTAACTAAAACAGTTCATCTGTTATTTCCATAACTTTGATCAAATAATTTGAATATTGATATAGTTATTTTATTTTTAAGTTATATATTGTATTCATAACACCCTTAGTATGTTGTATTGCAGTCTCTTTTGTGTTTAATTTAATTATTGGGTGTATTAGTCTGCTATTTTACATATAATCCCATTAATGTGTTCAGTTACTCATTATATTAGCCTGTACTTTTGAGTATGACTTCATTATTTCTAAAGACAATTCATATATATATATTAAGTTCATTATTCTGTATGTCAACATCATTATTTTACATCAGTCCGTGGTTTTGTGGATCAGTCCATTATGTCATATCAATGTCCATTATCAGCCACTATTGTATCCGTATCACGGTTCCCTATCGTGTTACCAAGTTTGTTATTTTGCAGATAAGGCTGTTATCTTGTGTATCGAACATGCATTTTGTATCGTAGGACCATGTATTGAAGTGTTGAGGCGCCGATCAAATTGTTATCCACTTTCAATGTTTGTTTGTGGTTAGTTTGACGTAATATTAGGTATAATATGAAGCAGAAGAGTTGTGTCTATTGTTACCTTGAGTGAAATAGGGTCTACTCTATGCACTAAGTCACAAGGATGTTTCAAATGTTGCAGAGTCCTGCTACCTAAGTTTAACAAAATACTCTCTGTAGCCATGATATAAAGTGGAAATAAACCTATACAATGGAGGTGTGGGAGGAGACCCAGCTCAGCCCGGATCATATGTCACTAATGCAACATGAAGGCTGGTTAATATCACGGCATGACAACTGGCCGTATGAATAAAACAGTGGCTAAGAGCTCCTGGCCGCATCCAGGGATCTCCAGATACACTATGGTCTGTCCTGCTTTCAGTTACATCTCCACAACATCAGACCGTGTTCCCCACTATCGCCGTGCACGCCTGTCCAATCTCACTCTGATGGAAAACTCTGGAGGACGGGGTGGGACAGCTGGTCCCTGCGTGAGGAATCCTCCGGCTATATGTTGTCACAGGCAGGGATTTGAGCACAGGGCTGGAACATTTCCAATGGGCAGGTAATGTATTAGTTTAAAACAGAGCAATGTTTGGGTGGAAAAGGGGAAAATTCACTCATTAGAGACATCTGAAACTGAAGCTGTGTCCCAAATCCACACTATACATACATACTATTTCTAGTTGTGTCATAGTAAACCATTTTAAAAGTTAGTACCATCGTATATTAACAAGATATTACTTTTCTAAGTAGCCTTTTTTTTTTGCTATTCCAGCTGTAAGCAGCTCCTCCATTTACCTTGCAATGCATTGTGGGAGGATAGTTTGTATCTATAGGGAATTGAAAATGTACTGTGTCTGCTAAGAATATTTTTCTATAGTACATACTACATACAGTATAAAAAAAAGTCTGGGAATCAGTATGTAGTCTAGATTTGGGACACAGCTTAAAGTATCATTTTATTTCTAAATTCAAGAAGTGACATATTGAAAAAGTGAAATTCATGTTTAGCTCCTGTATTTAAAATGAACATAAATACATGTTGTCATATTTAGAAAGCACATCATGATACATTATTGTTAATACATATATTTATCCCATAGTGTTCCGTTGGTATTACGTAAACTGAGACTCAAAGATAAATGGTAAAAAGTTTTAAAATGATGAAAGTTGAAGAAAGAGATTGATTTTTTTTGATAAAGACAAACAATACTTTAGTTAAAACACATTTGGTAAAAGTGCCAAATTGCCATTGCCTCTGTCTGGAAGCTTTACATCCAGTAAAATCTTTCCGCCTGACATACAGGACGAACCGAAGGAGGACCAAACAATGAGTTACTGTAAGGTGCTCTGTGGAGCTAAAACTGCATTTTACAGTAATATGCAGCTGCAGTCCGGCCTCAGGGAGCTTCAGTCAGTACAGTGCGTGATGTTAAATGCATGGTTTGATCAAATCATACATGTTTTAATAATAGTGTTCATTTATGTGGAGAGTTAACACTGAAAATAGGAAAACCTTTCTTGCATAGGATGGTAGGAGGACAACATGTTTTATTTTTCTTGAGCTGCCCGCTCAGGAAGATTGGTGCAGAGGTTTGTGGAGAAGCAAAGTTTTGACAGCAAAGATGCAGAAAAAAAGACAACAAAACTTTCTTCTCTGTCAAAAAGGATTTGGTCTGGAAGTGTGCAGATGCTGTTGAGGAGTTTTATCTTTATTTCACTACTTTTCCAACTGGAATATTCTTAACCGAGGTAAAGGTAGGGGATGTTAGGGAGGATGGGTGGTTAGAGGGAGAAGGACAACATGTAGGGCCAAGCTCCTGAGAAGATATGATCATTTCTGTGCTGCTTCTGTATCTTTACAAAAAGTGTATTCCCAGGTAACACATTAAGTCCCCCCTATTTAACATTTATGAAACAGTATGAACATATTGAAATGGTTTATAACACTACTTCTATGCAAGTATAAAGGTATTTCTATCTGTATTACTGCACAGCATTTGTTAATAATTGTAACTTATCCCATGAAGACATTTTAAATTATTATTACAATTGTTTTTGTATTATGTTTATTCTTCAGCCTCCACGTGTGGGTGACCTCCACAAGTTATACTTTTGAAAAAATGAATTATATCTACCTGCAACTACAATATAGTATGTTATAAACTATGAATGTGCATATACTGGTCGTAAATGTTAAATAGGGGGGACTTTCAGTTACATTTATTTTTCATAAAGGATGGTAGTTTTTTTATCTCTGGCTTGATTTGCTGCCAATTTTTTTAATCAATATTTATGAATGTATTTTTAATTGGTTGTATGTCTTTGACTATAGATTGCTGCCGCGCTATGCCATCAATGGGATTTCTTTGACTTATGCGTTTAATACGTGGTATCTTACAAAATGTCCCTTGGGATAACAATGAAGTTAAATAACTTAATATGAAAGAGTTCCTAAAAGCTACATATTATGTGTGAGACGATGAAAAAGAAGCAACCAATCAGAGGATGGGATTTATATCAACATCAATGTCATAAGACTCTGTTAAACGGTCCATCGTGGGGGTTGAACCCTTGTGTTTTCAGTCGTTACCACAGAAGCAGGGTTCTATTCTGTTCCAGCCTGGTTGCTGAAGCTGTAGGTTCATATGTCTTCCTGTCAGCCTCCACTTGTCCAGTAACAAAGAGCCTGATGCTTCGCCTCATTAGTTACCATGCAAACGAGATCACTATTGATATCTCTTAACGAACTGCCACCTTGTCCGTTCGATTTCCTGTTAACTCACTCCAGACAACGGAAATCAACATGCAGCAATTAGTTTCGAGGCCGGGGGGATCTGTCTGCAGGGCTCGGATACGATGTAGATATTCATTACTCTAAATGGGACCCGTCTCGTTGCTGTTCATTGGTTCAGCGCTGTCACTCGTCTGATTGGACGAAATGGTCCTCAAGGGGCAGGTCTGAAGACGTCTACAGCGGATGCTCACTTTACTTTGGGCTGTTCAGTCCCAAGTTTACAGGAAACGGTGGGTTCCCCAATAGGGGTAACACATCTGAAACTGAAGCAAACTGCTTATGAAGGGGAAGAGCATACAGTTATCTTATCTAGTTATAATTTACAAACATAAATACAAGAAAAAAAGTTAAAAGGAAAACAAGAGATCTACAAATTGTAATTAATACACATTTTACATTTAAACTGTTTCAAACGATTGTTCATTCAGCATGCTTGTTGAAATAGTCTACAGAAATAGCTATTTTTAGTTATAATTCTATACAAACTCTTGTTGTGGTTTTTCTTCTCAAGTAAAACAGCAACTTTCACAAAAAGCTACTAAGTACTTTCCAAGGGGGAACAATTAAGGCAGCACTATAAATCAAGCAAATAAGAAAATGTAACTGAGTGAAATATATCAATATTATTATATAATATAGTTTAAAATAAATGAAGTTAAAACATTGAGATGCAACACAAAACTACATTAATCTGGGTCAAGACCAAAAAATAAATGCACTCATTAGGAGTTAAATATGTTTCGATTGATACAACTCTCATGTTTATGCTATGACTCAACAAGAAAAGGGAAAATGTCAAATTCAAAGAGTATTATATGACTGACCTACTGAACAATTAGATTTGCATTTAATCTAAATTACCGAACGTAACCCAGCCAGTGGAGATCATCTGCATATTCTCTCTCCATCACCAAATGCTAATCTGTTGGCTGGAAAGTGTTTTCTCTGTGTAATGGAGAAATATTAATGACACGCCTCCACCTTTTAGTAGCACTGGCTCTCTCGTCGTGTCCTCTCTCAGTGTGGTGCGGCGTTGGAAACGACCAACAAAAATGACCTCCTTTGTATCTTTGCAGATCCCCTTTCATTTTCACGTGGAAGGAAAGAAAGAAAAATAATGAACAAACGCACTGTACGAACTATTGGAAGTCAAGTCAAGAATGACCTCCATTTTCTCTTTCAAAAAGAGTATTATTGGACAACTCGTACGCCTGGGCTTTTATCACGATAGAAATCTAATGTTTTCATGCGGTAAAACATTTCACTTTTAAAGTGTCAGCTCTACGGAAAAAAGCTTCAGTTGGCACTTCTGTGACCAGCTGAGAGGGGGGAAAAAGCCAAAAGCCTTTTATACCCATTTAACTATTTTCCTTGCTTTTCATTTCTTATTTTCTGCTTTCACTCCATCTCCCTCTGCTGCTCTTTGCTTACAATAATAATGATAACCGCATTCAGTCACAAATAATACTGCTCTTAGAGTGTGTAACATTATATAGACTAAACAGGCTCAGACTCCAGTACCGGTGCATTATTTGCAGTGCCATTAGCTGGTGGCTGCTTTTTTTTCTTGCCCTCAGCAGCAAAGGTGAGTAATTTCTGCCTCTGCCAAGCCGCCACCATCCCACCCACACACAGCCAGACACACAGGGCCATTTCCATTACTGTGGCTGGGGTCAATTGCATGTGGTGGGTCGATGTCTAGGCTTCGATACGCTAAAGCAGGGCAGTTTATCAGACTGGGCTGGGACCCGTGGCGGGTCACCAAGCTTTTCATTGGGGGGGATTCACGTTTGCAAATGAGTAAAATTGGGTTAAGAATCACATTTAAAGTGTCTTAGTTAGTTTAACAAATGTCCCTTGTGAATAAAGTATATATCTATCCATCTATCTAATAAAATATTAAGTAAGCACATTATAAATAGTTGCATTTTTTATTCAGTGTACAAAATGAGTAAACATCTTTGATTATTTGTATATGTAATAATCATGATCATATTTAGATGGCGCTGGAGTGACGTAGAGACGCCTTATACGCCTCTGGTAGGGTAATGACCTGTCGATCATAAGGTAGCCCCGCCCTAAAGCATACTCCGCTTCGTGGGTCTGTACCTAATTGTCCTATTCATAATCCATCCTTGATACCAATAAGGGGGTCCCTTATGGCCTGTGCCACCCCCCTCTGTTTCTTCCCCTGGCTGGGACACTCGTCTCTAACCTCACCCATTTTATTTTATTCTCCCACCTCTTTGCTGATCTCTCTCTTTCTATTTCTTTCTCCTTTCTGTATTGTCTCATTCTTTGTGTCCAACAAATGCAAAAGGCAAGAAAGGGAATTGGAATATTGAAAGAATGAGGGCAGTGTATTTGTCACGGTGGAGTAGACACACAATGCAACACCACAGCGGAATAAATCTTTTTCACATGGTGAGAAAAACTCTGAGGGATTTGAAACGATGTTGAGGCTCGGAGCCAATCCCCCCATAAAACTCAGAACACTAAACAGACACTCTGGCTTCATTAGCTTATTTGGAGACCAACTTTATTTTTTGTGTGTTATTTCTATGATGGCACACTGAAAAGGGGAGGGGTTAACATATATTTTTTTAATCTTCCTTACATTATTTATTTGAAAGTTAAAGTCCAACTGAAATGCCATTTAGTCATACATGTCAACATCTTTAAAAATATATATTTTTATATAAGTCCTGCATGTTTTACAACTCAAAACAAGTATCAGAAGTTTTTGATACTTTAGTTAATGATCTGCTCACCCCCAACTGAAGGAGAAGAGAGAACTGTTTACGTAATTTATTTATAGCGGGGTTCTGAAGAGCTCCTGTTTATACAATGTGGGCCCATAGAGTGGGCTTTAAATGAAGCCGTAGTGAATGACTTATGTGAATGCATCTCAGACAGTAACAGCACCAGTCTTCCTCCTCTTCTTACATGATGAAAGGATTCGGACGTTCCATTTGCAGCAATCATTATTTCAGCCATTAGCTTCTGTATTAGCTACCGGAGGCTTTTCTAAATCAGCTACATATAGATTTACAAACACACACACACACACACACACACACACACACACACACACACACACACACACACACACATTGCTGAGTCCATTAGGGCTCCACATACAATCAAGCAGGAAATACAAACCCTTGTGCTCCATCACTGAAAATGAATATATGCAAAACAATGAGATGCTCCGGCTTTTAAAACATCAATCCAGCAGTGGTCCTGAATTAGGAAATAAGATACAGGAGACAGGACGTGATGCCAACAGGTAAGCAGAGATGGCAAGAGCAGAATTAAAGAAACTCAAGGCCCGATATCCTCCCAAAACAGTTTGCATTAGCTATCATTTTAAAAAGTGCGTGTTAAACGTCTTTGGTGCATGTACTTTTTTTTTTTAAGTTATGCGTTTCTCTTGGTAACTTAAATTAGATTTTACTACAATAATGTGGGAAAAAAAGACTAAAAGAAAAAAAGTTATTTAATAGGCTCTACAGCTCCACAGTATATTCAATACCCCTCACTCACCCAACATCCTGAACACATATTATAAAACACACGCACACACATGTTCCACACCTACCATTTGCATCCATTTTGCTGGACTTCCATTTTCTACTCTCAAACCGATGAGTTTGAAACTGTGTTAAACTCTTCTGATTGTTTGTGTCGTCCTTCTTACTTTGTATTATCCCCATTGTGAGTTCATGTACTTGTCTGCATTTATTTTCACACGTAAAAAATAAAAATAGGACAAGAATGTGGTTACAAAGCTACCATCAACCCAATATTACACACATCATTTGTACTGTATGCACTGTAAATGCACACATACCTATATTCCTCATTTCAGCTCTCGGCGCTACTCTCGACAGATATTCCTGACACTCTGTTGCCGAGCAATGTACGGATACTCCCGCAAGGCATGGGTTTCTCCTTTTGTCTGTCTTCACATCTCTGTCTCTTTCTCCTTCTCAGGTACATAACAGTGGTACTTTTGCTTTCAGGCAACTCCTAGAAAGCCTGTTTGGTATCTGAGTAGAGACAGAAGAGCCAAAAGGAGAAGGATCTGAATAAATGAACTTCAGAGACTGTCGGCATCTCGGGGAAAGACAGGGAAAGTGAGCGCCGAAGTCAGACGCGGGGAGCCTGCAAGAAAAAGGGAGGCTAAAATAAGACAGAGGTGGGGGTGTTAGATGGTGAGAGGAAGACAGCCAGACATAGCCGTCTTGTTGTCCAATCCTCACCTTTTAACCTATTCTTCATTCTCACACCTCCTCTTTTTCAATATTAAGTTGTTTTTTGTTGCCCAGTCGTGCCATTTATAAAAGTTGTATTCATACAGTCACAGCAGAATAGCCGTTATCATCATTTCTATGTCTGAAATGCTGCAAGGACCTGCCAGTTCACAATCTAAAATATCATTGTGAAGTGCTGTAGGAAAATAGATGTTGGCAGACCAGGATGTGCTGTCTATGGATTGATATAAAATGATAAGTTGTCAGACTTCCGTTGCAGACGTCTCTCGTGAACAGCATATAAGATTGAACTCGTATATGAATATTTGAAGTGGTGTATTCCGTTTGCAGTGTGAGTATTTCTCCAGAAGAAAGTACTTACTGGTAAAAGCTGGTCACAGTAAAGACAGTGGGTTGATATGTGGAATAACAGGGACCTTATTTATGAAAATAACCGTCGCTCTTTAACAACAATTAGATCTAGAGGTAGGTAGGTCCAACACCAGACTTACTGAAATTTGGACGAGACATGCATGGTCCCGCAAGGATGCATCCCACTGATGCATGATCCCAACTTTTCATCTAGTTCCAGGACAAGGTTTACAACATTTTGCACAGAGATTCATGGTCCCGAGAGGATGAATTATAATTCCACATTTTACCTCTAGTGCCTTCATGAGGTTGAAATGAGTGGTTTTGATTAAAATGTCTCAGCACCTACTGGACAGACATTCATGTTTCCCTAAAGAAGACTTCCTTTGACTTCAAGCGCTGTGATCAGGTCAATGTCAATGTTTTCACTGATCCAGCAAAATCTATTATAAATCTATAATAAAGATGACTACTAAATGCATTAGCACAACAATGTTGTTGCGGTTCCCAGAAGAAGCATCTTAATGACTTCCTGACTCTTCTTCTCCCACCACAATGAGGTTGATTTTTGTGGTTTTGAGTTAAATGCCTCAACAACTATTGTATGGACTGCCATGAAATTTGGTTCAGACATTTATAGTACCCTCAGGATGAACTCTGCTTATCTCTTAACATTTCATTGAGCACATATGGATGAAAGTCTTTTATCATTTTGGTTAAATATAGTTTCCTACCCTACAACAAAAAACAAATACTCATCTCACATCCTCCTCCTCTTGGCTTTGTCACCAACAAACTAATTACAAAGTGCTAAAGAAAAAAGGAAACAGTAAACTCCATGTGGACCCAAATAATGTGGACCCAAATAACATTATTTGACACTTCTTTGCATTGAATAAATGTTGTTTTGACTCATAAAACTTCCACCGGTTATTTTGCATTTGATGTGTGGCACTGAATATTTCTCGGCTAATTAGAAAAAGTTTGAATCTAATCAAAACAAACAGCTGTGCTGTTACAGTAGTGGGGATATAAATAGCCCACCTGTGTGGACCATTAAGAACTACTGTATCATAAACTAATGTTCTCTACAGAGGCAAACTGCTCAGATGAAAAAAAAAAATAAAACACCACAGACTCTAGCTTCGGGCAAAAAAATATGCTGCTGTCAGACGGCTGGAACAAACAACTGCACCTCTGCTGCAATTTGCACTTGCTGAAATCATCAATTTAAACAGTTACTTCCAGAGTGGGGTTCCTATTAAAGATGAATATTCTCAGCCACTTTGAGTGCTACGCCTATTTACCGGAGCGTCTTCTATCTTTTGTGAAATGACTGTCTATTGCAGTCGGAAGGGGGAAGTTGTGAATGTGCTACATTTTACTTGCATTTCCTGTCTTCTAAAATAGTCAGTCTCATGACAGATTAGACACAGACGTCTTGCTAACTGATTTATGATCATTTTAGTTCGCAACCCACATGAACTTCTTACATAGATTCTCAGGTGTGTGTGAAAGTGGCTGAGCTAGTCAGGTTAGCATATGCCTTGTAATTTCCTTTACCCAAAGAGCTTACTGTTACTGTTTCTTTTCTCTGCAACATTGTTGTGATGATACAGCCATTCTGTGCAGGGTCAATGTTTTCCTTGTTTACATTTTCGCAGAGAGTCAACATTCAGTCTTCTCACGTCTCGTTCAGCCATCGAGACAAAGTCAATTCAGTTTGATGGATTCGCTCGCGGGGTAGAGGTAGAGCTGTGCAAATCTATTGCCTCAAGAGCAACGCTGGTTCATTGTTTGGGAAGAAGCTAATTAGCTTGTGGACTGCCAAGCACGAGTGCCTTATTACCATAGGCAAAAGAATTACAACCAATCAGTCGTCTCTAAATCTTGAACGTTCCCTCCCTTCAACAATGCTCATCAAATATGTAAAACTCCACAAGTAAAAGCAAAAGGGGAATCGTTATACAAGTTCACATACGGGAGTAACGTATACACATGAATAAAATATGAAATGAAGTGAAATAAATGTGTGGTATGGAGTTTTCTTGGAGGTATCGGACCGGCTGCTCGGCCAATCAAACACCGCAGCATGCGACCAGTTTAAAAGAAAACTTGCACAACAGTGCAGTCGCTATGTTGCACCCAACAGATGATGAAGAAAGTTAGGTCAGTATAGGTTTTAGAGGCTGATGAGTCGAATCCAAACCACCAAAATCAACTATTGGACCACAAAAACTAAAAGACAGAATCTCACTGAAAGGGAAAGCATTGATTTCAAAGACCAACAGTATCCTGATGTATTAAATAATTTGAATTGACGACACCTTCTGGAAACCTAGTTTCAACGTTTATCACTTTATTGTATTCCAGCAAAAATGTTGTAGTCGTAAAAAATAAAATAGCCCCATTCTCTGATAATGCCACACACACACACACACACACACACACACAGCAACTGAACGCACACTCTTGTCCCTGGTCGCTGTTATTAATCACAGGAATGTTCAAATCGCTGTTAAATTGTCCGTGATGCAAAGTAAACCTTGAGACAGGGACGACGCTGGATTTGAGCTCCGTGCTCTTTACCTATTAGGAAGTGATGCGTGTGTGTGTGTGTGTGAGAAATGTTTCATCGTCTCTCAAGCTCGTACACAGCGGTTGCTGCCTGGCAGAGCTCTGATTAATTATACAATATCTGACCTCTTAATGTTCACTTTGTTAAGCTCTCTCCAGCTCTCGTTCCGTTACTCCTAATCTCTTCTGATCTCCCTCTTCCTCTCAACTGATCTCCAGACGATTTGTTCAGCTCACAATGTGTGGTCCTCCTTTCTTTTTTTAAGAGTGTCGATAGCGTGTCCTTTTTTGTGAAACATGACCTGTTCTCAGTTACTGCTGAGGATGATTTGCCAGGTGACCTCCATGTTGAATGGCTTGCCTTATCTTTTTTTTGGAGTCAGGTTTGCGGGGATGACTGTAAACCTGTGTGATTTAAATTATGTGTACCGTAAAAGTCAGGCTACAAGCCGCTTCTCCGGTGGGTGTCCCCGCTGTAGCAAGCTGCTGCTAGTTCCCCGCTGCTGCTGCTACTGCCCGTGTCCCCTCTGCCCGAGTCGGGTGTCGAGCCGGGGCTGGTCCCGCTACCTTCGGTTGTTGTCGGGGGCCTAGCGGAGCGCTAGCAGGAGCGCTAGCTCGCTACAGCGCTAGCTCGCTACAGCGGGGAGCTAACAGGGACACTGACCATAGGTAGTAGCGGCTTGTAACCCGACTTTTACGGTATATGCTGCTCATGCCATGAATTAATCCTAGAGGAAACCGTAAAGCTACTGTATTATGATCAAGAGACTTTCTTATTTGGTACATTCGAGACTTGTGTCAGTGTTCTGCATCTCCAAAAATGTATATTTAGGAAAATAAAACGGAAAGACAAGGTTAACACTGCATGAAAGCAGCATCCGAACATTAGGTTATGTGTTGGGGAGTGTGTGCCGTCAGAGTGATCCCTTACGCTCGGTTAATGTTACTCTTGTCCTTGAGTTACAAATGCAAATGACAGCTAGCTCCATTTTCCTCAACGCACAGTTGGAGAGGCATTTTAGAGCATCACTCTTCACCTCCTCCGTTGATCCCGAACACACACGGACACACACACACATACCCACACACTGTAAGAGTGTGTCAGGCAGTAATGACGAACAACTCGCATGCATTAAAAGTTTCCACCTCTAGCCCTCGCGCTGCAGATAGGCGTCATTTTCACACAGGAAGGCCACAACCTTGACTTGATTTATTTACCTCTTTTCCCCGTCTTCTACACATCTAGTGTCTCTTTCCCCATATGTGTGTGTGTGTGTGTGTGTCGCTCCCTGTCTCTCTTAAGGCGTCAGCGAATCCGCCTCGCTTTTAGGGCCGTTTAAAAAAAAGTCAGCCTGGCGAGTGGCGAGATGGCCAATCTTTACTTTGACAGTGAACAAAACTCTACACGAATCCTGACGGATGGTCCTGACCTCGCATTGTCGGGGATAACATTAAAGTGTGTGTGTGTGTGTGTGTGTGTGTGTGTGTGTGTGTGTGTGTGTGTGTGTGCATAAGCGACCTTTAGCAGCAGCATGACAATGCCATTGATCCTGGCCTGTAATTGGACGGCATCAATGCAGACCCATCCAGAGTCAGTCTGTACATGTGGTTGTGTGCACATGTTTTTCCCCCAGCTCTTTTCATTACTTTAACAGGAAAGTAGTTGCTGATCTTTGCACTACATCAGGGATTCATATTCACACTGTTTGACGCTTTCACAGTCGAGTATTAAATTGGCAAAGCTTTTGGAAAGTTTCCTTCCGCTATTTCTCAGACAGATGCCTCCTGGATTAATCGCCAATGCGATAGTGTTGGGCTACAATGTTGAACATTTGAACGCATTATGTTTCCATTTCGGCTGCAACCCATTCCAACCAAATCCGTCCCAGAATACCAGACCAAGAATCTGAAATGGACAGGCTTGTGCAAAGCATATTCTCCATTAGTGCCATTTTAAGATTAGTGATTGGATGTTTCCGCCCCGAACCCCTCAGGAGTCGAAGTCGTCCTCGCTTTCTAAACGTTTAACGTCCATTAGTAAACTAAATGTTTAGTACTCAGCCTGTGCACAGCGCTGTAATATCTTCTCGGGATGCCGAGGTGCTTTGTCAAGTCTGAGAAAGTAGAGTAATGCAGAGGTTGTCAACTTCTGATTTAGTTTCATACATTTCCCAAATAAATGAGAAACAGAAAGTTTGAAAGATGTAGGCGTTTACCAGTCATGGAGAGCCTAACAAGAAGAGGCTGTCAAGTTGCATCAGAAGAAGAATACAGAATGGAGCAACTTTGGAGCTTGACCCATGCCGGCCCACTTCTTTTTTCTTTTTATCAGTCCCTTGCTTGTCTCACTAAAAGTGAGGACACCAAATCACCAGAGTAGTCGATGAAATAACCAGATATCTTCTCCTGACAGTAACCGCACATTGTTTGTACAGAAAATGGTATGAAATTGAACTTTTAGACAGACAAAAATACATCCCCGCTCTTCCCTCCATAAGGAAACTGGCTCCTAGTCGTCTCCTGGTAGTGGTTCTGCAGCATTCGCCCAGTGTGTGAAAACACAGATACAAGGCCAAAACCCGACTTCAGGCTTTTTGTGCTGTACGAATGTGCGCATGTAAATACGATCCCACTGCTGACACCGACACTTTCCACTTTACATTCTGTTGCCTCCGCACTTCCCTGCAGCACACACTTTTTTTTGCGAATGTTAAGCTGCTAAACTTCGATATCTGTGAAACCACAGGGTCAGACTGTGCACTTGCAGCTTGTATCAACGTAGGAGGAATGGTAGAAGAATCCTTTAAAATGTATCCACAGAATGTTTTAGTAAGCCTGCATCCCATCTGATTTCCTGGGACACACTGGAGGATATTTGGGATGATGTAAACATATTTGGACATTCGGGAATCCATGATCTGAAGCACAGTTGGCACCGATGCTCATCCATCTGGTAGAGAAAGGTTTTCTGATTCAACGACCAAAGAGATAGTCAAATAAAAACTGAGCGCAGCCGATCATATATAGAAACGAGTTATATTTATAACCCAGTGGATGCACAGTTGTCGACTGCTGTGAGTGTGTGACAGGTCATGAGTCGACACGAAGGCTAAGAAAAAGTTCTCGAGTTTGTTTCAAAGTGTTTTGTATTCCTGCTTATTTTATCCACCTGAAAATCATTTTCTAATATGAGCCGTGTATTCAGGATGTCTGTGTGCGAGACACACGACTTTCAGCACGTAAAGCTAAGCCAAACCCTGAAGTTTATGTAACACCAGCCAGGTTGTATTTTAGGAAAATTAGCTGAAAAAAACCCCCTGAAAGTTTCTCTCATTTTATTTTTAACGTAAAAAAAAAACATTGCATACGCTACTTAATCTTGACATTTTGAAATTGGGTTGAAAAAAAAAGAGTGACGCACCTCACAAATGGAACTTTACTCAGTTAAAGTCTCAGTGAAATGGAAGTTGGAGCGTCTTTAGCTGCTGTCGTGGTTTCAAATGTTTGATGAGGCATCCGGCACTCGGCGGCGTTTACGTAAAAATAAATCCAAACAAATTAGGCGACCAGTCGGTAATCTCGAACCGCAATCCCGCAATCTTGTTTGGATGTCAGTGGGCAAAAGGCGGCTAAGGCAAGGATTTCTCAGCCCGCAAAACGACCGACGGTCCTAACAAATGCCCCTCAGAACTGTAGACGGGCTTCTGGTCCTGCTGATCCCACCGAGAAGCAAATATCCCGCCTGCAGCTCTACGTGCGGCCTTCCGCAGCTCTTTGTTTCGGTCCTCAGCGCCATCTGGTTGAGCCCCGTGGAGATCTGTGGACAGCAGCTCCCAGCACACACACTGATTGTACACTACGTATCCGCTCGGAGCCAAATGGCAGAGAGCCGAGGTAAACAAGTGTCTGTTGAAGAGAAGTCAGGCAATTTTCTGAGGAGTCGGTGACTGACTTTCTTTTGTTTCTACAAAGAAAAGAACAATGCGGACTTTTGGAGCTTGTGCTGCTGCTATCCACTTTTATTGGAAACCAGTTGGTAATGCTGAGCTGGATAATGTATCTAATCTAGCGCTTTGCTAGTTTCTCCAATGTTACTTACGCTTTAAGTACAGTTCTGAGGTATGTGTACTCCACTTGGGTATTTCCATTTCATGCTACTTCATACTTCTACTCTACGAAAAAGAGGAAGATTTGGAACGTTTTACTCCACTACATTAATTAGACAACTTGAAATCCGATGTATTTTAATGGATGAAAATATAAGACTGTATTGATCCACTGGTGAAATTCACAAGCGAACAGCCAATAGATCGTAAAAATAAAATGAGCTCCACCTTTGCATCTTAATGCATCAATAATCAGAATCCAATAATATAATATACATAATTTGTATTGCTGTATCATTATTTCTTTCACTACCACTGCACCACTAAATGCATGTGGTGTACATTATCATGCTTTAATAATGAAGACATAAAGACATAAGTAATACATATACTCAGTCGTGTGGTATTGAATAAGGCCGGCCTTTTCTCTACAGTGAATTGGACACAAACACTTTCTTTCTCTGCGAATATCGCAGTTAGCAGCGAGTTCGTAGCTGAAATGTTTTAGCTGTATGGGCGTCACTGGAGAAAAGTCAGACAGCTGATAATAATCATAGATCATTAATAATATACCTGTTTATCATGGCAGACATGTTGACTTGACATACACAGGTGAAGCTAATTAACGACGGCTCAGGGTCCAAGCAAGCAAAGCCAGTGAGCCAGCATACACAATACCAGTATGGCTTTTAATGGTATTAATTCCACCTGTTCCTTTCCTCCTGCTATTACATGCCAACATGCACTCCATAAAAACACACTTACAGTTAAGTAAATAATAACAGTAATAATACTTAGCATAACAATAAGGACCGTGCCATGCATTACTAATATATGTGAAGTATCCATGACGTTTGGGTAGAGAGGAGTCCAACGAGTGTGTGACAGTGCGG
This sequence comes from Taurulus bubalis, assembly GCF_910589615.1. Taxonomy (NCBI): domain Eukaryota; kingdom Metazoa; phylum Chordata; class Actinopteri; order Perciformes; family Cottidae; genus Taurulus; species Taurulus bubalis. The sequence goes on along the minus strand of NC_136591.1, from coordinate 32,393,371 downwards.
AGGGGAGACACACACACACACACACACACACACACACACCAGTCAGAAGGAGAAGTAGGGAGGTAATAAGAATGGAGATTAGACTTTCGATTAAACTGCTTTCTTATTCTCCAGCCCTCCAACAGCTTTGACACGGCGCGCCTGAAAAGCAGCCGTGGCCAATTCGCCTTCAGCGTTTACAAACGGAGACGACTTTGAACGCTAACTTCTGAAAGTGTGTCTGAGTTTCCAATCGGCAGCCATAGCGCACAAAGGGGAACGTGCCATGGCGTTTGCAGAGAAGGGGAAATTGCATTTGTGTGTGTGTGTGTGTGTGTGTGTGTGTGTGTGTGTGTGTGTATGTATGTGTGTGTGTGTGTGTGTGTGTGTGTGTGTGTGTGCTCATGCATATGCATATGGAACAAATACATGCCGACGTGAAATAAACAAAATAACAAGGAAGCTGTCAATAGATGGCAGTCGGGGTCACGGGAGACGGTGGTGATGCTCGTGCTCAGACACACACACACACACACACACACACACAGAAAGCAGGGCAAGACTGAAAACAGAAGTTAGTAGGGAGACAAGCTGCTGTCATCACATCACAGACATGCTAGGCTCTGGGAGCAGGGAGAAGATGGAGATTCACACGTTGGCTTTCAAAACAAACGGCAGAAATTTACCACAAAGGCTGCCACAACTTTTCACCGACGTGTTTCCACCTCGAGATTTGTGAAGAAAGGATTTGTGTGGCTTTCCCTTCTTGGCAGAAGACGGGAGAAGCCTGTGGCAGACTGCATTATGGTTAGTTTACTGCAGATCTAGTTTTTCCTCTGAATTTAAATTTCTTTTAAAAACTGGTTTTCAGTAACACATGCATGAAAAAAAGTTATGATTTATCATCTCTTCAAAATGGCTGAAGGAGGTGTGGACAGGGCAGTGAAGATTGTCAGAAATATTGGAACATTTACTAATGTACATCTATAAATTAGGCCCATCGTGACCTAGGTAGGTTAGTGGGTCGCCCGGGATCAGACCCACTGGAAGGTACATCTCTCAGAGCTAAACCTTTATTATTGTGATTACAAGGGAATCTGTATGCTCATTTACTCATGTAAGGTCTGCTAACCTGCTGTGGAAAGACTCAAAAACTCTCCAGATTACACAGCCAATTAATTAGAAGGAATTAGCTGGAAGCGATCTGATCAATTGAACACCATCCCCATGTCCTCTGTAATTAGTAAAGATCCTTTTTTTGGAACCTCCCTGTGAATGTACAATTAAACATCACTTACTTTTCAGGAAATGATGTAATCATATAATCATGGGCAGATTTGTGACCGTTGTTATCATTTAAGTATTAAATCATTAGGTTAAAATAATTAAATGTTGCAGGTACAGTGATTTAGTTTAGTGGTAACGTGCAGACGTTTGTTCCCCTCTATCAACCAATCGATTGGTTCAAGAGTAGAATTTCAGTCGGTCAAGATTTTTGAATTATTGCAGGAACACAAACTCAGGATTTCATAACTGCACTCTCACGTTGCTGCTGCTGTAGCCATACTGGGTGTGACCATTTTGTTGATTTCCTTTTTTTAAGAAATAAAGGACATTGGGTATTCAACATTTGCCTTCTGAAGTGGAAAAGCACACTTCATAAAATCCAAATATCAATCCATATATTCATATAGTATAGGCAACACAATGTCCACATAACCCTGCAAATCCTACATGAATACAAAGACACGGACACTTTCATCCCTGTGGCTACAAAGAAATAAGATATGCATTTGTTTTCATTCTGAAGGCCATTTACATAAAAAAAAAATGTAATAATGATAATAATGTGGCCTGCTGAATAATCCAATACCATCCAGTATGATGATCCTGAAATAAATACACCGTTATGTTAGTGAAGCATATACCATTCAAATGTTTTGGAGACTTTCAGAGACTCAATTATACATATATTCATAACAAAAACTAGCAGATGAAGGGACAGACTGGGCCTCACTGATGCTCATTAGTCTCATGTATATGTTTTATTTGTCAGTCGTGCCTCGGTGAGCTGTGGATGTCTTACGCATTTTTTAGTTATTTTTTACCGTAGTAGAATATCAAAAGGTCAAAAGTCGTCCCTCTCTCTCTGTGAAAGTTTCTTTTCCGCACAATATGATGGCCGACAAGTTGAGCTGCAGAACTTCAGTTTGAGAAGTGGCCACCGACACAGAATGTGCTGCAGATGTTTGACACCTTGTGAAACAGCTGCAGCACAGTTTGCGTGTGACGTGTGCCGCAGTCAGCAGGAACAACATATGGCTGCATTAGAAAATAACACAAGTCAATTAATAGAGCAGGTTAGATCCGCCAACTTTTTCTTCGAGTCAGTCTACAGACCAGATCAAGCAAAACTCAAAGTGCATTGTACAAAAAGGCCCTGATGCAAATACATTAATGTTGGTCTTTTGTTTCTCTGATTGAAAATGAATTGATTCGGGAATAAAACATACTTATTTATTTTTTCTCTCACAGTGTCCTGTTTTTCATTGAACTTGTTACACTTGTTTTTATACATGTGACTTTTGCCATCTGATCGTGCCAATCGCATAAATAACTGGCGGGAGTGAGTGCGTGAGCTCCGACACTCCGATGCTCCTTTCTGACAGCGAGAGACATTTGGACTCGCTGTAGCAGGAAAGCAGGTGAAGCAAATGTCTCGATCGACGGCTCAGTTCCATTAATGTTTTAGCCGGCTGCTCCAGTGACCCAGAAGCCTGGAGGCGGCTCATCGGAGTCGAATGCACTGCTTATTTTCTGACTTCTGACAAAATTTTCAGCAGAACGTAATCTAATTCTAATCATGCCAATTTCAGTTAATCAAATTATACTTTTCAATTAAGACTTCATGTGTCAAGAAGCTTGAAATACAAGGTGTGCTAAATTTTATTTGAAATCAACATGGCATCATCATCTTTTGGTCCAATTAGTGTGTTTATTTTCACAAAGTTTACTGGCAATGCATTGATCTCACTTTACATTTTCAGGTCGTAGCTTCCAGAATGCAGCCGTGTTATTGAGATAAAGTATCGACACATTAGTAATTCCAGAAATCAAATGACGATGCCAAATCCATGTGACGATGTGAAAGGCGCTCTCCTCGGCTTTATGGAGCTCTGGTGCGTTTCAGTGCATCGGTTATCTGTCTGGCCCACAAATGTATGCGTTGGGTTCACTCTCATCGCTCTCATGTGTTGTTTTCAGATGAAGGCGGCAGATGTTTTCACTGAAAAAGCTTGAAACCTGTACACTACCTGCTCAGCAATAAACAGCAGACCGACACCGTTAACGACTGCAGTAAAAACACTGATATTTCCCTGAGGAGTATAAACAGAGCTAGAGAAAGAATTCATATTGGACTTGTATGCAATTGAATGGAAAGTATGCTCCATAACTGCTGGATATGTAAATAGGCAACTGACTGCTAGCAAGTTTGTACGTGTCTTTACTTTAAAGGTCAATGCTGCGTTCACACCTTGTTCCGCAGCCAAGCGACAAAAAAAAAAAGTAAACATTAGTTGCTGTAATTTTAACGATTTGGATTGTGGCCCAAAAGAAAACAGGATATCCATATGAACAATTCTCTTGCATGGAATATGACAAAAATGATGAATGAATTAGCTTTTTTGATTGTTAACTTTTCTCTTTTTTTTATGCCATACAGGTGCAGGGTTGGTCTGAGCTTTACATGTGTTACTGTATACAGCCTGCTTCTCTCTAAACACAATCTTTACGCCCTGCTCTTCTCGTGTTAAGGAAAATGAACGACACAAAATAAATAAATCTGTCACAAACTGGGCTACTGGAGAATCAACAGTAATAGGCAGTTTGAAATAAAATCTATTACAAATAATATAGACAAAAGGAAGTGTATTTAAACATAACACAACCGGTTTACTGCAAATACTTACATCACAGAGACAAGAGCAGACAGATGTGTTACAAGTCGGCTGTCAGGAGTCAAAGGGCCTCGCACCATTTTCTCCTCACCTGAGGCTATTTCCTCTCTCTCTCTCTCTCTCTCTCTCTCTCTCTCTCTCTCTCTCTCTCTCTCTCTCTCTCTCTCTCTCTCTCTCTCTCTCTCTCTCTCTCTCTCTCTCTCTCTCTCTCTCTCTCTCTCTCTCTCTCTCTCTCTCTCTCTCTTTATATGACTGTGTGTGTGTAGCTCTCGCCTCAGGCACATCAAACTCTCAGCATGTAAGGATGAACTAACAGGCATCATGCAGACACACACACACAGACACACACACACACACACCATCATCATCACATGGCCCTAGTTTGGTTTAATCCTAACCTTGAAATGACCGGCTCTCAACACCGCTGTCATGCTACAAGACCGACACCAGACCAGACCACACACTGTGACAGAGAGAGAGAGAGAGAGAGAAAAAAATAACAGATGAGCAGATAAGTAAATGGAGATTAATATAAAAGAAAAGCATGAAGAATGAGTAGGAGAGGACAGAAGGGAGGAAAGGTTTGATGGGCAGAAAAAATAAAGAGGTGGAAGAAATAAAAGAAGAGGCAGAAAGGGGAGCTGGAGAAGAGAAATTGAAAAGGAGGAGGTGAGATAACTGGAGGAAAAGGGGAATGGTGAAAAGAAAAATTATGATAGGAAAGGAAAGGAAGACAGAGAGGAAAGAAGGTACAAATAATAGGGTAGAGGAGATGAGGAAAGGAGAAAAGAAAAAGGTAGAGAAATGAGAATAAAGCACAAATTGAAAGAAAGAGGGTAGGGAAATTAGGATAATTCAATATAGGGAGAAGAGGAATGAGGAGACAAGACCATAAAATGAAATGAAAGGAAAAGGAAACAAGGTGGGGAGAAGGGGGATGAGGACAGGGAGTGTAGGGTAGAGGAGAAACAAGAAGAGGAGACGAAGATGTAGAGGAAAAGGAGGACAAGGAGACAAAACAAGGAGAGAAAAAGAGGAATGATGAAGGGAAAGGAAATTAAAGGGATAGAACGGATGGAAGGAAAAAAGGAGACAGACAGATGTGAAAAGAAAAGGAAATAAGGAGAGGAGATGAAACAGGAGGAGAGGAAAGGACTAAGGTTAGGTAAACAGGGAGAAAAAAGGACAAAAAGAAAGGAAACAAAATAAAAGGAGAGAGACACACACACATTTTGGCCGTTGACCATTTATTTTTGCCGGAGAACTATACAAGGTGATGCCGGCTCCTTTTTGCCGACACAGCGTAATGTATAGTGTAAACCTGACACAGACGCCACGTGGCATCTTGTAACAGACACACAAAGGCGTCCGTTATGCTGTATACACGTTTGGCGTCTCCACCTCTCCGGGTTCCCCTCCATCTCTGAACCAGGACACTGCAGAAGACCGGAGGCCAAGAATAACCGGAGGGGTTTCAAGTGCAATATCACATTTTCATAATGAGAGCCAATGAGCTGTAAATCCCTGCTGACAGAGTTATGGAGTGAGAAGAGCTTATGGCGGCGATACTGGAACTATTAAAACAGCTGCCTCCCTCCGGCACACGGCGCTGCGTGTGTGTGTTTGTAAACATACTGCATATGTATATGTATACGTGTGTGTTTGTCAGCATTAACAAGAAACAGCTGCATGTGGAGGTTCACTGCTGAACTCCCATCGTGATGCTTACATTGGTTTACAAGCTCCCTTTTTTAATTAAGCTGATCCCACATTACCATTGTGTGTATGTGTGTGTGTGTGTGTGTGTGTGTGTGTGTGTGTGTGTGTGTGTCTTCTCATCAAAGTAAAAAATATAGACAAAGCAGCTGGTTTGTTTATAGGACAATAAATCTTGTATTGTGTTTTTATTGTTTTATTGTTAATCCAGTGTTTTTTTTTTATGGATGAATACTTTATTGCCAGATAAAGAATCTACTGATTATGGAAAAACTGCCGTGAAAAACAGATCTAGGAGGCTGGATACTATTGCGATTTTTTTTTATTAATCTTCTTTTATACCCATGTATTTCATTTTCATCTTGAAAAAAGATTTGTTTTATTAAACTCAATAATTCAGCAGCTCAAAAATAAATATTAGAATAAAACAGATAAATAGACAAAAACATCTAATTTAAAAAAGGCCAAAAGTTCAGGCAAATATGTTTTCATCATAATTAACATTCTCTCCATCCTCTTTGAAATTCCAACTTAACTCAAATATAATGTTGATGTTTTATGTTTTCCCCATCATTTGATTTCCAGTCTTGAATGCATCAGAATGATTTATACATGCATAATTTAGATTATTTAGAGATCTTTAACATTTGTATATTCTATAAACTGTAGAGCATTCTGGGAAAGAGAGGATTTAAATTTGGAATTATTGAAGTCCACTGAAAGACCAAATATAGCGAATGATGTGTGAAAAACTGTATTAACAATAACATTTAGCAGAGTCTGGTCAGGGGATTTTTAATGCAGGGGATGTTTTAAGAGCTCAACTCAAAGACAAGCAGAATAAATCTAGCTGCTAAAAACTAATTAATTGCAAAGAGACTCTCAACTCTCACTGGTTACAACTACAGGGGGTGTGTGTGTGTGTGTGTGTGTGTGTGTGTGTGTGTGTGTGTGTGTGTGTGTGTGTGTGTGTGTGTGTGTGTGTGTGTTTGGCTAATCACAACTGACTACACACACTGTGGCAAGTAGCAGTGCAGGAGGTGTCAGGCATTGTGTAAACTCACATGCCTGTACCCGTTTATACAGATGATATATGTCAAAATGGTGCTTTAAATCCAGTTATTTGACTCATAGATTTCTTTTTCACAGACAAAACCTGTGGAAGGCAATGCATTGACTTACATTGATCCTCCAGGCTCGCCCTGACCTTCACATCAGAACTTAAACGAATTTTGACTTCATGCTGTAGTTTCCTGAGTGCAGCTGCAGTGAAAAAAAACACAACACGGCAACATCACCAAAACAAGAGTTCTCCGTGTGGTTTCACTCCATTTCATCACCTCACATCAACAGTTGCTTCAATCACAAAGGTTCATCTGCCAAATCCTGAGCTGTGATCAACTCCCCGGTGAGCAAAAAAAACAAGGCTGGTGTTTATTTTTCTGCACCATAGTCCGGTGTGAACATCAGAGACAAACATGATCCTTGTCACTGACATTCAAGTCGTAGATACTTTTTTCACCATGAAATAGAGTAAATACCCACCGAGTGAAGCCGATGCTGAAGTGTCTTAAAAATTGCATTCTCTCTCCTGTCCAGCAGGGGGCGACTCCTCCGGTTGCAAAAAGAAGTCTTTCTGTGTGCTCTTGTCTTTCTAAATATGGTAACTTCCGTTCACCAGTTGCAAACAGCCAAGATGGCGACGACCGTAATCTAAGATTTCCGAATTCGAGTCTTCACAACGGAAGTCCACAAACCAACGGGTGACGTCACGATGACTACGTCCATTTCTTATGTGCAGTCCACGGTTAATAGATAGCAAATAGGCAAAGCCGACAAAACAGGTTTTGCCATAGTATTTACAGTAATAAGGCTGTGACTCCTTTTTTTTAAACAGTTCTCTGAGTTCTAAAATCTACCTTAAAATATGATGTCCTCTCTAATTATGTTGAATTTTAAAGAGGACAATAAGCATCAGAATGTCTGTCCTCTCAAACCACTCTTTGGCTCTCACAAGCAAAAGTAACAAATTGGAAACCCTCAAGTTAAGTGCTTAAATGTGTACTAAACAGTAATGAGTAACAGTAAACGTATCTAAAGTCGGAAACAGTAGCAGCTTTCCAAGGAGTTCTCCAGGGAGCTGCAATACAAAAACTGCAACTAAACCAACAACAGCTGAAATTGTACTATTTGGGTCCCTGGAAGTACAGAAGAGAAAATGGATACACCTGCTGTAATGTATGTGTGTGTGCGGGATTTTATAGTTGGAAATGTTTGAAAAATAAATGTCTGCTTTCTGGACCATTTGTCTCAACTCAACAGAGACAAGTATGCTTGTTGACATGCAGCAAATGAAAAGACCTACAAGAACCCCACTTCCTCGTTTCTCCCTGATAAAACCTCTCTTGCTTTTTCTTTCTAAAGAGCGGCGTGTGCGAGAAAGTGATGAATTCACATTGCAATCCATCCTGCCACGCAGCGCTCCCACTATTTTACCGCCTCTCTAATTCCGTCTCTCTCTCGCCGAAGGATGGACGGCAAACATCCCGGAACGACCCGCACACCTTTCGCTTCGACTCGACTGATCGTCAGCTCTCGTCCAACAAATGGAAAGAGGGAAAGAGGAGGAGAAACAAAACAAACAAAGAAGCAACGACAACAGAGAGATCAGAGTGCGGTGGGCAGAGAGTGCGGAAATGAGACGGCGATGGAGGAGGTGGAAAAAGCAGTGATTGAGTTGAATTGCGTTCCTGGCTCATTTTCTGGGTACACAAGGAGAGCAAGTGGTGCAGGGCTGAGTGAGGAGGCTGGAGACACTTCATAGGGCGGCAGAAAATGACATCCTTTCTGCAGACGGACAGCCCAGCATCGCACGTTGTTGTTTTCCCAGACGGAGAGATTGTTCCTCCGTCGTGTGTCGTTACGTCAAACGGGAACAGTGAGGAATCCCTTCTAAGAGAGAAAGGGTTTGAGCTTTGATTCTGAAATGGACAGTTCAAGCAAAGTTGCAGAAAAAGATGATTTAAGGGCAGCATCCAGGAGGCTTGATGTTTTTAAATGTCCTAAATGTGCTCAGAAAAATAGAAAGTTTGAACATCGACAGCTCTGAAAAGATTCAGAACAAGCAAATAAGGTTGGTTGTTTCTGGATTTTCACAATTGTGACCCACAAATAGACCCACATATTGCTTATCTCCGAGAGATCCCCTATATAAAAAAAAGAAAATACATAAAAAGTTAATTGGATCAATCTCACAAATGTTTATGACCTCGGTTGTGATACCTTACATTAACTGGAGATACATTAACTTATTTTCCCCGTTAAGACTGACAGTGGGTCAGCTGAAATAAAGCCAAGGTCTTCTCGCACTAAATGCCAATCTATGTTTGGCTTTCACAGCACCATTAACCTCTATTCAGCTGCTGATTGGCTGCCGTGGTCAAGTCAAATCTGATCGATAGAGCTTCCTTTTACCCTCCAGCCAGCCTTGGCAGAAGCCTTCCGATGTATTGATGGGTGCAGCTGCTGGCTGAGAAACCTGCAGGCGCTAAAAGGCCCCAAAGAAGCTCTTAAAGATCCTGTAAAGAACCAGCTCCACAACACAACTATTTCCATCTGTAATATAGTATGCTATGACTGGTATCTGTACATCCTGATGACTTTAACATGAATTACCTATTATTACAGGTCAGCGCAATTGTGACTCATCTATTTCAGCATACTAGAGTGCCGCCATATATCCGAGGAGGAAAACAACATTTCAGAGAGGTCTGCAGAGAAAAGTGATTTTAACTAAGTGTTTCAGAAAAGAAATTTCGGAAAATAATTGCTTTAAAAATGCATTTCGGTCGTTGATTTCACGAGTTTCTTCCAGCAGCCACTCAGAGTTCTTACTAGAGAGGGAAACTTTATTTATTTGTTCACATCACAGGCTGGTAGCTCACACCGATCCATCAGCCAGGAGACCGCTGTTTGTTCCCCGTGTGAGACGAGAAGAAGAACTTCATTTGTTACCCTAAAAGCAGTTGAGAAAATAAATCTCACCACAAGGTCTATAGCTGTTTAGGAGCTTTCGATCACATCTCATGATCTTCATCGGCGGATTGTGTTTTGAACCAACAAAGTCCTCCAAGATGAAGATCAAGTGATAAAACTGAAAGCTGCTTTAAATGGTCAAAGGAATGAACTTAAATTCTGAGCTTTTAAGGCAACATTGACAGACAGTTGTCGTGGGATCTGCAATTCCACGACAACTGAACAAACTATCTGCCCATCAAGATCATGTCATGATTAAAAGCTTCAGAAAAGCTAATTAATGGACCTCTTGGTGAAACCTTTTTAATTGGAGACTGTATATTTCGGGGTTTAAAAAATTGATAACACCTCGTTTTGATGCAAATATGAGATTTCATGGATCGCTAAGTCAGTTTATCCACATAGCCCAACATCTCTAATTGTGCAACACATGACACGCTCGATTCAAATGAAACTGGAAAACAGGGGAGAAATCAATAAATATAATATGTAGTTATGGGATAATGCAGTATTTTGCGCCTTTACTCTCCGTGACAAGACAACCGAAAAATACAAACTAAAGCACGTATCGAGTTCTGGTTCATCCTGTTTCTTCTTTCTTTAATTAGGTTGTAAAATCGGTCACACATCAAAGTTTCTAACAGTCCTGAATTCACTCTCTCCCACTCTCCCTCTCTCTCCCAAACTGGCAGACTCTCTTATTATTCCTCACGGTGCTCTTCATCATGACTTGCATCAAAGATGCACTGAGACAGCAGGAAAAGCTTTCCCAAGGTTTAGTTTGGCTCGTTGGACAAGGGGAGGAAGAGGAAGAGGGAGAGGAAGAGACAGAGGCAGCGCAGATAAGGGAATGAAGGAGGATGAGGAGAAGGTGAAGAGAGGAGGATGTGGAGTGAGGGAGATAAGTGCCAACAAGGCAAGACGACATTGACTTTTGATATGCTTTAATAGAACATCTCACAACAAGGAAGAAATAACACACACACACACACACACACACACACACACACACACACACACACACACACACACACAGCGCCGGACACCCACATGACCACAACTGACATTTTAATGAATACTGTCAGACCCTTTTCTCCTGTCATACATATTGAATTCTGCAGCTGCCAAACATTCACAGATGTGACAGCAGCTGTGTCTCCATCTGAGGGTCTTTATGCATTCTGGGATGCATTAAATTAGAAGGAGCACATTATAACTAATTCATTCCCGTCTTTACTTTGCTCATTATGAAACAATTAGTGACGGAGACACGTTTGTGAAAAGAAGACAGAGTGATCGTTTGAGCACAGAGCGAAAAATATTAATAAACATGTGCTTGCTGGATTTGGGTCTTTGCTATGTGGAACTTTCATCGTGTGGATTTTTGCCAAAATTAAGAGAGTTGGAACTTAAAAGATCAAAAGTTGCTGTCCTGTGAGAATCATGAACCTCTAAAGTGTCAACTTTTCATGCGTAAAAAACAAAACAGCGCTGCTTTCAGCTATGTGAATATGATATTTCCAGCTGATCAAAGACGCTTTTTAGATTCGTATTTACCTTAAAAATTAGGGAAATTTCTCAACACTTACAGAGCACATCATCCGTTTTCCTTTGAAAAGGAAAGGTTGGAAAAAAAGTTGTCAGACAAATGTTGTGCAGAAAAAGTACAATATTTGTCTTTGTAGAAGTAAAAGTAGCAAGAAGTGGAAATAATCAAGTGAAGTAAAGTTTCTATACCTATGTACTTGTGAATAGCACTGGCTAACACAAGCTAACAACTGATAAAATGTCAGCTGTGTTGTTTTTGTTGTGTTGTTCATCAGGTTAAAGTGGCTGAAAAAGTCAGTTATTAATAAAATAAACCATATGAAGCCTGCTTGCCTTTTTTTTTTTGCCTCTAACATTTTTCTTTCGTATTCTCAATTCTCAGATCAAGGTGTGAGCTGAAAGAACAAAGTTTACACAGCCATCCATCTGAAGCTGTTTTTATGACATGAAAATATCTGGAAACCAACTTTACTTGCTTCGATTAAAATTGTACCTTCGTCACATTCTACCTTTATGAAATTTCTAAAAACACATTCAGAATGTAATAGAAAACATGGCTATATTGAATTTTTTATTTTTTTTTTCCAAAAGAATGCATCATCTGACCTTAAAATGCCATCCGTTACTGCAACAGGGCCCGTAAAGTAAAGTTGAAGTATAGAAGATAAATAAAGAAGCTAAAATAGCGACAAGGTCCTACAGAGATCAAAATAAAAGAGGAGGTTGATGAGCAGAGAGGAAAAGAAGAAGAAAAAGGAGAAGGAAATGTTTATGGATTTACCGTATACAGCCAACCTCTCATCACATTTGACTACCTTCCTCCCACCTCTCTCGTGACCATGAGAGCCACCGTGGAAGACGTGACGGCGATCTGAATCAAGTGTTTTATCAGCCACTCATCGCCCTGGTATCAAACACCCTTTGGAGAGATACTTCTGTACAGCGAGGCTCTAATTGGTGAAGCCGGGCCGGGCTGTTATCTACGTACAGTAAAACAGCCTGAGCTCAATCCAGCGCCACTCAGTGGGAGGTGAGATCTCTATCTATCCCCTTCATTCACAGCTTAATTCAATTGGAGGGCAATTATCGACCGCCCGAGGCTTCAAGATCCTCGTCGGTTTCTGTTCCCATCAGGGAGGCTGGCTGTGTTGGTTCCCCCCCTCCCTCTTGCCCTGACTGAACCGGGTGATGTCTGTATCGATGTGCCGTGTGTGTAAAACACCAGAGCAGGCGGCAGCAAACAGACAAGAGGACTTTCTCTGTCACAACCTCAAGATTCAAGAGATTGTGAAGCTGTGAAGCTGTGAGCTTCGACGGATTCGTGACTGTCAGGAAACGTCACAATTACGCATGCCTTCAGTTTGATAGCTGATGGTTTTCGACACAAAGACCAGAAAAAAGACTGAGAGTGCAGAGGAAAAATAACAATACGCTCGTTACGGAACAATCGCACCCGGCAGGAATGAAGTGCAGCATGAATAACTGAAGTAGAGCATTCTTCAAGAAGGGGCCTAATTTAAATCACAGATAGCTGTCATTAGCAAGGTTTGTGCCCTTGTGAATTTTGCTGTTGTTGACCATTAAATTACAAGTATCATACTTTTCATTTTGGTCTTTGGTGTCATAGGCCAATTCAACACAAAGAGATTACATGACTTCATGAACTACTGAACAGCTAATTATTCACATTACTCGTTACTTTACAGCTCCAGATCCTCCTCGCTCTCCAACACGTATTATGGATTCTTTAAAAATGTTTGTCCTATTTGCTCATTTGTCACTATATCCTGACAGCAGTGCATGAGACGGATAATCTGTGAAGATAAATCAGGTTCCTCTGCCTCCCGTTAGTGCTCCTCATGGAAAACAACCAATCAGAGCCAAGGGGTCTCTCACGCAGCCGTCAATCACTGCTCGTGATTTCCGATCAAGCTGTCACTTGTGAACAAACATTTGGAAGAGTGTGTGACCCAGCCGCCATGTTGAAAACAGTCGAGCCAAAACCAAGCACTGTACACCGACCGGAGCGGACATTCTCTTTTCAATTACTATATTTCAGACACTGTAAGCTTCACAAAAGGTTCACTCTTGTACTCCAGACTCTGAGTTTGTTGTGTCATCTATCCACCAACTCTTCACCAATATGTGGCTTTTGTATTTATATTTTTCTTCAAAAATAGCAAGTTGTTTATAGATGATTTCCACATGTATTTGGCAAATGCACTCCCACTCCCATCTGTGTTCTCATGGGACTTGGAGGGCTTTGTTGCCGCACAACTTCATTTGTGATCAAATTAATATGTTAATTGTTGTATTCACTGTATTGTATTTAAATTAAAAATTCTGCCTATCTTGGTATAAAAAACTAACTTGGTGTGGAGCATTTAGTCTAGAAAGTTTTAGGTACTCTTAAACCCCACCCAATAATCAAACCTGTGGCTTTCCGGCATTGGGAGACGATGCAGCATTAACCACGTGGCTGGGAACCATTTCCTACATTCAAAACACCATAACACTTTTGAGGCAGAGGTGGAAGTCCCGAGTTCTGTCGTTCAGTGAACGAGAGAGAAGATAGAAATTAAAGAGCTCAACTCAATGCCACTTTTTGTTTTTGTTATTGGATATCAAACAGATGCCAGACTGTGAAAGAGAACGGACTAATGGAGCATTAATTTAGGGATGGAGCCTCTTGAGCACCTTCTGTTCATTAACGTCCTCTATTGATCATCACCCTTTGTGTTTAATGCGGCACAAAGTGTTCACCGTGGGATCGTCTTTGTTCAAGCACCTTTTACATGAACTACGCCGCCCATGCTGAAGCCGAAACATGTTGCCTTTTCTTCACAGTAAAAGCTGCTACCAGCCACATGCATCACTACGAAACACAGAGGGTCGTTTAATGCACTCCAGCGGCCCGTTAAAATACAGACGGCTTGCCAGCGAGGAAAAAGCTCTCCTCCATTGTTGTTGTTGCTGCTTTAATGTCACGCTCGCATTAATAGCAACAACCTTCTCACCACACGACACACCGGAATACAGAACAGAATGTCCCAACATGCACTGATTGAGGAGAAAGTTTAAAGCAAGAGTACACAGGAACACAAAATGAACTACCTATTTGTTATTGTGATTTTGCATATTGCAGAATGTGTACCCTCAGCGTGTGAGCTGAAACTGATAAAGTCTTGGCTCGAGCGTGTGGAGCCAATAGGAATAAAAAAGATGGACCACCGGTGATTGCAGTTCCTGCTCAAACGCTAGTTTCACCGTTGACTTTTTGCTTCAATTTGAAGGCGTTTACATTCACATCAGAGGAAATGTGGCCCTTCGTACACGTAGCCTCATATTTTTAAATGTGTTTTTGCGAAATTAGCATAAAACTTAAATAAAGTCTTGACACTCCAAACTTGGTGGTTCATCATTTGCAGCCAGTGACTAGAGGGGTTTCTAGCAGAGCCGTGCGCCACTAATGTCGGAAAAAATCAGCACATAAATTAAATGTATAATGATAATATAATATCAACCTAAAAAGGGAAAAAGAGCAGAAGGTGCCAAGTTGACGACGAGACGAGACGTGTGCGGATCCGTCTGATTCTAGTCAGCGAGTGGCAAAGAACAATCAAACACATTGAGCGCAGACGTTGCTGGAATGAATCAGAGCAGCATTTCACAAAGACGGGTGAGAACCTTTAACGTTCTGTCAAAAACAAAGCGTTCATGTGATCGAAATGTGTGAGATTCTCATGGTTGTTGAGAGTTTTTGATCCTCCTCGTGTCAAGATTTCCTGATGTGCCTTTCCGACTAGTAATCTGCTGAGGTTTGGGAAGTAAAGGTGGCTGAATCCCTCACAATACAGTCTGCATCAAGTTGAAGCAGTTTTTATATAGATAGTGGTCGGTAGCATGCTTATTTTTCACCAAGTGCTTTTGTTGCCTAAACGTATTTAACAATGCAGTTCTACGTATCTAGAAATGTTCTGATACTAAGCGTGCAAAACCAACATTGTATTCTGGCTACTGGGTTGCAAGTCAACTTTTGTTGCACGAAAGAAAATACTTTTTCTCTCTTCTGTATGTTTGGGATATTTATCTTAGCCTAAAATGAGCTTTGAGCATTTCACTGTTCTCAAACAGCGTTAGACCTCACAATCACTGTTTCACTTCATACAATGTGCAAGAATGGAGCCAAAAAACAATGAAAAATATGTCACTGTCCTCATATTTTGCAGACCAAACTGTATGCAGATTCTCCCGGCAACATTCAAGTCGCTGTTCGGCAGTATTGAGCAGGATCCCGGCTCCACAGTGGCTGTGCTTTGGTTTTCTGCAGCAACTTAAGCTAAAATATGCAACAGATGACTCCCGGGCTAACGTATCCAGGAATAAGTAGCAGAAGTTGAGAATGCTGTTCCCATTTTACTCTGCCTGCGAAGGTTTCCCTCCTTTCGGCTGTCAACTCTCGCTAAAATTTTTAAAAGATGAACTCCTCTTCTCGGCTCAGATCACTTTTCCCTCGACCAACTGCTGAGCTGACAAAACTTTCTTTCTCTTAACCGTCACCGCTTCTCTGCTACACTCTCTCTCTCTCACACACACACACACACACACATACACGTCTGCATTTTCTGTCTCGGGAGCACAGCTACGATGAAGCTCAACTCCCAAGACAATGGTGAAATATGCGCATGAAAGCCCCAGTCAAACAGAGGAGAGGCGTTTCGTACACAGCGGCTCGTCCCCGTCACGTTCGAGCAGGCCAGTTCCCAGCCAATAAACCACGTTTGTAATGATCGACAGCATTAGCGTGCCGACGTCCCTGCACACAAGCACAAGCAGCTCCTGTGTGGGGCTGTAATGGTGTGGAACGAACCCGCTGCTTTCTCAAGGACCAACAGCAAATAAGAGCCAATAATGAGACAACCGCCATGGTGCTAATGTCGGCTAAAAAGCAGGCCGTCTGCTCTCCGACGACAAACCAGCAACAACCAATTCTGCAGGGCTGTATTGAAACACTAACGGATGGACCTTGAAAGCACTCTTTTCAAACAGAAATAAAAGCACCCCAGAAGCAACAGAGCAAGGTAAAGAGATGAACAAGTAGGACTTACTTTGAGTATTCTTCATTATCTCGGTCACACCGAGAGTCCTTGTGCTTCTCCCAGTCCTTGCCATGTTTGCATGTGGTCAGCAGAATAACATCTTCCCCGTTGTGGATGTGATACAGAGCATTCCTCGTCTCCGAACCGATGCCCGTCAGGTATCGCTTCCCTTTGAAAACCAGCAGGTACTTCCTGTAGGGCGATGCGTCGTTGAGCGTCAGATAGCCAATGCCCCCTCCTTTCAGCGGGTGATCCTTGGAGAAGAGGGGGATGGAGATATCAAAGTTGGGTCGGAAGTTGACCACATCCGCGCTGGCCTTGGCCAGCATGGCCTGGCCCACCTCGAAGCCCAGATCCTCGGTGTAGTCCGGCCAGGTGCCCGAGTAGAGGTTGAATATGAGGTGGTTCCTTCCATCGTTCCACGTCGGCAGGCTCTGGATGCGGAGCCTGACGTTCTGGACGTACTGAGCCGAGAGCTGGTCCCTGTCCAACGTGTCCACGGCCAGAATGAACAGACAGGCCCGGGTCGGGTCCGTGGTGTGGAAGCGAGACTCCTCGATGGAGGTCAGGATCTTCTGGTAGGTCTCGGAGATCTCGTCCCCTCTCTGCGGCGGGTAGACATAGACCCTGAAGCCCGACTGACAGCGAGCGAAGTCGAAGCAGGTCTCCATGCGGCAGCGCTTGTTCTTGTAGATGTTGTCGCGGATCGCACGCCGCTCACGGGGCGAGGTGTGCTGGTGATGGAGCTGAGGGCTGTCCTCCTGCGCACAAGGACACGCACAGTTAGGACAACCCAAGACGAAGCACAATTACATCTATACTTTAGATCTGTGGAGTTGTTTAAGACATTGCTTTATGCTGTCAGTAGAGGCAAGCAATCTATGTTTGGGTTTCATTGCTTTGTTCCTTGACTCTGATAGCAAGTCCACACAAGAAGACAAAGGGTGGCTGTCTTTGATTCCCCTAAAGCAGTTGTTCTCAAACATCCCGGCTTGTGGCCCTTTAAGGCACAGCAAAGGCTGCATATGTCTCCGTCTGGGTTAAAAAAAAAAAGATAAAAGCACTGCGTGAGGAAATATAGAGAAACAGGATCTATTTCTCCGACCCGCCTTCCTGGATCGTACAGTGCCGTTTATCGTTTTGACTCTCGTTAAGAACTGCAAGCAGTTCAGCCAAATAGTGACGTTCTCTTCTCAGATTGTATCATTTGAATCAGCTTTTTTTTTAGGCCTGAGGAGGTTGCTCAATCAAGTATTTCACAATTAAAGAAGCAAATACTTCTTCTTCTTCTTCTTCTTCTTCTTCTTCTTCTTCTTCTTCTTCTTCTTCTTCTTTCTATATCTATTTGATCACATGATCAATCATCTTGCAACCCCCAAGGCTCTAAAAGTTCTGAACCCAAACTCATCATCCATCTTTAAACCAATTTTAAAGCCATGCATTTTTAAGAATGTATTCACTATGAGTTACTGGAATGTGTCCACTGAGAAAGCGGACTACTGCTGCATAGTTAGTAGTTTCACCTCTGATACATAAAATGATACCTTAGTGAATTTGCACGAAGGACTTTTACGTGTGATTGAGTGTTCCTATATTGTGGGATCTGCAGACTTTCTTCCTTTAAAGCGGTACAGTACCTCTTGCTCTCCCCCCTCCAGGTACGGCTCCAGCAGCTGGGTGGACTCTGGCCAGTGCCTGGGCGGTCTGGACGGGCTTCTCTGGGGCACGGGCTGGGGCTGGTACACCTCCTGGCTCTGGTGGTAGTACTGGTTTTCCTGCTGGTGGTACTGGGGGTACTGGGGAGAATGCTGATATTGGAGCGGCTGCTGCTGGAACTCCCCGATCTGCAGACCCCACAGGTAGACGAGGAAGAGAAGACCGGCCCCCACAGACACAAGCAGGTACCGCTTCTTGGCCTGCATGTGTGCTGTGGGGGGGGGGAGGGGAGGAAGAGGAGGAAGTTGAAGGATAGAGATAGGGAGAGAAAAGGAGAAAGAGTAAGGGGGGGATAAAAGGGTTGAAGAAGGGAAGCAAGAGGAACTAGGAGATGATTAGGAGAGGAGGTGAAGGGAGGTAGAGGTCTATCCACAGCTTGGCATTTTGGGATTTGGAGTCACTGAAAGAAAGAAAAAAGATTTACACATCAATGAAGTTACCAATAAAGTAACAAATATTTTTTAAACAAAGGTAAAAAATATATAGACACTTACATTTTTTTTTTTAAGTTAGATAAATACATAGAAATACGTCACATGCATTGTTTTAGGATAAACTTCAGGGTTCACTGTAGTAAAAAACAATAGAAAACACAAAAATAGTTCATGCATTACATATCAAATTGATGCATGTCACTCTAAGCGGTTCGCTGACCACATAACATGTTATTATTTATATCAAATGGGATACCTTGTGAATGATCACTGGTAGTGAGGCATTTGTACTTCGTGGGTAAACAAGCGAAGACACTTTTCTATAAATAACCTTTTGAAGACACGTGCCATTGACAATTTTGGTTTGCTTTAATTCAATATGACCAAACTCATGTCACAAATTAAAAACATTATTTGTAAACACATCACAGCGCCTGGTGTGGGTTAACTTGTGAATGTATGCCAACATTTTCATCAGTATCCGAATAACTATATTAGGAGGTAACAGAATAAAGCTTCATTAATAAAGAAATATCTTAGATTAAGCCCGATTAGCAAATGCAGCGCTAAACTGCCTGATTTCTGAATAGAGTCTGGAGCATCTCTCTGTATGCATGTGGAAACAACACGTGGGCTATCTGTGTGTTTAATAAACCAGCACCTTTGCACACATTGTTAGGATATTCCAGATAATAACGACCTCTTTCATTTTTTCTCTCGGTGGCATGAATCCATAATTGGAGAGCAATCCCCAAACTCCACTCACTGGGATTTACCTGTTTACCGGGAACACCTGTGGTCCCAGGAAGGGATTGGTATCTGCCGCTCACCCCTCCAGCCTGAGCAGGAATCAACAGTTCGGATCCACATTCTCCAGCTACACCCCCGATCACAATTCATAAATCTTCGAGCCTTTGAAAAGCACGTGGCAGTGGGGCAGTCACTGAGCTCTGAGCCCGAAAAGGTGCGCTGGTTTCATCCTCCGCCGCGTCCCAGTCCCAAACTTTCCTCGAGACAAGACCACGGAGTGATGTTCACGCGCACGAGACCCCCAGGTATCCACGTTGTGAGCGGAGACACGCGATCACCAGGCAGGACCAGCAGTGATAACGTCTACAGCATCGATCCGGCGCGTGCATCCCTCAATCAACGACTCACATCCCGCTTTAAAAAAAAGAAAAGAAGAAACAGAAAATCCCGGAGAGAGAAGATCCAAACTTTGAAATTTAAATCCACACCCCCAGTTGCGCGCTCGGTGACAGATAAGCAGACATCATCATGCCAAAGAAGTTAAACACGGGATCCGAGGAGACGCGCTTTGGTAAAAAAAAAAAAAAAAAAAAAAATCCAATTTGAAACGACCTGTCTGTCTTCGAAACGGTCTGAATGGCAGGCAGCGAGTTTTTCCTCAATAAAGTAATGGATCAGAAACACCACAAGTGCATGCTGGGCTTCTTCTGCGTTATTCCATCCTGACTACTCGCCTCCAACAGAACCCGTCCTCACGTCTCCATCCTCACATCCTCAGCTGGATCTGGGCTGCGCCACCGAGCAGCAGCCAGGCAACATCAGCAGCAGCGCTGATAAGCCAGACAGCAGCAAGCTGGCAGACCTGTGTGTGTGTGTGTGTGGGGGGGGCAACAATGTGGCTCCGATGCTGAGGCATGGGAGCTCTCTCCATGAGTCAGCATCTCTCACTCATGTTGAAAGCTCTGTTTGCATCAGTTTGATGATTGATGAGTTAAGTACATTTTGTTTTTTTTGTGGAAGCTGAGAAATCCCAGAGGAGCATCCAGGATATCTAGACTGACTGAGGCATCCCTGTTTGCAATGTCTTAACCAAACCATTCAGAAATCTTCCAATCAGGATTCTTATCTGGGATAAACATATAAGTTAAAGTTAAACACAGTTGAGGAAATTCAGGATTTTTTATTTTCATGAAGTGCTGCTTGGTGCTGAATGGATGCAAATGAACTCTCAATGTATGTCTATAATTAAGACGATGTTTTGATTGATTTGTTTTGTTTTCTTACAGGATGGACTCAGGACACACGTTGGGGTTGTTGGAAAGTTGAACATTGTAACGTGTCTCATTTGCTGCACTTAACATGGACATTGTGTCGGCTCCCCTTCAGGTTATGATGGTTTGGTTATAAATCTGGCTTGTCAGGGTTTAGTGAACTGGCTCTTTTGCAAACCTAAACCACTTTTAATTAAGTCCCAGCTCATTAAATCTCTTAACGATTCAAATATTTGGCCCAATGAATCAACTTTGACCACTTATCTTTCCATCTCTCCTGCCCTTCAATCGTGGTGCTGTTTTTTTTTTTTTCCAGAAGCCACCAACCAAATGAAATTAATTTGCTTATGATTTAAATAGCTGTCATTGACTTATAAATTAGAGCGAGTGTTTACGGACGTGGTGGAGCCACACACATCGGACATCATGTAGCAAACAGCGCCATCGTGTGGTTCATGTTGCAGCCCACACTGGCTGATCTAACCAACTGTGTTGCAAAAAGATAATTGCTGTAGAAAAATAACTGGGATTTGGGTTAAATTTCCATTTCAAAAGCAAACATTTGCCTTCATTTTTGTATATTCTGTACCCCACCGCTCTTTAAAAAAAGGATGACTTATTTTCACTTATGCCACCGAAGAAGAGGCAAAAGATGTCTGGCATGAACAGCATTACAGATCTTGAAACCGGTTGTTATCCCATGCTGGAGCGGAGTTCACATCTGCTGTATTTAAATCCATGCTTTAACAATCTGAGCTGCTCTAATTGCAGATTGAGGATCCCAAAACAATTCTGAGTAAATGTGGCTTTCAGTACCGTACTCTGAATTGAATACTAGGCCAACGGAAGAACACTTTACTTTACTCAAATATATTAGCTCTATTTCGGGAATAGTGTGGTAATAGTAGTGGTAGTAGCAGCAAAGAACCACCCCACATGGCAATGTAGACATAGATGCATATTTCCCCAGTAATATAACTTCCAGTCGGAGAGAATGAGGGCAAATGACTCAAAGTTTAAGTTGTTTTAAAGTCTGAAAAGATTCACAGCTTTTGAGAACACATTCTGGGCTGGAGGCCCTACTTCAGTAAAACTTTGAGGTACTTTATTTGTTTTTCCATTTTCTGCTATTACACTTCTACTACACATCTCAAAGGCAAATGCTGCACTTTTTACTCAACTACATTTATTAGAGGCTAGCTCCATAGGATAAACATAATGTACATATTAATACTGCCACTTTTACTAAAGTGTAATATCTGAGTGCTCAAGTCATGGCAGAACAGTGTTGGAAAGGAATGGCTTACATATATACAACTCTAAGGATTAAGAATACATTTTGATATTTACTGTACATGTTCATAAATAAAGTTACCATCGTTTCAGATTCAGTGTTACAGGTGTTGCGGCAAATGAGCTCAACTGTGAAACGTACACCCAGGCTATGTGGTCATGTTTTGCTCTGGTTTGAGTCTAGTGGAATTCATTTTTGGACTATATTGATAATATTGACTTGACTCGACATATTTCCAATCTCAGCCCATTGTGTTCTCATTTGTGCGTTTCATCTGGTGTAAGACGAGACTGTGATCTGGCTTTAAAAGTGTTTATGTCATTACTTTTAGATTGTGTCTTATTGATCTTGCTGCATTGTTATTCTTTTTTATTTACCATCCTGTACACCGATAAAACGTTTTGCTCGAGCAGTTTTATGTGTAACTGTTGTTCTGGTGCCAAAACTGGACCGCTCGCAGGAGGTGGGAGCGGTATAAATCCTGGATTTGAAATGGCCCGAGGAATGGGAAACCAATAAACGTCTCGAAAAACAACACTTTGGGGAGGATCTCTCATCTTTAATCTCTGGCTGTAGAACAGCAGGATAAATCCATGGACACGACTTAGAATAGTATGAATACACAAGCTACATTTGTCTGAACGCTATCGGTCTCCCTCTCTGCGCAGCAGTTTTGTTTTCATTTACCTGTACTGTGATAACTCTGAAGGATCGGCTGGTTTTGATGGCTTCATGGTCGATTAGGGGAAGATAAATCTGAAAAGGTCGCGGAGCAGCAGAGAGAAGGAGCGAGAGCTACACTTTGATCTGTTTCTGGTCTCAGTCCATCGCTTCAGTTCCTCCGCCTCAATCATCAATCATCAATCTGGAAGCTTACGGGATCGTCCAAGTAACTGTAAGTAAAGTCTCTCCTCCTTCACCGGCTTATGGGACCAGACTGGGATCCAGTTTTCACATGATTTTGTTTTCAGATTATGTTCTATATTTGATTTTACTGGACTGCACTCTCTTCTGCTAAGTGAATTGACTGTACATCTTGTGTAAGGTTATTTATTAACTGCTAAATTCCACCTTTATCCTCATCTGCTTTTGGTGAAGCGTAACTGGGCCAGTTGTGGAATATAACTAAGTACATTTACTCAAATAGTTGTGGGGTATTGTTACTTTTACTTCTGTAAAGGGTCTTAGTACATCACTGACTTTGGCTATTTAATGAGGACGTATGCAGGGCCGTAGGTTTGGTTGCAGAATGTTTTCCTAATGCTCCAATCATATACATGCAGCGACTAAGAAATGACATTTTGGGTTTCATTTGTCTGTCCTTTTGAAAAAAAAGCGGTAGTTTATCCGTTCACCAGCGTATCTTTAGAAAACCTCTCTTTTTACCAGCACAATCCGTCCTGGTTCTGGTTCTCCTGGGCCTCCCTTTCCTCCAGTGGGCGGAGCAGTCCGGACTGGGCCTCCTCCCACTGGAGCCGGATCCGGGTCTGTCTGAAGGCCAGGCATTAAGAATAACTGGAATGATTCAATTAAAATAGCCAATCTTTTCGCTGATGATCTCATTTAATGAAGTGGTCATAAAGAGCCATCAGTATTAATTAATTGCGACTTTTTCATAACCGATTCAAATGGCCTCATTGTAGTGTTTTCTTTATCTTTGACACAAAGGGCTTCCTACTTCAGTGTCTTACATTTGATGTTCAATTGTAGTGTCTTTGTACGAAATTATTAACGGTAACAAAGCCAACAATGTGTTAGTCTGTCTCTTAATGCTTTCAGACAAGGTATAGAACCGCAGCTCCATCTAAGGAAGACTTAAATCTGTAAAGGTCACAATACATGATCTTTTCGCGGGATTTGTTAATAATGAGAAAATTATAGAATATCATTGTACTAATCCTTTAATTTGATGTTGGTCAATCAACAGAAAATGTATAAAAAAATGTGATATTCAATGAATCATTTAAAGTAATTAATCAAGTCAAAATGAAAGGTTCCCACTTCTCTTACACGAGCGAGGCTTTCCAGATATTCTCAATCCTGATATTACAATAAACTGAATGAGGTTGAATAGACGCAGAAAAAAATCAATTCTGTTTTTCATTTCCCCACTCACGGCTACAATAAAAAGCACATCAACAATATTTCAAGGAAATCAAGAACAATGTAATTAGCTCATCTGGTTTCTGTCTTCTAAATCTTCCCATCTCACAATCAGGCTCATTAGATTATTATAGAGGGAATACAGACAAAAACGTTTTTTGAACAATAAAGCATATGAAAGTGTTCTCGCAGAAAAATTCCAAATACCAGTATGAACCTGAAAATGAACATGAAATGTCTCCTTCCAGGTGAATTTAAACTGTCTCCTCAGAGGAGAACTGCGATGACTACACAAAAATGGTCAGCGACCCGAGAGGCGATTTCTGTGTGGAAGAAAACATGATTTGACTCCGTCTAAATCTTTGTTCCGTATGCCATGTGGGGGAGTCATCTAAATGCTAACAATGTTGACTGAGTCACATCATCGGCCGAGAGCACATGTAGAACTCCCTTAACAACACAACACACACATACACACTCCAACACACACACACAAACACACAAAATCAATGGCTCTGTTCTGGCTTGTTTGTTTCATCTAATGACTCGAGCTAACTCATAATGTAACACTACACACACACACACACACACACACACACACACACACACACACACACACACACAGGAAGCCAGCTGGGCCACTAGCTGCTATAATCTAGTTGTGTTCTGTTCAGACGCTCCAGCTCAGGATTTGAGGCTTCGGTGCAATTTTCAAACAATCCACATTTTCCCGACCATCTGGTGCCGAACAAAACACACAAAAGTGAGGCTGTAATTATTATACATATGAGAGTCATAACAAACCAACTGGACAGCTAAAAGCTTCCAACATGAAGTGAAACATGGTGGTCAGCAGCCAGCAACGTTTTCATGGTGGAGCCAAATAAAAGAAATTCTAATGAAAAAGCTGAATTATTGTGGGATCATCACAAAGCAGCATACATCATTCGATTGCACTTTACTTTACGGAACACTAATAACAAGTACTTTGTGTCAAATTAGAGCAACTAGAAATGTGTTCTTTATTAGACAACAAACACAGTTATACCCAAATTGATAACCATACACCTAAATTATACCGTAACAGAAGCCAGATATAATACAGTATTAGGCCCAAGATATACAACAGCACTTAGACTCTATACCCAATAAAAGTGTAATTAGAAACCAAACTAATACCCCATCAGACTCCCTTTTACAAGATCATAAAGGCTAATATTAATTAGGAAAAGGCCTTTTGGGAATCTTTATGCATTGTGCGAGTTACATTTTGCTAAGGACAACCGACCCAAAGTCAGTGGACCTTACTACAACTTGAGGACCCTTTTAATTTGAAGCAGGTTAAGACCGAACTCTGAACTCTGAACTCTGAACAGGCTATAGTATATCCCCAGTCCGGACTATACCTGGGGTTAAAGGGACCAGGTATATTATGGCCTATGCCAATTTATACTTTGGGGGGTTCAGCTTTCTCAAGTAAGTTAAGTGAGAAAGCTAACTGTCTTAAAACCAAAAACTCTAAAACATAGACATGTATTACTTCTACCAGAAAAACTGAAAAAATACTAGACTTCCACAAAGATCAAAGATTACTACGTCCTGAAACTTCAACTACTAAGACTAGCAAGTCCTCACTACAATATAAATGTTCAAAGTTAAACACTGATAACAACATCAAAATGATCATTTTTGTTTTCAAGATAACTGCATGTTCTGTTGATGACTGCAGATTGAAGCTTGCGGAATAGGTCAACCACCGACTTTTGTGTGGATGACGATGTTGCAACTCAACAGATTCGCTGTGGCCATGATCTCTGCATCAGTTGCCCAGACTCCTTGCTTTGGGCTGTCATTGGCAGAGTTACTGGGAGAATCATCGGGGGACTGTGGTGGTGGAGAAGCCTCTTCATTCAGGTAAATCATAGGGTTGCTGACGTGGTAGGTGTTTCTCAGTATCTTGTCGGTTTTATTGTTCTTAAGTTTTACTCGTCCCTTGGTCTAACTATCAAGATTACCTGACATTATGATCCCTATAGGAAGGACCGTACCTGACTGGAGGGGTATAGTATGCTCTAGGCTATTTTACACCCCCGGGTATAGTTTGGCCTAGGACAGTTTATCCCCGGGGTATACTCTGGGCGGGGGGTTCATTTGGCCTGTTACATATGTAAGCGTGCGTCCCGTTTCAGAACCACGCTTTCAACTGACTTTTAACTGACAACTGACATTCAATTTCATGGTGATACATAATTTAGACATATTTTTAAAGGGCTTAGCCAATGTGACAACCCTCTCCGCCCTGTCTGCCTATTACTGTGTGTGTGGCTGCTGTGTGGACTGAACCTCGACTGTACCGGGATGTGCATCCTGTTCACACTGTATTGCGTTAATGGCCATTACTTTTCCAAAACTCAAGTAGACATGGATAGAGACGAAGAAACAGCATAATTACATCTTGTCAAATAGTCTCAACAGCGAAACCACAATTCCTGCGACACTAATGTAAGAAAGGACGACAGAATGGACAGTCATATAAAGTAAGTGCTGCTTGCAAATATAAAACACAAACTGGATGAAGCATTTCATTCTTTTCACATAATGTTTTTGGGGACATTTTTGGTTTAGAAGGAATTGACTCCATGTAAAAGTGTTTTATAAAAAAATCCATATGTTACATAGAAATACAAACATGTTGCTTATGAATATAATACAATGTTCTACATGTCGTTATTATATGTCAATATTATATATATATACCAAATATTAAATAATGTGTGGAGCCAGACCTTTCTCTTGTTGTCTGATGAGGCGAGACTAATACGAACTTGAACTTCTTATTGATTTAATTTGACTCATTTCAGTTTTCAGTGACAAAGAAAATAGGCTGAATTCCAGATAATTGAAGTGAAAATATTACTCGAAGACCCAGTGACATCTAACCAGATGTCCATCAAACAATTGTCCAGAACCTTTACCGGTTTATTCTGAAATGTATTGAGATAAATGGTAGCAAGAGTGAAGTGAAGGTACAAATACACCAACCTTGCATTTCCTAATAATACAATCTCCAGCTTTAAGCTGTTCTAAAAGGTCTTGACTGATGATATCTTTATGGTCTAGCGTTGCATCAGTCAATTTCAGAGTCACAGAAAGCTGTGGGGTGATGTGTCACTCTGCAGCGCCTCAATGCATCTGCAGGGCAAACTGATTTTTCGTGTCACCACCACTGGCAGTGTGTGTGTAATCAATAAAAGAGAGAGCCTCCAGGACTGCAAATACAGACAAGCACCTCAAACTCTGTTTCCGTTACTGATCAGATTTGACCTGTCTGACCTCACTGCTGCTCTTGTGGCTGAATTGGAGCTTTTATAAATATAGGTATTTAACAATCACATATGGGTGTGATTTTTGGGTGTCCGTACTTGAGGCCTAAAACTAAGCATCGCTTACTGCAGTCAGATTAGAAGATTTACAAAACACTGATCTGCAGTATTTGCTCAACATATCCTAATTTCTACCTTGAGTATTTTCTTATAATGTATCATATAACATAACATGTATTGCTAAATTCTCCACCTTATAAGACTAATTGTTATCCCTAACAGAAAACATTTGGCGAAGCAGAATTAGGAACTGCAGGTAAAATAAATCCTAAGTGTCCCTCAGCAGTTTTTCTGTTGATGCCTGTCTGAGTAATAGCAGCGAGACCCTGTTTATGTCAACGTCAAGCTGAATGTTTATCCGGCGAATATTCGCCCAGATAAATGAATTCCCTCACGGCCTCCTCATAAAATATTTTCAGCATTAATGGCTTGTGATGGAAGCTGTAAATTCATGTTAAAATGAAGCGGCCATTTTGAGGTTTTGGCATTTCAATTATCCACAACACCCTGCGCAGTACACTCTGTCATTCTGTCAACTTTAATGTTTTAATATTCTGTTTTAAAAGCCTGCTCACAAACACACACGCAATACATACCGAATATGGGCATTTAGTGCCAACACACACACATTTTGATTTATGGTCGGAGCTATACCTCAGTGACTAACCAGAGTAAAATATTTATGTGAAGCCAAATGAGTGACGTTCTCATACATTTTTGAGTCAGTGTGTGAAGAGGGATAATTTACTGTAGTGGGTAATCATTTGATGAGGAGCAAGCAGGCATTCAGGGGAGCATGCATCATAATGTTGATGTTGACTGTAATATGTGATTATCTTGATCGACATGACACCACCTACATTTCCAACACACACACACACACACACACACACACACACACACACACACACACACACACACACACACACACACAAACATATATTATTTTGCAGGGGTTGAGTTTTACTTAAGTAGAATAAACCAATGTAATAGTGTTGCACAACAGCACAAGTAAAGGCCCCGCATTCAAAATCCTACTTTAGTAAAAGTACAGCCGTATCATCGGATAAATGGACCTGTGAACAAAAGCAGGAGTGTTTAGCAAACACCAGTGTCCCTTAGACACCCATTTATAATTTCAACCTGGCTCATATTTTTTTTTGTTCTAGTCAACATCTCTACATCACTGCAACAAAGTCCCAAGAAAACCGAGCGGTCGGACAAACGTAGACTTTATTGCCACAATGAAGGGATGTATAGGCTTACCGCTGTAAGCCTATACATCCCTTCATTGTTGCAGTTTCACATTATGACAACAGAATCTCGAAAGCAGAAACGCGGCAAGAATTGTACATTGTAATCACATTGTAACTTTGATGATCTGACAGGGAATGAGAGGAAATGGGCACATTGTATACTGTAAGGGCTGAGAAGGGAAACTGGAAACCGGTGAGCAGGTGGAGGAGGGAGTCAGGTGAATGGAGCAGGTGGAGAAGATTATTTAAACCACTTTATTTGAAGCTGAAATTAAAATTGAGCACACTGTTAAATGTTAATGTTTATTTTCTTTCCCAAACAAATCTGGCTAACTAGGTTTGCCTGATTGCCGACTTATTTTCAACCACCTTCCAAGATCTATGCAATTGTGAGTACGTAGTCATCTTTACAGATATACATAATGTATAAACCTATTAAACTGTAATTTCCCTTTAAGTTACATAGAGAACATTCATACCAGAGTTCCCGTTACGCGGACTGGTTCCAGTTACAGATATTGCAGCTTGGATGTTGGTCCCTGCTGACAACAGTACGACTGATACCACAAGGTGAGAAAATAACTTTTATGAATTAATTTACATGAATGCATACATCACATATTGTTAACATATCCATAATTCATGCTGCAAATGCAATTAAAAGAAGACAAATCACTGATCAGTGAGCAGAACAAAGTGATGACCGGCTGCAGAGCCAGCGGAGGTGTGCAGAAGAAATGAACACGATACATCTCCACCTTCAGCCCCTCCAACGATACATTAGTCCTAGAAACAAATGAACATCAGTTCTTGCCCTAAAACTCCCAGTTTACTCAAATTCCCCACATTGGCTTCCTCCTTGTGTTCTAATTTCCCCTCTCCACTTTCTCCCTACCGCTTAACTTTGCAGTTAGAAATAACTTGTGTGTTAGGGTCAGCACCGACCTGTTTTAGGTTTTTAAATGCATAAAAGAACAACATAAATTAGTTTATTGCATCAAGGCTTTTTGACTTTGTCAGGAACTTCTATTTCAACAAAATAAAACAAAAACATTTTTTTTATTAAATTATAAAATGCTCTGGTTGAAATTATGACCTTTGTGTTGTTAGGGTCGGTTTCGACCAAGTTATACAAATAAGATTTGCTTGATTGGTTGTTGTTTGTTTGACCTTGCAAATGTATATGTTGTGTTATGACTTGTTCTGCTTTTAATTTTGTGTTTGTATTAAAGTTCTATTGCTGAAAAAAATACTTTTTTGCCTTTTTCTTAAAGTAAATATATATGGGTCGAAATTGACCCATAACACCATAGATGTTACTATAGTTAATAATATTAAAATGAAAAAACAAATGTATGTAAGAGATGTGTTCTGATACCCATCAGTAATAGTTGTTACACTGCAGTGAGGGCTGTCTTGTCTTGGGTTTTTTGTCTCGTAACTTCCTGTTTTATTTTGAAGCCTGACTCTCCTCTCGTTTCAGGTCACTTGCCCTTCCTCATGTGTCACTGGTCTGATTGTCTCCCCTGATCCCTGATTGGTTCCACCTGTTCCCCATTACCCTCATGTGCTTATAGTCTGCGTCTTCCCTCTGTCCTGTGCTGAAGTGTTTTGCCTCGTCCATGCACCAAAGCCCGCGTCCATAGTCATAGTTAGATTGTTCCCGAAAGTTTTTTGTGCGTAAGTTGTTTTTTGTTCCCTGTTTTTCTTCCTCCTTCAGGAGTGCTTTATGTTCGAAGGATTAGTGAGAGAGTTGTTTTTTGGATCAAAGGAAACAATAAAGTGCGCCGGTACGAATATCCCCTGCATCTGGGTCCTCCTTTCAGTCCAGGCCTGACAATAGATATTTTTATTAGCCATGATATTAGCCATGATATTTCTGTTGCATGCGGGTCATGCAGTGGCTATACCGTACGGCTTGTTCAGCCAAGCTTTAAAATGTTTTTGCATTATTTTGTCGGGGTTCAATTTGACATAAACCATAAAAACAAGCGGAGGCTAAATCATGAAGTCGCATAAGATCTGCTCCATGAAGCAGAGACTACAGCAGCATACGTCTGCACAGGCAGGTTCAAATCTGAACTGAACTGTGCTTTGTCTGTGTCACTCTTCCCCACACAGTTGAATTCACAGAAAATACAAATTGAAAACTGTGGAGAAAAACACCTTTCGTGTGCAATAGAAATACAGTATATTGGACAGAAAGCATCACCATCAAGCACATAGCTTGTGTTTACTGCTTGACACGTTTGGGGTTGTTTTAAGACGCCCTGATTTAAAATGTTTCTGATCAGAGCTCCAGCCATAACTGATTTGCTTTTTCTCACAAGACTTAGCAGCATCCATCCTCTCCACCTCCATCGCTCTCTCCCTCTCTCTTTTTCACTCCATTGCCTCCAATACAGAGAAGATAAATCAAGTGCCATGAGTCCATTGATGTGAGGGGAAATAGATGGGCCATTTGTTGACAAAACTCATTTCCCCACTTCCAGGTAATAAAGTACACTGTGTTGTGTTTTTTCTTCTTCTGCCTTCCTTCCTGTGTCACTCGTTTGTCTTGACAAATGGTTGTGTTTGGTAGCAGACGGTCATAGTGATTGGACTGGTGTGCACACGCGCACACACATCCACGTTCAGTCTGGCCTTGTCTGCCAGAGGCACCTGCTGTAGCCTGTGAACAGGTGCACTCTGCTAATAAACTCGGCAGGAGCACTGAATCTGCTTTTATTTAGCTGTCTCTGTTATCTCTCGCCCTATCTAGCTTGCGTTTTCATTCCCTCTGTTTACTCCTAACCAGGTGCATCGTTTCACCAAACCCTGAGCCAAAAATATGCATCAAATAGCAACTGAAAACTGGATGAAAATCAACACTGTATAGAGGATGTCCAGACAGAGAATAAGTAAGCGAGCTGTAATTAACACCCATGAGTATCTCTCAGTATCAACACATTACTGTGTGCACAGGGCATACATTTAACCAGCTTCTCTTGCCTTAACCTATTTTTTATACATACATATCGGTTCTTCACCTGCGGGGATGGTTTGACTGAATGTGTGGACGTTTGCCGGTTACGCCACATTGATCACTGCTGAATTGAAGAGTCTCGGGAGGGGAAAGCTTCAGGCTGCTGGATGTCTCTCTTTCCGCTGTAATTCAATTGCTAAGAAGCCCCATGACAGAAATCCCGTTTTGAATGAAGCTGGAAACATTGACTCTCAACTCTCAGCAAGGATTTGGACCAGAGAGGAATAAAAAATGAAAGACTTAAGAATTAAGTAGCAGAATTGAAAGAAGCTAAAACGTATTAAATAATAAAGGAGATCTGGTGGAAAAGTGAAAAACAGCTTCTCAGCATGGGATGTTAAAGTGATCTTTTTAGTAAATGATACTCTCATGAAAGCTTCTGTCAACTTATTTCTTAGAAATGTTCTTCCATCTATCCTCATCATAATCCTCAGATAAGTGACTTATTTCACATTAAATCAAGACTAACAAAAATAAATATGCAGAACTCATACCTGCTCAATAGTTTTAGTCACCTGCTGCCTCTCGACCTCCTCCACTATTAGGTTCACTCACCTCAAGCCTCACTCTTGGAGCAGGTCAGAATTATTTGCTGAAGACCTCTCCAGCAGGGTGGACTGCTGCAGGCTCTAAAACGTCATGTTCTAAGCTCACTCCACCGCCTACTCGTTCTGCATCATGACTGAACAAATGCAGCACTACAGGCAGATATTGTACTGTATTAAGACGCACACTGTGTGTGTGTGTGTGTGTGAATTGTAAGACTGAGTGTTGCAAATGCTTCTCTGCCACGTCCTATGCAGAGCAGCAGGAAATGAATGTGCTTTTAGGAAAGCTTTCTCGCAGGGGCTACAATAGTATTACTGTTAGTGAGTGACTGAGTGCACCTCTGTTATTATCCACGGCTAAATCTAACATTCTGCTACAGCAAACTGCACAATATGTTGACCTATCGTGGTTGCAATGACTCACACTTTATGCAAACACCTTTTATTGCCTGTTTTATACAGCCAGCTGACTCCTTACTCATTCCTCTTAACTGGCTCCCAAGCAGTAGGGGCTAAATGTTAAAGAAATTAGAGTCTTTCGGTTGTGTGTGACAAACGTCCAATACCCTTGCGGTCTAAACAAGGGATTAGCCAATTGTGGGTTGTGTTCATTCAATCACACACATAAAATACAGCAGTGGTCGTTGCACACCTGGCAGAGATCTGCACTCTACTGAGCGGACCTTTTTAGTTTGAATATAATTGTGTAATAGCACAAGGGGTGCTTCAAATTACTATGAAAAGTCACGAAAAAAATAAATAATAAAAAGCAAGGTAATTTGATTTAATTATTTAAACCTTGACGGAATTTTAAATAATCAATCAAAAAAGTCAATGTTATGTATGTTTTGAGACAAAGGACAACAAAAGATACAATAAACCAGTACAAAATGGCTGTTATTGCTGGTATCTACATCCTATGTCAAATTAAATGTTATAGAATCTTGTTTGTTTGTAAAATGTCACTTTGACTTGTTTAATGATATTAAATAACATGCTTGTTTTATCTCGTGTGACTGGGCTAGCAGGCTAGCTGTAACGGTAGCCATGCATCTTGAAATAATGCATAAAAACTCCCCAAAAAGATTAACAGGAGTGTTTTGCTCTGTCCTTTACATTCAGCCACCATGGCGTGAATGATAAAATGTTAGCCATGCGAGTGTTAAGTTAGCTTTTCGCCCTGTTGCGCTTGCTCGATATGCCAGCAGCTTCAGTCCACTGTTGGCTTCTTGTTAGCTGATATTTGCAAACTAGCAAGCCAAAAATACAAATGTCAGTCTCTAATCCTTGTCACCTCCAGCAGCTTCCACAGAGGAGGATATTTCAGGGTTCTGCCAACAGTGTAACAGAAACATAATGTGACAAATTACCGCTTCAGAGAGCCAAAAGTAAAGCTGATAATGTTACTTTTCAAATGACTAGCCTTCAGCTAGGAAGCAAATGTGTGAGCAATGCCGTGAAGTCAAGTGAGCAGCAGGTTATTGGCACGGCCTCCTAAACTTTCACATCTCATCTGAACTTACACTGAACTTCTCTCATTTTCCCCCTGACGCTAACTCATTTTTCTTTCAGAAACTATGGATTTTTCTTCCCCCAGTCTATGAATGAATCACAACGCAGTGACAGAGAGGCCGCTGTGGCTGGAAGACACTGATGGACTAAGGGAGGAGCAGGAGGCTCGCTGACTTTCAACTGGCCTGTTTAAATTGCGGGACGCCTGGTCTCAATCACAGATGCACTGTTGGCCTGGTTGTACGGAACAATGAGAAAATACTTTTGTGGCTGTTACCCTCGATCCCTTTTCTCTCTGAGAGAAAACAGGGATAGGTCAATATAACAGCATCAAAAGTAGGTGTTTTAGCTGACCCATCAAATGTGCTTATATATTTGTTTATCGGTCTGTTTCACAGGAATAAGACATATATCAGATCATTTGCAAAGATTTGCATGGCTATGATTTGCAATCATTTACATTACTTTGTTCAACAGACCACACCTAGGCTGCATGCCAGAAGACGCACACTCGAAAGACAAACTATGTGTAACTATGTTGAGTGCATTCATGTGCATAGATGGCCACAGCCCATACGTTTTTTTTTTTTTTTATTTAATTTTAAGGCAAGTAGACAAAGAAACAGTACAAGTACAATTGTGATACATTTAGCCTTTTTCTTCCCCCCTCCCAAGCATTCAGGTCAACAGTATCATTCAAAACAAACTCCCTCCCCAACCAACAAAAACAACAACCTCTTAATTGAGGATACACAAACATCCATCCATCCATCCATCCATTATCAGCCGCTTATCCGGGGTCGGGTCGCGGTGGCAGCAGGTTCAGCAGGCCGACCCAGGCTTCCCTCTCAACCGCAACACTTTCCAGCTCATTCTGGGGGATCCCGAGGCGTTCCAAGGCCAGCCGGGAGATATAATCCCTCCAGCATGTCCTCGGTCTTCCCCGGGGTCTCCTACCAGTTGGACGTGCCTGGAAAACCTCTAATGGGAGGCGTCCAGGAGGCTTCCTGACTAGATGCCCGAACCACCTCAGCTGACTCCTTTCGACACGAAGGAGCAGCGACTCGACTCCAAGCTCCCTCCTGATGTCCGAGCTCCTTACCCTATCTCTAAGGCTGAGCCCGGACACCCTACGGAGGAAGCTCATTTCGGCCGCTTGTATCCAAGATCTCGTTCTTTCGGTCACGACCCAGAGTTCGTGACCATAGGTGAGGGTTGGGACGTAGACCGACCAGTAAATGGAGAGCT
Organism: Taurulus bubalis; assembly: GCF_910589615.1. NCBI lineage: Eukaryota > Metazoa > Chordata > Actinopteri > Perciformes > Cottidae > Taurulus > Taurulus bubalis. The sequence goes on along the minus strand of NC_136591.1, from coordinate 32,358,495 downwards.
TCGCCTTCCGGCTCAGCTCCCTCTTCACCAAGACGGACCGGTACAGCGCCTGTTTTACTGCTGCAGCCGCACCGATCCGTCTGTCGATCTCCCGCTCCACCTTACCCTCACTCGTGAACAAGACCCCGAGATACTTGAACTCCTTCGCTTGGGGTAAGCAGTTTGTCCCCACCTGGAGGGAGCAATCCACCAGTTTCCGGCAGAGCACCATGGCCTCAGATTTGGAGGCGCTAACTCTCATCCCTGCCGCTGCCCTGCTCCAGTCCGAGGAGGCAAACAGGACCACATCATCCGCGAACAGCAGAGAGGCGATCCCGAGACTCCCGAACCGGATCCTCTCCGCCCCCTGGCTGCGCTTAGACATCCTGTCCATGAAGGTCACGAACAGGACCGGTGATAAAGGGCAGCCCTGGCGGAGGCCAACACCCACCGGGAACGTGTCTGACTTATTACCGAGGATACGAACACAGCTCCTACTGCAGGCGTACAGAGACCGGATGGCCCGTGCTAACGGGTCCGGCACCCCATACTCCCGCAGCACCCCTCCACAAAAACCCCTGAGGGACCCGGTCAAAAGCCTTCCCCAAGTCCACAAAGCACATGTAGACTGGTTGGGCAAACTCCCAGGACCCCTCCAGTAGTCTTGCAAGGGTAAAGAGCTGGTCCACTGTTCCACGACCGGGACGGAATCCGCACTGCTCGTCTTGAATCTGAGGTTCGACAAGCGGTCGGAGCCTCCTTTCCAGCACCCTGGCATAAGCTTTTCCCTGGAGGCTGAGCAGTGTGATGCCACGATAGTTTGAGCACACTCTCCGGTCCCCCTTCTTGAAGATGGGAACCACCACCCCGGTCTGCCAGTCCATGGGCACTGTTCCCAACCCCCATGCGACACTGAAAAGGCGTGTCAACCAAGACAGCCCAACAATGTCCAGCGCTTTCAGCATCTCAGGGCGGATCTCATCCACCCCTGGCACCTTGCCACCAAGGAGCTTTTTGACTACCTTAGCAACCTCTGCCAGGGATATGGTTGAAACCACCCCAAAGTCTTCCGGCGCTGCCCCCTCTCCGGGGGACATGTTGGCCGGGTTTAGGAGTGCTCTTTCCACCGCCCGACAATGTCCCCAGTCCGGGTCAGCAGTTCCCCCCCCCCTGCTGAGAACAGCCTGGGGTAGCCCCTGCTTTCTCTTCCTGAGCCGTCGGATGGTTTGCCAGAACCTCCTTGAGGCCAACCGAAAGTCCTTCTCCATGGCCTCCCCGAACTCCTCCCATGCCCGAGTTTTAGCATCCGCGACCATCGCAGCTGCAGCCCTTCTGGCCTGCCGGTACCCGTCAGCTGCTTCAGGAGACCCCTGGGCCAGCCAGGCCCGAAAAGGCCTCCTTCTTCAGTTTGACGGCTTCCCTCACCCCCGGTGTCCACCACCGGGTTCTCGGGTTGCCGCCACGACAGGCACCGATGACCTTCCGGCCACAGCTCCGAGCAGCCGCGTCCACAATAGAGGCTTTGAACATGGTCCACTCGGGTTCCATGTCCCCAGTCTCCCTCGGGATTTGTGAGAAGTTCTTCCGGAGGTGGGAGTTGAAGACCTCCCGGACAGGATCCTCCGCCAGACGTTCCCAGTTCACCCTCACTACACGTTTGGGCTTGCCAGGTCTTTCTAGCCGACTCCCCTGCCATCAGAAGTCCAACAACAAAATACCATTCGGGTTCAGATCGGGCAAGCCGTTCCTCCCAATCACGCCCCGCCAGGTTTCTCTGTCATTGCCCACGTGAGAGTTGAAGTCTCCCAGGAGAACAATCGGCAGGCGCCGCCCTTTCCAGGACCCCTCCCACCGACTCCACACAAACAAACAAAACAAAACAAAATCTAATGAAAAATAAACAAAAATGAATTAAGAATTAGTAAATTAACAGTTATATAAAATCAACGATACACGATACACGGTACACGATAGCTGCTCGCATCTTGGCTCAGCAAATGAGAACCTGCACTTGTAAAAGAGTAACTGGACTTCAGCATTTGTTATTAGGTCAAGCACAGGCTCGGGGGTGGGGTGGGGGCACCAAGAATGTGTAATGAGGGGAGAGTTTCATCATTCCTATTTTTTTCACACAAAAAATGAATTGAATCAGTGACGTATTTACAGAAGGTTATATTGGCCAGTAGAAGCGAGTCCAGGCGCCAAAATCTGAATTCTTTTGGTTTGAGGTCAAAACGAAGGTCTAAAATTACAGTAGAATGGTCAGACACGGTAATAGGAGAGTATTGAGTATCAATAATTGACGAGATTAGTGCTTTATCAACCAAAAAATAGTCAATCCGGGAGTATGATCGGTGAGCGTGAGAAAAAAAGGAATACTGTCTAGTTGAGGGGTGTGAGAACCTCCAAGGGTCAATGTAGCCAAATTGTCCCATAAAGGCTGAAAGAGTCTGTGACATTTTTCATGGCGAGGCAGGCCGGGAGCTGGATCTATCTAATATTGGGTCTATGACACAGTTCATGTCGCCTCCAAATATCAAAGTATGGGAGTCCGAGTTTGGGATAGAGGACAGTAAAACCTTGATAAAATCATGGTCATCCCAGTTTGGAGCATAGACCGATACCAGGACAACTGACTTCTGATATAGTATACCTGAAACAATGACGTACCATCCGTCTGAACCAAAGATTGTGTTAGTAGGGGTAAAGTGTACATTTTTCTTTATTAATATGGCTGTGCCTCTTGTTTTCAAATTAAATTTGGAATGAAAGACCTGGCTAATCCATGGTCTGTTCAGTTTCCGGTGATCAGAATTTTGTAGATGTGTCTTTTGAAGGAACACTACATTGGCATTGAGGCTCTTAATATGTGTCATGATTTTAGTTCGCTTCACTGCAGCGTTTAATCCATCAGTATTCAAGGAGACAATCCTCACCGCCTGTCCGCCTGCCGCCCCTCCGTTGGTTACACTAACCATATCCCAGCACAGAGTTTCTGGTTAGTCCCAGGATGCGAGCAGCAAAAGAAGAGTAAACAGTGAGTGTATGAGCAACATCGTGTTATAATACAAAATAAAAATAAATATAGCCCACACGTTGACATTACTATCAGCCTATTATTTATTTCAGAAACCTAAATATACAGGAGAAATGTATACAGAAAAAAACAGTTGCACCAAAAGTTATGAGAGCTCCCCCTACATTTACATACAAGTGAGGCTTTCTCGGAACAGCTTTCAATTTACTTTGGGTATGCCTTGGATAGGCCTTTTAGGCAAATTGTACAGTAGTGGGAAGAGGTTAAATAATACCGGTTTTATCGATATCAGAAGTCGAGTTTAAACTTTGCCGGTCAGCTATTCATTTGGAATCAAATCTTTGGAGAAAGAGAGTGTGAAATGAAGATGGAGCTGAAGTTTAAACTTCCACAGAAGTCCACGGCACTCCAACGTAGAGTAACTGTTCACCTACTTAGCAAGCGAAGCCTTCATTATTCCTGACGGTTTATTAATTTATTTTACAATGTCTGACAGTTAAACATCCAAATCCATGTCCCCTGTCATATCCAACATTTAAAAATCATGTGTAATCATATCATACCACTGGCTTGTTGATGTATGATAACGTGTGTATAGAGCACATACACCTGAAACCCAAATACTGTATTTGTCAAATAAGTGAATAAAGCAAATTGATATGTAGTTTCTTTTGAACAACCACTTTTTTGATAATCATGGAGATTAGAATCAGAAAGGTAAATGCAATTATGTATTATAAAATCCTCCTTTTCTAATTGATGTAAGGTCCTGAGTTATTGTTCAATGCAGCAGATCTTCATCAACAGCTGCTTTCCTTTTCAGTCTTGACTGAGGCTGACTCTCGCTCTGGATGCAGCTTCCAGTATGTGCCCTGTAGCGGTGGTGCTCAGAGGAGACGCAACACTGATCAGGTCCTTCTTCTCCTCCTATCCTCCTCTATCACACTGCAGACCTGAGTCCTGAGTGAGACCGGCTCTCAGTATGGGTGCTGTTTGAAGTGTGTGATGGGGCAGTGTTGCTCATAGGCAATAGACGCAGCTCTGATCCGGTCGCACACGGCAAGTGTGGGGAGAGTCTCGGCTGCTGTCGAGCTGCAGAAACCGTCTTTCATTTATGATTGTACAACTGGAGGTTGTCAGAGTCGTCTCCATCAGCCATGTTTCTTTTGACTCTTGGTGGTGAGAAGTAGCTGCTGCTACTTGAACTGGATGGAGCTGCAGAGTTAGCTGCAGACCGGACCATTTCTGATGGATGAGAGGTTTCGGTTGTGTCATTTTCCTCATCAACTTTTCTTTTCATCCCTAAATTAATTGAACCTGAGGTCTGGGTCATAGAGCAGGGATGAGGGTTGGTGCCTTGTGGCCGGCTCAGGGCGCCTCTCTCAGCAGACGCAGAAGAACGGTTCTGCTGGACGGGATGGGCGGTCCCTGAGGATGACGGCTGCAGAGACCCACCCACAGCTTTCCCACTGTCAGTAGTCAGGTTCTGACAGAGGTCCATTGTCTCATAACAAGACCGTACACTGCAACCAATTATGAATTACATGAATAAACTTCCACATTCAGATAAAGTAAAGTGCAATAACTGAAATCTCAACATCAACTTACTAGGAGCTGAGATGGTATCTGCTGACCATGTGGTGCATGCTGGTGAATTGATGCTGCAGCACCTGACATGGTGTCAGTCTCTTGGCAGCATCAAGCGCAAGCATCCCTCTGAGGATGTCCCCAAAGAGAAGCCTGTCATTCGATTCTGAAACTTTATCAGCAGTCGTTTTACTCCTGATGATCTGGATCTGTAAAATCAAGAAACAATAACAGCCATCAGGAATATCTTACGTCACCTCCAGAAGTGAATGCTTCTGTATGCTTCAGAAATGTTTTTTTTAAGTGAATAATAAAAAATAAAAAAACACCTACATGCAAGATATCATACAGTGAGCTGAATTTCTTGCACCTGGTCTCCGTCGACTGAATCCCAGTCTCACGATAGAACTGTTCTGGTGTCTTAATAGACCGTGTTATTGTTAGCCATGACATTCTGAGTACAGTCAACTTGGACAAACAGGCAGACAGACCCAAATATTCTACAGTATGTTAGAAATGCAACACAAATCCTAGGCCAAAGAGAAAGTCAGTGAGGTCAGAGGATTGGTGAAGTGGCAGGTACCTTGAGTTTCCAGGAACTCTTCGTGGAGTTGTCGTCCCGCTGGAAAAAACAGCCAGTATGGTGTCCGAGGGTGAGCAGGGTGTCCGGTGGCTGACCCTGAGTCTCCACTATGCACCTCATCTGAAGATGCAACACAACATCAAGTCCCAATGGGGTAGAGGACTTTCAGCAAGTTTTAACTGATTCATTTCTATATACATGACCGCCAGAGCAATAGTAGTACTTACCATGTCATATCCACTCGTGCCGGGGTAGAGGAAGAAGCCGAGGTAGAGTAGAGCAGTGACGCAGCCCAGAGACCACATATCTATGGCCTCGGTATATGGTAGACCCAAAATAATCTCTGGAGATCTGAGAGAGGAAAAACAACCATAATCACACTAGCCATGATGACAATGTCCACTATTTTGACAGGCACCTGTATCATTTACAACTTAAAGCATGTGACCTCAACAACTGCGGTGAAACCCTCGACAGATCCAACATGGTTTCAGTCACTCACCTGTATGGGCGGGTCTGAAGGTAGGCGCCCTGGGTTGCAGCCGACACATCATGGGCCAGGCCGAAGTCGATGACTTTAACTCTGTAAGGCTCCCGCGCATGGTTCACCAACATAATATTCTCTAACTTGAGGTCTGCATGAATTATTCCAGCAGCCTTCAAGTGAGCAAGTGCATTGGCGAGCTGAAAGGTTATTAAAGTCAGTCATTTCCTAATAAGGGCAACGACGTTTGATCAGTATGCTTATTCATGCAGGAAGAACTGCAGTAGAATGTACCTGCTTGACAATGGGTCTGATTTCCTTCAGATGGAGAGGTTGGAAGGACCTGTCCTCCATGACGTCATGAAGACTTTTGTCCAGGTGCTCAAACTCCAGACAAATGTATTTTTCGCAGGTGAAAACCTGGTACCATCGAACCAGGTTGCATTTGTCAGAGTCCAGCAGTTGGAGTTTTAACAGGGCAGCCACCTGGTGATACACAACAGGTCACAGACAGATGTTACAGTAGCTTGACCCACAGTAACAAACCATTATATTGTATGTTGTATTGTATTGTAGGCATTTCTTCAAATTCAGTTGATGGAACGGTGGTACAAAGCATTGTCACACAAGTTTTACAAATCAAACTTTGATGAGCATGTCTCTCCTACCTCTTCTCTTGCCTGCACGACTAAAGAGTCCTGATTCCTCATCATTTTGATGGCTACCGTCTTGTTATCGCCGATCCTCCTGCACTTAGCCACTGTGCCGAAGGTGCCCTGCCCGAGGACAGACTCCACCAGGTACTTGGAGGAACCCGAACTGAGCAAGTCTCCAATGACTTCCCGGTTATGATGGGAAGGTAGAGTGACAGACATGTTTGAAGCCATCAGATGTGACACCTGCTGCCAGGAACCCAAAGCTGAGAGGAATGCAGATGTGGACACAACATTTAGTCACAATGTAACACTATAACAGTAACATGTTGATGAAATAAATGAAAGGTATGATGCGAGAACAAGCAAAGATACTTACCAAGTTTGGCAGATGTCATCACTGGGATTTGTTGGGATTTTCTTCTAGATTCAAAATTCAAAAGTGAAAGTTTCAAGGTTGAGGTAACTCTCTCTCTCTGAGTTTCTGAAGATACTGGTTCCCGACAGTGGGTCACTCCAGCTTGGGCCTTCTACATTCCGTTCTATGATTCCGTGATGGAATTCTGTTTCACAGCATCACATTCTATACTCACCATTGATAATAATTAGGTTCTGAATAAAAGGTTATTATGATTTGAATTGCATTATAAACCATACTGATGCACAGTGATGTCAGTGAAGGGTCGTTGGTTGATGCAACCCTTTACTCGTACAGAACACACAAGGTTTTATACCGTATCTGACTCAATATTTTGACAAAAACAATAATACTTATAAAATATCTGCATTATGCAGACAATCAACGATGTTTAACAGCCAATTCGGATACACACATTCTATACTCATCTGTAATGTATTAAAAGGCCTCAAATATACCATAATTATCAATTTAAGGGCCTCCAATTTAACATAGTTGTAGCACATTACCTGAGATTTAATCTGAACTGCACTGAAAGCAGCAGGAACGTCAGTTGAAGTTGAATTTTTGAAACCAATAATACCATATCACCACCTTTTGAGTTGTCATAGTGATCTTGTAAACAAACAGTTGGTTCTTTCATTTGTCCAATATTCACTCTCCTCTCTGTTTGAAACGAACATGCGCACATTCAGCGATTTTGATTATAAAATGCTTGAAATTATTAGAATCATACAGAAACTATATTAATAGCAGATCAGTCGAGAAATATTAATATTTATTTTTATTTTATCGTTATTAGCATATTACCCAAAATGCAGCATATGTAAATAATAAGTATGAATCATCCTGTGGTTGGATCAGGTGTGTCTTTCTACGGCGTGTAGCCCTGGTGTAAAAGTATATAAACAAGTTAGTTCCTAATAAAGTTCAATGAAATTATTTCAGTAAGGCAATTATACTGAAAATAATTTTGAAAAAACGTTTTACTTATATATTAAAACAAAGACTTCGGGAACAACAGTGGGGTAAACTAAAAACTAAAAAGTATGCCATTAGTTTAAACCACTTAGTTAGATTGGTTAGGTATTAGTTAGTGACACCTGGGGTAATTTGTATAGGTCAGCAACAGGAGTAAAAAAAAAAGCTAAAAAAGCAGAAGAGACACCAAGAAAGAGAAAAAAGATATGAATGGTCCAAAATAATAATAAGGATCTAAGGAAGCTAGGTCTATCATGTCTCTTTCAGGAGAGATGAGCTACACAAAGCTCTCCGTATTTCAAACCCTGGACCGGGCCTCTTAGATAAAATAAAACTCAATGCTACAAATATTGTGTAAATTGTTTCATGAATTTGGTGGGCAAATTGACCTCACCCCATCAAACTATATTAAAATAAATGTGTGCCTGGCCCTTTGGTCCGCCATCAGTTTTCTAACGCACTAATGCTGTTGGCGGTGAACAGGAGCAAATCCCTGCAGCCAGAAAGTGATTAATGTCAATGACTCAATGGGTTTTTATACAATGGCGTAATGTTTCGGTGTCCACATACTTGTACATATAGTGTATTTAAATCACACAAATCCAACTTCAGGTCATTTTTTACCTGATGTGCAATACACCCCACTCTGGTGATGTTGTTTTCTAACAGAGGACATGTCGTGATATAAGCTGAATTTGCATTTGTTTGTTTAGTGGCTGAGATTTCCTTTTGGCTGTCGTCAGGGTCAGCGGTGTATTCCATCACCTCACCCACCTTCACTCTTTCAGTGAGGTGGATTTACGTTTGTGCTGAGTGAACGCTTCCCCGGCCACACCCTCACAAAATCAAATGTCACCCCATCTCATGGGGTATTAATCAAACTCAGACACACACACACACACACACACACACACACACACACACACACACATACACACACACATTCAGGCCCAGCAACCGTCAGAAAAGAAGGGGAAAGGTCACTTGATGGGTTGGTTTGTCTGGAAACATCTATATAATTGTGAACATGCACTCAGGCTCTCACTCACAGTTTTCAAAGACATGTTGGGTTTTGCCCTTTTCAGCCATACACCTCTTTTCCCTTTGCATTCCTGTGTGTGTGAGTCTTAAGTGCATGTTTGCGATTATATACAACTTGTATTATAGTCTTTTTGCTTAGTTTCTGACTAATTCACCAGCAGCTCAGTCCTTCCAAGACATCTTGTGCAGCTAAACATTGTTCAAACACAGAGAAATGCATTTCAAATTCAAGTGTAGATCCCAATAAATTTGAGGTAAAGAAAAAAACATTTTTTTTATGATTCAGAACATTTCCAGTTGATCGGCTGGTGCAGCCCTAAATAACATTGAGTCTGGGGTTTCAGTGTAAAAATCATACAGCTTCACTCAAAGACAGTATGAAGTATGAAGACAGTATGGAACAAAGTGACATGATAAACGTATAAGCTACTTAAAGGGAGGAAAGATGAAGCTGGAACTGTGAATGCAGAAAGATGACATATTTTCTTGGCAGGATTGTGTTGCCAAAGCAGCAGTTTTAATTCAACCAACCAGGCTGTAGCATTGCCATAAAAACATGTACAGAAATAGACACAACCTTTTATTGTATGTGATGCAAATGTGGAGGGCTAGTTGATGCCTATATACACATTCAAATGAGCTCAAAAATCATTAATAAAAGAAATAGGGCATTGTATAAAATTAAAGTTGCAGGACCACTTGCATTTAGGACTGTCAGTTAAAACAGGATTAATCACATAAACCAGTATATGTATGAAAAACAAAACTGCATAAAAATCCAACAAAATTAGAAGATTTACTGTAACTTTGTTCAATATTCACTTTACAGAAACAGTGCATTGTTTGTGGTTTATCAGTCAAAAATACAAGTACAGGCATTTCAAAGAGAGATTAAACAGCTGGATTTTAAAATGACTTCCAGTCAGCGTGTGTGTGCGTGTGTGTGTGACCAACAAACGCAAACAGAAGTTGGACATTTGTCTTGAGCACATTGAAATGTTTAAATGGAAACGCAGCTATTCAGACTTTTGGATTTTCTCTGTCTGTGAGGTGTCAGCGTGCTAACATATGCTAATAGCCCCCTTTTCACAGCAGCCACAGGTTAAAAACAGGTGTAATTGATCAAATTAATTATGGTCCGGTTATATGTAGTGTGTGAATGGAACAGGGCCATTATTAATGTTATTAATTACACATGTTTACCCTGCATTTACATGTCAAAACGGCAGCTGTGAAAAGGGCCTATTAGCACTTAACAGCACTGAGGCGGTCCCTAGTTTTGCGGATATTTGTTCATAGAAAGTATCGAACAAATTACATTTTTGACTTGATGATGGTCAGCAGTTTACAATCCATCCTGAGGCGGAACATGAACATCTGCATCAAATTTCTTGGCCACCCATTCAATAGTGGTTGAGATGTTTCAGTCAAACCCACTAAAGTCAACCTCATGGTGGCGCTAGAGGAAAAGGAAGAGGATCACCAAAGGAGGTAGGATTCATCCTTTGGGGATCATGATTGTCTGTTCAGAGTTTCATTAAAATTCATATCACTGTTGGAAAACTTCAGTCTCGACCAAAGTGGCTTAACCAACGTAGCCAAAGATATTTCATGATACACTGACAGGATGTAAACACACTACAGAGAAAGAAGAAGGGGACTAATGGACAGCAGGGCTCAGAAAAAGATGCTCAGACAAAAAAAAAAACAATCTCATCCATCTGCACAGGTCAGATTTCACACAGGAAATGGGTTTATTTCTCTCTCCATTGATTCTTCTTTCTCTTTCACCTTCTCTTGTTATTTCCATCACTCCCACTTTTCTCCCTCCTTCACATGGACGAATCAATGGATGGGAAATGAAAAAGGAAGCCGCATTTCATTTCCAGCTATGAGGAAAAACACTCTGCAGAGAAGCAAAGTGAAGTACAAATAAAATATTGGTTAGCGGCTGGTTTCTCTCGTTGGATTTAAAACACTGGCGACGTCAGATATGTTTAAAAAAAATCTTGATTGAAAATAATCATAAAACATATAGTTTTGGCTGTGAACGGGCAGAAACCAAACCAAAAAAACATTAATATCCTGCTTGATTTCATGTGAATTCCTGTGCATATTACGTGTTTGTCTACACCACCACCAAAGGAAAACCAACAAAAACAGCTATTATTTTTACTCGTTTGACACACAGCTACAGCCTGAAGATTAAGTCATTTGGCATTTATTACCAGAGCAGATGTCATTGAGTTCATTGATTTCTTCCTGAACTCTGAGGAGGAGGAGGTCCTGCCAGATTTCCTGCTGCTGCTCCTCAGCCTCCACCCCGAGCTGCTCCAGGTGATGATCCTTTAATCTCAGCAGCGCGCGGCCTCCAGAGAGAAACGTGCGAAATGTGAGTGAGAGTGTTCGTTCATTCACAAATCAGGAGTACAGTTCAGCGAAATCTTATTTCACGAATTCTAAATCGGAAAAAAAGGCTGAAAATGATTGAAGTTTAATCAGTTGTACCTGATATGGCGTGCTTAATTATGGCTTCATGAAGCGCGCCCATGTGGTTTGGGTGCTGGTCCTGCACCCACTCCAATACCTCTTCCACCGACCACATCAACACTCGCTTTGACAGCACCATCCCTCTGCAGCCGCATCAGCAGATACGCACTGAGAAGACAAAAGCAGGAAAGCTACAAATACATATTGTTCTGGAGTGGGAATAGAAGAGCAATTTTTATTTACTACACATAGGAGTTTTGTAGTTTTGGCCATTTGATGGACAAGAAACACAAGCAGTCGTATAGGTTTTAAACAAACTCAAAGAAAGTCATGTTCACAAAACGTATCTGGAATAGAAAACAAAGGCAAACATGTCTTTTCTGAAAAATTCATCAGACTTTATAGACAACTTTCTGATTCAACTTTGGCCTACTGTAGTATTACTGACATTTTACACATGCTCTCTTCTAAATTAAATGGTTCAAAGTGGTAATTTGTGGTAATGACCTGAACTCTCATTATGGGGTTTATATCAGGGCAAGAGACAGGTTGATGAGTGATGTCTATGTTTCCAGATCTCAGTCATTTCTCGGGTAAATAAGATGATATGATAATCATCAGAATTCATACACAAGGTTACAAATATTCTGTGTTTAATTAAAGTAGAATCTTCCTTGACACATCCCTTCTTATGTGTTCGGCTGAAATTAAGGGTTATTTTTATTAGCAATTAATCAGTCAATAATTTTTTAAGTTCATCAAAAACGTATCTGAATAAATCGCGGGAAAAATAAATAAATCTCAATTTCACCAAACCCGATGTGGTCTGCTTGTTTTCACCAAGCATGATAAAACTGAGCAAAGCAGGAAATCTTAAATATATTCAGTTCGGCTTAAAAAAAATATTATTTATTAAGATTTGCCAGAAGAAAAAAAGAAAACCTGACAAAACTTTCTGTTCTCAACAGAAAGAAAAAGTTACTTCTCCAAAGATTATCAACGGGGAAAGTTATCTGACTATTAAAGTTCCCCCCGACCAGGATTTGAGTAATTCAGCCTCCCTCTGCAGCAGCTCAGCCTCGGGGCACATCAGCCGAGGACAAAGTTGTCTGTGGTAGACCCCCAAATGTGAGGAAATGTCATTTTCTCTTGACATTTGGCGCTTTGGATTAAACTTCCTTCTCATGCTCTGTCGCCTACTCCCTCAGAATAAGCCTGTTTTCCAGTGATTAATGCAACAAACCCTGGAACATGATGACAAATAGCTGGTTAACAGCAAGGTGAAAACTCCAACACCCTTGAGGTCCAAAAAGTTCTCAAAAAAATAAAAAGTTTCTTCGTGGCCCCGGGTTCTTTTGGCTTCCCTCCCAGCCATATCCTCCTGGGCTGCACTGCCATAGGGCGAAAACTGCTAAACTGTTGTTGTGACCTTTCCAGCGGGCCGGTCTAGTTATTGGGGTATAAATATAGGAATGTAATTTCCTGTGTTAATTAAGTGGGGCGCGCGATTGGCCGGGCCAGTAACGAGGTCCCAGCGGAGTAATTGACATACAGACAGCGAAGACCTTTTGCACTGGAAGACGCAGAGGAAGCTTCCCGCTCACAGTCGGGGGTGAGCTGAGGATGAAGAAAATCTCACTGCGGTCTATAACTTTGGATTTATGCCTCAGGACAGCATTTGTCAAACTATATGACTCCCAATTGAGCAGCGGTGGGTCTATATCTGCAGGGGAATGGAGTGACTATATCCTGCTTGTCTTATTTACTCTGAACCATTTCATTCACGTCCACACTGCTCACTTACAACTGAACCAGGACTCGTGAACAAAAGCAATTTACAGCAACAAGCAGGCTGGGAAATTGGCTTCCTGCAACGACTGAAACTGACAAACCATATATATATTATCACATATATAGAAATGTATAAGCACATCCGACAGCTCAAGCGAAGTGCTTTAGGTGGTATTAATCCCGCGCTCACTTCTCGTACTATCTGTTCCTGCCTCTAGTTTGACAGTTTTATTGAGCTTCAGGGTAGCCAAAGTTGACGTGAATGTGTGGGCAGTTATGTTGGTTTTACTTGGCAACTTGATTTAATATACAACTACGGGAACTGTGTTGGAAGTGCAATGCAGAGGAGTGGTCACAGAAAGAAAAAGACAAAAAAAGAGAGGTATATGTTGTAAACAGAAAGCAGTGCATCGATATCACTGTGGGAGCTACAAAAAGGCCTTTTTAAAGATAGGGGAGTGGGGGAATGTGTTTATATCCCACCAGGGGACAGAGAGGGAATCAAAGCCTTCAGCATGGCAATCCCCTTAATTTGATTGCTTTTTTTCTATGTGGGTGTCAATACATTTAAGTACTGATCAGTACTTTCAGTAAACACAAGCTGCCACACGACATGGCATGACGCACAGTCTAAAAATTGTGGGAATGAAGACGTAAACCAGGAAGGTTCTTAACAGAGACAAAGTAAAGGACCACCAGAGTTCATATGAGAGTTTTCTCATGTGGTACAAAGAACTCAACTGGAGCAAATCTTTAAAAAAGGGCACATTTTAAAGTGGCAGGTTGAGGTCATCACTTCTCACACACCGAGGTGTAATCCTACCATCTTGTGGTTCTTTGCAGAATTACTTCATCTCTTGAACTAGCCTGAACATTGTCAACTTTCACAGGAGCTGGTTCAGCTCTCTGATCTAAAGCCTTTCTCCACTTGGCTTGGTGCATTCTTTCTGCGCTGCTAGGAGGATTAAAATGACTTTTATGTTCCTAATTCGAACAAATACAGCTTCATTGTGGGTCTCCTTTTAGCAAAGTTATGGCAAAAAAGGAAATTATAGTTTCCTGTTTTGCCATATTTTAATCAAACGTGACGTTTACGAACGTGTTAAGTGTTTTGCAGACTAAAATATTGTATACATCCAGCGTGCATCACGTCATCCACAACGGCAGTGCCTTCCAGGCACACTTATGGCGTAAACTGGGATGTAAAAATTCAGCAGAAACTGGATGAAAAAAGTGGAAAGTGGATGTCAATGTGGAAATTGAGACAACATTTTATAAGTTTTTTTCTGACTAATTTTGAATACTGCCGAATTGAAGCCGTGCCTCTCAAACTTCTTTTCTGTGCTATAACAGGTGTGTACCATTTCCGGTATATTAAACAGATCAACAATATCAACAATAGAATTGGGCGCATTGCCCTGCAGAAGAGTACGGACGGCTCAGGTTTCTTTCTTTGTTTACTGTAAATACACCACACATCCATAACAGACTGTAGGTCAGATACAGCACTGACATATTTACCAACTTCATCCGTGTTTTTGTTGAGTGATAAGTCATATTTACCGACGGTCCCGTACCTGTTGGAAATGAAACGTTCCTTTTCTTGGCTCCGCCCACCAAGCGGGCGCGCGCTCGACACGTCCTTCTTCCGCAGTCCCGCGCATAGCTGCTCGTGATCCCCTCAGGGCTGTCAGAAATATATTGCGATCTGTATGGTGTGTGTTTATTTACAGATGAACGGACAAATAATGTATCTTGCTGAATTAAATCACACGAGATAATTATTGATAATTCTTATCATGTAATCATAGGACAAAATACAACATATAGTATAGTAGTATGAGTACTTTTACGACTGTTCTTGACTACTGTAATGTTTATTAATTGTCCTATTGTTTTGTCATTTGTTTTTAATAACAACGTAAGTAGTACTTATACTGAGTGGTCATATGCACAAAAATGTCTGGGATTGAAAATCTAGAATCTATCAATGCTAAACACATTTATAAAAAAAAAAGGTATGTAAAAATGTGAACCTAAGACATAAGATAGTGCAGAAGTTAAAATAAAGCGATATAATACGATATATGTCAAATATATAATGAAAAGGGGGCTGTGTGTGTGTGTGTGTGTGTGTGTGTGTGTGTGTGTGTGTGTGTGTGTGTGTGTGTGTGTGTGTGTGTGTGTGTGCGTGTGTCTGTATCTGTGTGTGGTGTATGACGATGCCAGATCTTCATACACCATGATTGATTTTCAAAAAGGGACTTTCTACACAAAAATACACGCACACACACACACACACACACACACACACACACACACACACACACACACACACACACACACACACACACATTAATAACAAATACAGACGCACAAGAAGTGTGTGTTGTTTATAACGTCTTGACTTAGTTATTGAGGGTTTCATGAAGGCATCATCTAATTAAGTGTACATTATAAGTATGTACACTGTTTTCTCTCATTTATGTTGTATCCCAGTCAATCCTCTCGCTTGTCTTCTCTGTTTCTGAGTCAACGGCTTTAATTAAAACACTATCAGACCTTTCGAAACTATCCATCCCCGTGATGTACCATCTCCAGCCAACAGAGGGCGCGCGCACAGCAGGGCGCGCGCCTCTCCTCCGCCAGCTGCTCGGCAGGCTGAGCAAACTTCAGCTGGAGTTGTGTGATGGTCACATGACGATGTTGATGGTATATTACTCCAAACGTCTCAGCGTGGTCGCTTCTGCAGAGCTCTGCAGCACTGACAGAGACGGGGTGCGTTTCATTCTGTGTCCATCTAATGCCGGTTTAAGGACCATCTGACAGCCTGGAGTTACTGCGCCAAGACTCAACTATTTCAAGGGGAATTATGAGAAACGTGGAGGTGTGACTTTTATTTCCATTTGACAGCTGAAAAGGTGAGATAAAAGCCAGTGTGCTACTTACTTTATGTTTAGTGTTTAATGTCTTGCAGGTTTAACATAATCTGACACACGTTTAGTATTGCAACATGCATGAATCCTGCAGTGACTGCACCTGTTTTAAACTCCAGCTGACTGTGTGTCACCTGTCAAACTTTTTTTTTGTTTAAAGATATGAAAATGTGCTAAATCATTAATTAATGCCCTTTTATTTATGTTGAGTTGACAGGTTATTTGTTCAGCACAAAGGCTGCAACACTCTAAAAGCACTCTTTTTGACATCTGTTAAATATTCATTGCAGTTGCGTTGAATGGCAACAGTTAAAAGGTTGATTTAGATGTTATCTATTAGAGTGGAGTGCTGCAAGGACAACGGGACCGGAAATGCATGTTTAATGGAACTCATCCGCAGAAAATTGTTGCTTTGTGTTTAAGCGGTCATGGATGAAGTATATCTGCCTTTAATTAACCGAGAGAAATGGGTTAATGTTGCACATGGGTGACTGAGCAATGACATATGTACATAGTGGGAGATTGTCCTCCAACTCAGCTCCCTACTTCTAAAAAAAACACTTGCTAGTGGGAAATAATTACTTACTCAAACACAACCGCATCAGAAATGCACTGACTTTTAAAATAGTTTTAAATTCAGTAAACTTTGTATGTTCTAGCTCCTTGCTAAATCATCATACCGTCCAGATCTCCATATGTTTTCAATTGCTTTTCTGCCTGAGACCACACGTGCTTGTCAACCCCATATATAGTTATTTTTATATACGTGTGTTTGTGTGCATGTGTTCATATGTGCACATATCAGAACTTAGTTTTTTCTCCCCGCCTCCGATTAACACTCCCAGATTTATTCGGTGTCCCTTGGGAGGGGGCCGACCCCTAGGTTGGGAACCACTGGACTGAACTACCTGTATATAAACCTTGCTCCATTTCACCTTGACGTGATACAACAATAAAATGCTAATTACACATGATGCTCCATTATTAACAATCCAATGGTGCAATAGTACTGCGAAGAAATCCTTAACAAAGTGAAAACATGCAGAAGCTTTGCTCCTTCTTCTTCTTCTTGGCTCGTTGTCGTGCTGCATCTTGAACTTTTTGTTGTGATTGGATGGAGCTCCAAGAAGAAAAGCATCCAGTCATTCGAGTGATGAGTGATGTGAATATCCACTTCAGCCACATGAAATCCC
Organism: Taurulus bubalis; assembly: GCF_910589615.1. NCBI lineage: Eukaryota > Metazoa > Chordata > Actinopteri > Perciformes > Cottidae > Taurulus > Taurulus bubalis. The sequence continues at coordinate 32,341,322 of NC_136591.1, read as the reverse complement.
CAGATTTCCTTCAGCTCTTCAACATGGTGATGAAGAGCTGATATTGAGCATTAAAGGCTCATGGGTGTTGAATCAGATGCAAACCTGGACGGAGGAAAAAGGCTGAAACAGTCACCACTGTCAAAAGTTTGCCCTTCTTACACCGAGTTGTGAATGTGAAGGCTTTGAGCTTGGATTTACTGTAAGCCGTGGTATTCAATCAAGGCCTGTTGTAACTTATGGTCAGTGTTGCTGCTCCAGGAGGATGCTCTGGAAATGCACAGGTAGATTTCACCTGTATTGGTTGTTGTTGGGTAGTGTCGCCCTTTAAATCTGACACATAGTTTGCATATTCACGCATGTAGCAAACTTTCTTGACAAGGCTTTCTTTAGATTTTGGGTCGTTGCTGTTATTTTGTCCACAGTTGCACAGATAGAGATGACTTTGCTTTCCCACCATCGTCTGTTGGCACTGACTAACAGAGACCAACTGAGTGTGTGATACACTGTAATACTCTGGACAGATGCAAACTATATTTCGTTGTCACAGTACTTGGCAATAAAGTTGAATCTGAATCTGGATATATCACTCAGTGTAATTAGAAGATAACTCACACACACACGGATGCAGGGGTACGGAGCATTTGCTGGGATATCCTAGCAGCCCGAATGGTTCCTGCCCAGCTTCAGTCTTAATGTCAACCTGACCCCTCCATCCCTTCTCTAATGAGAAAGTCCAGACTGAGCGCTTTTTAACGACTTTGTCAAACACTCACAGGTCTGCCGTCGGGGCTGGTGGGAGTTTAACACCCAGCGACTCCAGACCGCAGCAGATTTCATTTTACTCCTCAGAGATGTCTATGTCCAACGCAACCTTTTATCTATTTGCTTTGTGTTCCCTTTCACTTTGTTCATATGCCCGCTGTATTTGGTTTGTATCATGTGTAGCGTGGGAAACTCTCCCCAAAGCAGAAGAGCAAATGTGCTCAGCTCGGAGTAAATAGTCTGGTATATAGCTGCAACTTATTGCAATTCATTATCAGTTAAAGTCTTTGACAAATAAAATGTGAAATTCAACGATTTTGAAATGAAAAAAATCGAGTTATACCACAATAGATTGTGTACCAGAAACAGTAGCTCATCAACAGCTGCATCTGTTGGATGTGACTGTCAACCGTGTGTTAAAGATGGCGTTACTTCTTATGGTGATAAGTGGCCTCTGAGATTTAGGTTTTAGGTTTTGAAAGGAGTACGTGTTGGAGTTCTGCCATAACCATATCTGTCAAAGCCGTCGTGATTCTTCACTTCTCCTAAATCACACAGGGTTAAATACTTGAGAGTTATGGTTCTGGAGCTGCTTTGTGTGCTTTTTTAAAGTCAATTGTAAGCAAACTATAGGAACGTATTTAAAGATTACACTTGAATAAATGAATGATGTTACCACATTAACATACCTGAAATTGGACATGATATATTTGTGTATATATTCTTGCCATAATTGTGCTAGAATTTTGAATTTAAGTGAGGTTATGATGGAGTAGGAGGTCAACTGGAGGACTTGTGCTGCGTCCAAAGTGATTAGGACGTTATATTACTGTTGATAGAAGATTTATCAGCAGCACTCTTAGGATTAATTGCCAGTTTCCAACTTATAAAATGTGTTCATGGTAATATTTGCTTCTGATAGCGCTTTAAAGCCAATCAAACATGCCTCACCTCCTCAGAAATGTCCAGACTTCAAGGTAACTTAACCCAAATAAAATGTATATAGTGTTATATTATCAGCGTACAGTATTCTTAACCCTGACCAACTCAATTACACAACTATCTTGAGTTGCTCGGCCATCTTTCCCATATGATGTGAGCGAAACAGTTTTCTTCACCGATGATGCAGGACGTCCATGCTCACTTTGATGAAGAGGATAAGGAGCTTGAACATCCTGAAGCAGCCCATCTGTTCTTTTGTGTTGAAAGCACCCAGTTAGCTGCACTGGGAACGCCTCAGGATCCTCCAGTAAGAGCTGGAGGGTGTGGCTATGAGAGGGACAGGAGGGCTACTTTTCTTACTTTAATGCAACCTGGATGTGTGGATTGACAGGTGCACCATGTTCTCTAGCTTTCTATCAGCTCTGTGGTTGATTCCATTTGGGCTGATATTCAAACCCTGTTCCATGTTTTGGAGAAAAACATGGCAGAGCATTTGCAATATGTCTAGACCAGATATTGGCACTTTAATGTTGTTTAACTGGGCTAGTAGTGAAGAGTTGATGTGAATCATTTCTTTCTTAACCCCATGACCAACCTTTCCACAATGTTTTTTTTCTCTCGCATTTACTCACCACTTCGTCTTTTTTAAATATCCTGCTAAAAGGCAAACAGACATAAAAACACAATCACTGTCCACGGAAAGACCAAGCAAAGAGGAAACAAATCATATATATCGCTGGTCTAGAGTCGGCCACAATCCGCCCAATCCTTCCACCACAAGCATTTCCCTCTGTTTGTTTAGCGCTGTGTTTGTCTATATTGTCGCTTGAAAAGTGCAACAGAAACGACCAAAGCTCTCACAAATGTGGTTGCCCAGATGTTTGCAGCACTAGAGGACACCAATATAAAACAAACACACACATGTTAACTTCTATACCTGTCAGGATCCTGACTGATAACCCAAACCTCAATACATGGCCGACCAAAATCCAAAACAAGGTGGCCCGGATAAGACTATTACCATCATGTTTTATTACAGGAAAAGGTGATAACTAATGAATATGTATTATTTGCAAACCCAGTTGCTGTAAAAAAAATTGGCATTGCATGTTTTTGCAAACCACGGGTTATGAATGTCAACGATTCTGAACCTAAACAAAGTTTCATGAATACGTTTCATATCAGCCTCGCATCACGCTTGCAGAAACGATCAATAACTTGTCACTTGGTTAACAATGCTATTGCTTAAGGTTAGAAAAAAGATGCCTAAATGAATAACAGCCTTTGTTGACTTTCTTACATACTGTTAACAAGCATAACATTATATAAAAAGCCAGTGTATACTTTTAGTTTCACATGGGACACGAACATAGGTCTCCTGTGTGAAAGTCCTGTGTCTCTTGCTATACTCGTTATTATACCACGTAACTTCCAATAGTGGCCGCTCGATAGACCACGTCACATGCTCTGAGCCAATGCAAAAAAGTCCACTTCCAACGTATTCGTGGTTTGCAGAAACATATTATGACATCATTTTTTCCTGGCAACTAGGCTGTGATTTGCAGTGACCTTTTGCCTATATGGGGACAAGTGCATTCAAGCCATGAAAATAATTGTCTTCCACCTGGATTTGTTTGTTTCTCCAATCATTTCTTTCGTCTTTTATTTTGTCATCTGTACCTTTTTGTGAAAGCAAGCTATAAAAGATTTGGGTTGGTTGAGGAGAGATGTCAGTTTTTTGTAACGTAGAATGATTTTGGTGAGTCATACTGTGTGTATCTTCTCTCTTCAGTCGAGAGGAGATGGAGAACAAGGCCATGTATCTGAGCACATATGAAGAGAGAGAGAGCGGCTCCATGTATGAAGAGGCCTACGATGGACACAACTTGTCCAAACTCAACCTGTGTGATGAAGGTAAGGAGGGAAAAGAACACAGAGCTGAACTTGAGAGGCGTGAAATGTATAACCAAAATACAGATTTAATAAGAACATTTTTACATAGGAGCAGATTAGTTTAAACTGGTTTTCACATCTGCATGCGCTCTGACCACAATAGTTTATGGTTTAATAGAAGCAGAGAAAAACTACAAAAAGGAACTGCTGATTCTTAAAAACAAAAACGTTCAACTATTTGTTGCATCAAACTCTACATTCCTCAAACTGATTGATTTGTTTTCATTTAACTTTTATCAATTCTTTAAATCCCCAGATTATTCAAAATATACAAAATTGTGAACTGTGTGTGTGTGTGTGTGTGTGTGTGTGTGTGTGGTGTATGAAGATGCCAGATCTTCATACACCATGATTGATTTTCAAAAAGAGACTTTCCACACAAAAATACACACACACACACACACACTAATAACAAATACAGACGCACAAGAAGACTTGATGCTGTCACCGCTTGGCATCCACTCTACTCTCACTATGGTCATCTGTGAAAAATGTTTGCCTGTGTATGTGTGTGTTGCTGTGTGTGTGCGTGTGTACAGGTGCAGCTGCAACAAATCCACAGTTGACGTTGTGTTCTCAGGTTTCGATCCAAAGCTCTGCGAGTTTGGTGGGAAAGTCTTAGTGAACATTAACTGGAGAATCTGTTGACATTTTGATGGAAAGCGGACAATGGGCGCACACATCAGGAAGACTGTCCTCATCCAACTTCTCAAATCTTAGAACATTTTCACACCTCGTTCAGTTAAATACATTCCCAACCACGTGCAGTTTGTTTCATTGGGGTCATGTGGAAAAGAGCAAAACAAGAGTGCCATTCACACACACACACACACACACACACACACACACACACACACACACACACACACACACACACACACACACACGCACACACACACACACATTATGAGGCAAATGTACCGTGAATTATGGGTAATAAACAATGTTTACCCACAGAGAAATACCGGGGCTTTATGGGGGCAAATGTGGTCTAAATGTTATGAACTCTGGTATGAGGTGTTATCGAGCGACTCCACCGTGGTGCACATTACAACTAATTTGATAATGATATGTTAATGTTTAACGCACGCATTTTCTGCTTTTGTTTGGAAAACATCTGTGCTCACACACGTCACGTCACCAGTGCCACCGGCCAATTGCAGAGACAGAGCCTGACTCTTATGGAATCTGTGGCACTTGCCAGGCACCAAATGTATTGGATTGGATTTGGAAAGTTAAAGTAAAAGGAACAAAACCCTATCCTTGTAAAATCACTAACTTCACCAAAAAAGGTCGAATACACAGACGGTGCCAGTAACTGACTCACAATGGCCCTGCTGAAAATAACATATTTATAAACAGACGTGTCAATTTTTGAATTGGTTCAAATGTATTGTTGCAACAAATTTGCTAATCCATGCCTAATCTGTTTATTAAACTCTTTTTATCTTTGTCTAAACAGTACAGTATGTTGACAACACAATCACCAGACAGACATGAGTCAGAGGGAACGTTCAGCAGTGCAGTTATGCAATTTCTGAACTAGTTTACAATTGTTGGAGGAATGAATATTGAGTCTTCCGTCACTCTAAGTCAATTTTTATAGTGCTAAAGAACAACATGTCTAAAGGACTCGTCTATGTTTTGGAAAATACACGTATTTACTTTCTTTCCAAGAGCTAGATGAGAACATTGTCACCACTTTCATGTCTGCACATTTATTATGAAGTTGGAGCAAGGAGGGGATTAGCCTAGCTTAGCATTGAGACAGGGAGCAGGGGAAGCAGCTGGCATGGCATAAGTGTCCTGTCATCCAATCCACGCTGACTCCTTCCGTAAACGTCTTGGCCCGTCTGTCAGCAACAGCTCGTGGGAAGCTGAGTGAACATCGGCACGCGAACCTGCTTCACCAAGCTGACTGACAGCAGACTGAACTGTTGCTTCTATGGGAAGAAATCAACAGTGTTTTTATGCATCGATTCATTGGTTTTATTTAGCAAGTGAGGGGAATCTGGCTGTAGTGAAACAGGATACTGTTAAGTATAACACATATACTTTGAGACGTCTATGCAGAGAACACTTCTCTAAACGTGACAAAAATAGACTTGAAGCGGAAAGACACCCCATCAGATCAAAATTGCTTCTATTAATGCTTACATTGGAGATTGGCCATTACAAGTCACAATGTCGACTTCAAGTGATAAACACGCTAAGCTAATCACTCCATATTTAAAGGACCAGACATTGGAGTGGGATCAAAACAATCTTCTCATCTAACTCTTGAAACAACAGCACACAAGAGCATTTAACGTCATAAAGCTTTGTGTCTTACACTGTGGCTGGAGAAAGAAACATCAGAAGTCTGGTTTAATTTTGCCTGCTTTTTAATGAAGGTGTTTGTGTGATGTGCAGTTGTTGTTTTTCTCGGTTCAGCATTAGTTTAACTCCAGAGGCGAACCAGCTTTGAGTGCAATTTCTGTTCCTATACATTCCAGCCATGTGACACATCTGAGCCAGCTGTATTTGTCTTACGCTGGAGGAGTGTGTGTTCTTCATCATAGAGGGGAAGTGTGTGTGTGTGTGTGTGTGTGTGTGTGTGTGTGTGTGTGTGTGTGTGTGTGTGTGTGTGTGTGTGTGAGCAACAATCCACCAGTGTCCACTGACAGATTGTCACGGTCCAAATGAAAGCATGCTGTTGGGAGGCTATGCTGCAAAATCAGTGTTTATATTCAAAACCCACATCATGGCTGTTCACAGGAAGATAGAATCTCATTAGAACCTCATAATATCCCAGCTGGTGTAATATTTATCATAATGTTCACGTCACATGGTTACAGTGATTTCCCAGAGAGAATACATCATTTCCTGGGATGGTTCTTAATTTAAGATATCTTTTTATTTACTTTAGTCCAGTTCTTCTTCTCTCCATCCGGGTCATCTGAACGCGAATAGGCTTGAATGGTAGCCAAAATGCTTAAATGTGTAAATTATTCAGGCAGACTTTAATTGACTTTTCTTTCTTTTTTCCCCCTTTTTTTTATTAGTCATATATTTTTGGGATTAATTCAGGTGTTTTATATTTGGTGTATTTGTGCGACATCAAACAGTTGACCATTGACGTTCACTAAACCCATCACTCAATTCAGTTATACTGTATCTTAGCAATCTAACTAAGCATCTGTCAAGCTTTGGACTCTTCTTAACAAGCGGTTAGCATTAGCAAACATTCGCTTACCAAAGAGTTTTGAAGGTAATGTGTTTTTTTCGCCTATTCCGAACTAAAAACACAAGACAAAAGAGTGTTGTCCATTCCAATGTAACCTCCTAATGTTAGCATGCCTGGCTAAATTGTGTTTGTAACCTAGCTATTCCTCCACGGCCTGGAATTAGCATATCGTTAGCTCATCATTCAGTGGGGGTTTAGTGTAATGTTAACGTTCAGATAAGATTAGTTCAGAACTGACACATCCAATGCACGGCATCCCAAATGCTAATTTTATGTAAAATAATAACGTTAGCATGAATCACACTTTTGTGTGCACATTCCTTCTTGGTATTGGTGTTAACTTGACAAACCTTGCTCCACGATAACAACAATGTTGCTTTATAGCTCTGATATACATGCATCATGCTTAGCATATATATGTAGCCATTATAAACATACATGTAAGTCCCTTTTGCAGGGCTCTTTTCAGGCCAATCAGCTGTAATCATTAAAAAGTTTACAGAGCGTGTCCAACCAATTCTTGAAAGTAATAGTGATTTGCTAGCAGCAGTGGCTAAAATCTGCCAAACAGCCTTATAAACTGGCTAAAACTGAGACTTCTGCCTTTGTCTGCTTCTATCGGAACTCAAGGACTTCTTGTTCCAAAAACTGTGAGGAAACGCACATTCATTTCTTTAACAATGTTGAGGGTAATCACTCACAAACACAATACGCTCATGTGCTGATGTCTGAAAACATTTTCAAAGTAATATCGCATTCCTCTTCCAACGACGATGGATGTGACCCCTGAAAAACAACTTTCAAAAATCTCTTCATCCTCTTGACCTCCTCTTAGGAATATTCCCTCAACATCAACAGCCTGATCTCTGCCTCCTGCCAAGCTAACACACACACACACACACACACACACACACACCCACACACACACACACACACACACACACACACACACGGAAAATAACAGTTCATCACAGTGCTATGTCAGTTTCATCAAGAGTGATTCTCTAACATCTGTTTGACCCTGAAACGAGTGTTAAGTGGTGACATGAATTATTGTAAGAGCTCCTTGCTGAGTTTGTGTATTCGGTTAAACATGTGTGTGTGTGTGTGTGTGTGTGTGTGTGTGTGTGTGTGTGTGTGTGTGTGTGTGTGTGTGTGTGTGTGTGTGTGTGTGTGTGTGTGTGTGCGCGTGTGCATGTATTTTGCCATACTGTACAAACCATTTAGCTCTGCCAAACACAGACTACTCTTCAAATTTATATTTGTCTTAATGCCATTAAGGATATTTTAAACCAGTAAACTGAGAATGTGTTCGATATTGCTATATCGAACACATAAACACATATCGAGCACATATATATGCTATGGAGAACAAAAACAACAACAGGATTTTCTGCTATGCAGTCATAAAGTGTTTAGTGTATGATCTCACTTTATGTTCACAGTAGGTCATCGTACCAGTAAATGTCAGGCTTTCATTTTTTTTAAAGAAGAAGAAGAAAAAAAGCATTGGAATGATTTGTCCTTATATAGACTTCTAAGTAACTGGAAAACATGAGCTTTGTTGTTGTGAACACTCCCTTGTTTTAAACTGTGCCAGCAACCAATTAACACACTTCCAGAGAAATGGCTTCGTTTAGGACAAACCAATCTTCAAACAACATTAATAAAAAATGTTTATTCCAAAACCTAATTTACTTTTGCTGTGTCTATTCATTAGAGACCCTGGCATATTGTTACTGCAAAATATTTATTAGCACATTATTATTCTATTTTGTATTGTTTCGGAGACCCTGATTTTGTTGTTGTCTTGGTCAGGTTCTGGTAAGCGTCGCAGGAAGCAGGATCAGTGCTGTGCTCACATGAACTCCCTCTCAGCCATCAAGTACGCCATCGTCTCCCTCTACATCCTGGTGTTTCTCACCATCTTCGGACTCTGCCTGGCAGGTAGGGTGTGACTCTATCTTCCATTAGCTGTTAATGTCTTTGACATGCGTGAAACACCTTTTTGATCCCTAGTGGGGATTTTGGTTGTTGGGGAGCTCTGAAAACACAATAACGAATGAACTTACTACTTTTGGATGCTTTTAGGAAAGAACAATTATTAAAACCATGGACATCTGTTTATACGTTAGCCCACAAAGAATACAAATTAGGTTCCGAACTTAAGATACAAGTTAAGATATATTTATTTTGTTTATAGCTGCTACATTTTGAAATCTGTTTTAAATCAGTTTCTGCAGCAGGTGTTCAATTATTTACAGCCAGTATTTGTTAATATGGAAATTTGGCAATCAAATTGGTTGATGATGATCTTGACCTTCTTCCACCTTTTGCTTTCTGTCCAATGCTTGCTGATAGTGAAGATTATAAAGAAGTATACGTTACAGTCTACTATGTATATACTTTGTATTAGTATTTCTCATTATACTGAGAAAGAAGACATTATAAAAAAATACCTCATAAAATGACATGAAATATTTGAAAGACAATAAATAAGAGTGACATAATATATATATACAGCAGTGTTTCCCACACAGACTATATGGGCGGGCCGCCCAAGTAAATGAACTGCCTCCAAAGTACATTTGGCAACACATTTTAGTATTTTCTTTTTTATTCTGTCCTAGAAATTGATTGATTAACGATTGGATGACCTCCCCTTGAGGAGAAGACCTGAATAGAGTCAACTTAAATCTCATAAATTAATCATTCTATTTTGTTGGGACCCAACTATGTTTAGCTATACGTTCATATTTTAATACAGCTGGGTTGTATGCATAGACTATGATTCACTCGCGCTGTATTCAGGCTCTTTCAGCTCCTCCACATGACTTTCCTTAATCACTAGTTTGTCCAGCTTCTTTCAGAGAGAAGAAAGGACTAAAGTAAAGAAATACAGGAAGGTGAAACAAGAGGGGATACGTGTAGGGTACACATTTAGAAACAGAGCATAACGTCCATCTTTTGTTCTCAGAGCTCAATTATGCAGATGACATCAGCCATTCCTCAAGGTTGAATTGTAATAAAGGACACACACACACATGCACATATACACACATGACCCACAAAACCCCACGTATTTAGTCTAAGGTAACACTGTGGGGACCTAGTCTGAAACCTTACCCCCCTCTTAAACTGTCTGTTCTAGTTTAGCATTGAGAACACACACATGTAAAATATATAAACAATAATTTGGTGCATAACCTAAACTTTGGTCATGTAAAAGTCCTGGTGGTGATTTCATTGACTTTATTCACTTGAGAATTTCACCGCCGTAGCTGTTGAAAAGTTTGTAATATGTTTCAATGGCAGAAGTAGCGCAGTTGAGTGCAGCTTCGCTTTGTCCTTGGAGGTTTTTCTAATGAGTTTTCCAAGTGTTTTGTGCGGCTGACCTTTGTGCTTTCTGCTGCTAACGCAGAGCTCTGTGCATGTGTGACCGGTTTGAACTTGATTTCCACAAGTGATGTCACGTATGTCACAACATTTTTGAGCAAGCCTGACTTTTTAAACGGCAACATAAAGGACAGAGAAGAGATGAAGCCTGGTGGTGGCTGGTTCCATTGTCCTGCATGGTTTCCATATCGCCTTGTGCATGCGGCTGAGGGAGTACCAGGTTTCAATCTACATGGGGTTTCTGTGTACCAAAAGATTACAATTATGCAGCAGGCTGTGCAACACCGGCCAATGCACAACTTTTGTTCTATACCATAGAGACTTATTTCCAGCAGAGCTTCCCGAGGTGACGAGAAAAACAGCATCACCTTTCACCTGATTCATGGGTTGGCATCACAATTGATTTTCTGGGAGCTCAAGGCCACGATAATTTGGCTTAGTCATACAGGTTTATGCAGTCTTTGAGGGTTCAGCTTTCAGCATTCAGCATCTCTTGACTGTAGATCAAGTTAAAAACAGTCAACTGCCAGAAAAGTCCAGAAAGTGGGTTTGGTACTTAAATGGCACTCGGTTTGATGAGTGATTTGCTTTTTAAGCTTGCAACTTAGGCACACGTTTTGCATTTTGGGTTGTGACCAGTCTAAACTCTAATAGTACAGTCAGTCACAGTAACTCCTCTCCAATGCTACCTCAGTCCTCATGTGTTACATCATGGCCCTCTGGTGTTTCCACCAAGGCACACTCACAGTGGCCAAATCAATGCATTTTCAAAGCAAGAGTTTGAAGAAATAGTACTAGTTTAATGCAGATGTACAGCGTATGCATTACATACTAATACTGTCTCATACCACATTCAGACTCTACAATATTAACCCAATAATGGTCTGACCCAAAAGACATTGGGCGGGAACACACAAATCATCAATTATTGCGTGGAGGGGGGCGCTTCTCTCACCTAGTTTAACAAATTTGTATCTAATGTTTTGGTCAGTTTATTAGACCAGCGGTCCTCAACCTTTTGTGAGCCACGGACCGGTTTTGTTTAAGACAATATTTTCACGGACCGGCTCACGGTGTGGGCAAAAATATGACGTAAATAATACGACCGGCAATTACGCCGAATTAGTGGGAGCCCTGAGCTTGTTTCTCTGCTACGAGCCGGTCCCATCTCGGGGTGACAGGAGAAAAAGACCGAGCCCCGATGTGTGTTTATGTCCAGTCTACTGACTCTACTCTGTAACTTAAACCTTTATGTGCACTCTGTAACTTAATTAAAATCCGCTTCACAAAGACAGGATGTTGAAATGGAGGAATTTTTTGGCAATTTTAGTATACTCTGCCTTGATTTTAATCCAGAACACCAAGTTGAAACGGACTTTTAAGTTTCATTTTTGGGGTAAAGTATCACGGAACCTCTTGACATGTGCCAAGAGGTTACATTTGAGGCTACGCACAAACGGATGTATCCGGTCATTTTTCAAAATAAAACATTTTTCTGACTTATATATATATATATATATATATATATATATATATATATATATATATATATATATATATATATATATATATATATATATTTTCATAAATTCTTTCTCTGCGGCCCGGGGGTTGGGGACCGCTGTATTAGACAATGGACTTGGTAAGGTTGAAACTTTCTTTGAGTTTCCCTCCACTCAAAAATTGTGTTTTTCTTATGTTTACATCCCCTAAAATGTCTGACCTTGTATCATAGATACAAGAGAGGTCACCAGAGATGTGATTTCACATTACAGACAACCTCAAGGAGAGGAAGAAGATCTAGATTTAGATCTAGATCTAGATTTAGCATAGTAGTATAGTATATCGACAGGGAAACAGTCTTTGACTCAACAAAGAAACCTGAAAGCTCCAGTGCAGAGCGGACTTGGATAGAGAGCAAGAGTTAAAACCTATAAACTATAAACATAGGGAAGGTTTTGACATCAAACATGACATGGTAGAGTTTGCAGTTTTTGGATGTTATTCAGATGCTGTCGTTTCCCACCACTATTTACCAAAGAATCCCTCACGATTTTATAATTTGTTGAACAACCAATAAACACTGTGTTAGCCACATAAACAAATAAAAGATGCTAACTACAGTGCTGATTGTGAGCCAGACGTAGGGCTCTGCGTCACCATCTACTGTAATTTTGGGGTTCCGGTGTAGCCAGCGGACATCAGGATAACAGATATCCAGGCCAAGATTTCCTCTTCCATGCGCCCGTTGTTCATAACAGTCCCACTAGCAATTGGAGAAAATGTGAGAATGGAGTTGTTTAACAAGTAGCCAGTTTAGAAGCTTATTTTAAAACAATTAAGAAGCAAAATCATCAACGATAGCGGTGGCTTCCCAGATTGCATTCCGTCTCTTCTGCTCTCCACCTAGACTGTTTTCGTGCATTCAACCAAAGCCTGCTCACACACGATTACTCAATACTACTCGGACAACAAAGGGAAACCACGATGCATCCAAGGCCAAATTTGTATCCCATTGCTTAAATATTCTACATTCATATGCATCTGTTTATAGCAATTAAAGCTCCAATGCCTTGCCCAGAGACCCTCACTTCTCTAGCTATAAAACAAAAGCTAGATTCAGAGGCAAAAATAATGTATTTCAAATGTATTGGTGATTGGCTCAAAATAGGTGAAACTGCAATGTGGAAATTTGGACTTGTGACTTATGGAAACTAGCATTAGCTGTTGTTATTTCATATCAGGTGGTGGTTGACACAGTGCTGTAATGAGTTCCAGTGTTTTCAGAGCTTACACCGATGCAGTTCTTCCTCCTGCTCCTGGTTCATTTGGAAAAACCCTGGCGCCATGCCACAATAGCCTCATGGCCAATCCACTGTGTGTGTGCGTGCATGTGTGTGTGTGTGTGCGTCTGTGTGTGTGTGTGGAAGTGTATCCAGGTCTACGTCTATTACCTTCTGCAGACCCGGCTGTGGCCTCCTTGTAAAATGCCAGCTCTGTTATTAGAGCAGAGGAAGACAAAGAGAGGCTGATAGAGACAGAGAGAGAAGGAAAGAAGTTGAAAGAGTAGAACAATTAAGGAGGATGGACTTAGAAAGATAAGTGACAGACCCAGCAACAGGGTTAAAAGATGCCTGGCTTCAAACCAGCAGGATCCTGGAGGAGTTGACTGCTCTAATCCTAATTTCATTTCAAGACTCTCCTCTCCCGCAGCCTCCCGCTCACGGCGTCACCACACGGCCGATGCCAGTGTTCCCAGGCGCAGAGATGTAGTTTAGAGTTTGGAACGGCTTCAATGTCGTCGGAGAGGTATTTGGTTATTTAAGGCCTTTAGATGAGGTTGTTTTAGAAAAGTAATCAAACCGGGCTTTTCATCCGGCCTCTCTTAAATTAAATGCCGGCCATCCAAAAGCTAAGTGGCTCCAGCATAACACCCATTCGGCACACACACACACACACACACACACAGTGGACGCGCAAACACACTCGCCGCAGCTGCCAGTTTCCCAACGTGAACACAGATTCCACTCTGTGTTATCCACATTTGCTTTTTGTTTGAATTCTCACTTGACTTTTAGTTTTTTTCTTTTCTTTTCCAGCTCTTATGTTGCCTCCTTTGGCTTTGCTCCCAACTTCATGGCTCGGCCAGCGTCTCCCGTGAATTCAAACATATCCATATATCATAGCCAGCAAGATCACGTCTCATGTTGGGTTGAAAACATCTGCATTCATGGCAAGAATACATACAATATAGTATTTTCTGTGTCAGCACATGTGATACTAAATCTTAGTTTTTGGACAAGGGAAGGGAGGGGGAGTGATGAATACAAGCAGAGACTGAAGGAACCGAAATGAAAAAAAACAGAGAGAGTTCTGCTCTATTCATCATGAGGTTAAGAGCTGCCTTATCAGCCTATTATTCCTCCAAGCTTATCTCCACGCAGATAGGACAGAGCTTTAACAGCTCTGATGAGGAGCAGAGAGATTGGCCCATAGTTGAAAGGTCACATGTTTCATTCCCATGATAGCCAGGAGCCAGAACCCAGACTTTTATCTATCTCAGAGGCGCCTGCTGGAGAGGCTTTTGTCTTTGAAGTCACTGGTTTTGGCTGACACAGCTCAAGAGGAGGAACATTACTTAATCGACATGTTTGGTCTCTTCAACATGAAAGCTGCACAACTGTGCATGCCGGCCGGCCCAAAAGGTTGGCATGATGTAACCCTTAAAGACTTGACGTCCCAGAAAGCCAGCGCTCTGGCCTGCGTTAGTACCTGAGCGAGAACAGTTTTCCTCCTTTCTCCCTGTTTACGTGTCCAGACTCCTGTCACAGACCTGCAGCTTGCGCTGAGCACACGGTTGACACGCTGCCGATGAAGAGTGAGTTTCCATGCATCGTCTTCCTTCTTCAAGTCCTGTTAGCGCGTCAGAGTTCCATCAAATTGAATGGTGAAGGTGTTGACAGCGACAATTGACTAAATTGTGTACGGTTTGTACTCTGTTCTGTTTTAAATTGACCATTTCATTATTGAGACGCTGGGAAACTTAAGCATCTTGAATCTCGGTGGGAAGAGTCAGAATGCTGTTCAGAGGTTCAATGCCCAGTGAATGGCAGCGTTTCAGTCATATGTGCACAGGTTGTGAGTCTCTTTCTCTGTGTGGGGGAGTGTTTGTATTTTTCATTCTTAAGCTTTTACTTGCAAGCAGAGAACAATTTCCTGTCAGTGGTCATTTCAGCTACTTATTAAAACATTAGAAAGGTCCTAGTGCATACCATTGCAACTCAGGTTAGGTTCAAATTGAAATAAAAAAGAACAGAACCCAGAATAAATAAGTAAGGAAATATTATATTTAAGAATTTTTGGCCTGTATAAACTACAAATCTTCACACACCTCCTTGCTTGCAAAGGGGAACATCTGTTTTGACATCTTTTCATTGTTAATGCTCTTCCACTGTTAACAGTCGCTGAAACTAAAAAGATGAGAGAGACAAGTTCTGGTTCTCATTGACTAAATTCTGGGATTAAAAGTGAGAAGCTGATTTCGTGTCTCTCAGAGCGTCACTTTTTTAATGCTCAAATTATCTTTACAGTATCTGGCTGCATTGCTGGAAACCACACCTCCTCTTGGCTGCAATTGATTGGTCGAAATCACACGCAGTAAAGAGATTAACTTTTCTCAACCTTTTCTAAAAAGAAACCAGATGCAGAGTTTTGTCTAAAACTGTTGCTTTTCTTTTGTCTCCCCATTAGCACGAATGCCAAAACAATCAGCAGCAGAATAGAGTCCAACCTCCTTTTTAGAAAGTTCCTAAACTCTTTTAGATGGTATTACAATTGATCATTTCGCAGATAAGACACTGTATATATATATATATATATATATATATATATATATATATATATATATATATATATATATATATATATATATACGTATGTATGTATATATATATATATATATATATATATATATATATATATATATATATATATATATATATATATATATATATAGAAAATAGATGTTTTCACACGTGGCTATAAGTGTTAAAATGAAGTAACAATCCAGAGCCGGTTTTGTTATATTGATTAAATTGTGCATTAAATCAGTAATATATTATAATTTAATAAAGTATAGTGCCATGTTTGCTGCAGTGACAATTCATTACCACAATGTTATACACAATTACACAATTTGGATCATGCAAAAGGTACTCTAGCATTGTGCTCATATGGTGCATTTAAAGATAACTTGATTATAAAACACCCAAGCACCCAACAAACACATCTAACAGCCTGTGATTGGCCCATACAGTATGTGGCCTTGCAGACAGAGCTTGGGCTCATAACTGTCTGGTGTTCTACAAAACAGCAGTAGTTTTGTTTTACTTGCATGATGAGGAATAGGAATGTAAGCAGCAGCAACAAAACACTTCTCTGGGACGATAATATTGCCGACATCTTAAAATAAAAAAGTCGACATCAGGGAAATTGTCCATTAACTTTGACTATGTTTGAGCTTTAAGCATCATTGATGTGAACTCGGAGTCCACCTCCTCTCGTCCCACTTGAGTCCTACGCTCTCCTGCGATCCGCCCGTCAAGTGCAGCTTTACCCGGGACGCCACGATGGAACCAGGTCCCTGTAAAGATGTGGGCACTCACTTACACTAGCCAGAGGCAGACTGCAGGGGAATAGCTTCACGTCCTAGCTGGGTTAGCTTAGCATCCATCCCGGCTCTCCTCACGTCCCTCTTGGGGCAGTCGACTCTGGTTTTGTTGCCGTTTGGTCTGGGCTGGCGGCCGTGGGCGCGGATAGTCTCAAGATCCGATCCCCATTTATCTGATGATGATGATCATGAGTGTATCTCTGTCATATGCCATTAGTGCACCAGTATTTAAGACAGAAAGACAACAAATTTAGTGAAATTCATAGGAGCTAAATGTGACATCATCTGTTGCCATAATCCACAAAATAGAGTCTAGTTTTTACACTTGTCACAGTTATGGTTAAGGAAATTGGCCAGTTATTTTCCTGCATGTCTTGAAGCACTGCCGACATGCCTCTCTCCAACTTATACTGTACTGTAGGTGCAACTGAGTCATGTTTTCCAGCAAACATGCTGCTCACAGGTTTGGCACAGTTGTGTTTTTTTTCCTCAGCCAGTTAACTGCTGGAAAACATGATGGGTGGTTTTGTTATTTCTCTTTAAAGCCACGAAATCTATGAGCTTGAGTTTGTGTTTTTTAGTGATAGGCAACAGAAATGTTATTGCCAAGCAGAACTAGGGAGTCGGCCTCGGGCCCTGAAAAACAACTTGGGGTTATTTTGGTCTCAGGCCTTTGTAGTAACTGGGTAACTGCATTTGTTAGCATAATTATTTTTTGGTGTTTTACATCAACTTGTCCTGCTACAATTATATTGTGTTCTGTCCCTAGCAGTTGGTTTAGTTACATATTCTGTGTGTGGTCCATGGAGAGCTGTAGTCATGAGGTCACGTCCGAGCTAGCCTCTGTTCCACTCGCTTCAGCCCTCGTGACCAGAGGAACAATCTGGTCTGGGACCCTGGTCGCTACCGTTGTCCGGCCGAGATTATCTGGGAATGTGCTTTTACAGATCCAGTCTGTTCGCAGACTCAACGGGGCCACTGCATGGATGATTCATTTAAAATATTCCACATTTAAGAGTTAAAATCTGGATGATCACGTCAGTACTTTCCGAGTGGGATCACAACAGAGTGGTCCAGGGATGAAGCACTGGGTACCTCGACAAAAAGCCAGTAGGATTTTTCCGTTGGATTTTGGATTTTTGAAGACCCCTGTTTATAATACTACGTATCTTATTCTGCAAGATAATCTTCACGCATAAACACGCCTAATTCTTTTTTAAACCGTGAATGCAATCACCTTGAATTAAAAAGCCACGGAACACAATAAACCAACTACACCACGGTGTCATCAGGTTGTACAGTCGCCATGATAATGTTTTGTAATCTCATTGATGCAAACTACTTTTTTTAAACATGGTAAAGCTTCACAATTCACAAGAAAGGTGTTTACAAATGTATTTTATATTGTAGAACACAATGGTGCAATCTCTTAAGCTTGTGTTTAGTCACAGACCTCAATTCAGGCATCTTACCAAAACAATTGACCCCGCTGACACCTCTAGTTCCCGCTTATAATAGGCAACCTGTGTTGACCGCATTTCGCCGACCATTTCTCATCCAGACTCGTTTAACCTTTCACTTTAGTTTTTTTTCTCACTGCAATGCATTTCTACAACAAGTTGATGCAACATGTCAATCTCTGTTTTCTTTATATCTTCTTCCCTGTGAAATCCTGTGAGGTGGAGCATTTCTCCCTCTGCCACGATACTCTTAATATTTTGTGTGTGTCTTTTTTAAACTTGCATTATGTGCATGTTTGAGATTAGACAGAAGAACATCTGTGAAGTGTCTTCTTATGTGGGTGATGCAACCCGATTTCAAAATCTTTTAGGATTTTAGAGTGATAGTGAGACAAATCATCATCCATTACAGCACTCTACACAAAACTACAACTCCCATTAAAATGGAAACTGTACAACATTGGTTCTCACGTTTATTTAACCAATGGACCAAATTCCAAGTAATGTTTCCAATATTTGTTCTGTTGTCTCTGCTATCTAAAAATGTGTCTGCTAGACTCAGCTCAGCTCTTAGAAGAGACCCATGTCTGAATTAACCATAACCCGTGGACTTGCTCATGGATTTGTCTATTCTGTTGAACCGTGAGGTTTAAGGTCAAGAGTTTATATAAAACTATAAAAAGGTGTTTGTTGATGCTAAAGATTGCACATATCCACACTTGAGAAATTTGAATTCAACCCTAACCTGAACCTTA